>NW_027176240.1:1150319-1290319 GCF_023055335.1 Clinocottus analis | reverse complement strand
CAGAGATATTACTCGTTAGCAGTATAGGTTAATTGTTTCTTTAGGGAAATTGTTGATAATATATATATATATATATATATATATATATATATATATATATATATATATATATATATATATATATATATATATATATATAATAACGGCAGCCGTCCGTGGTTTACCATAAAAAGAGCTGAAAATAGTTCATGTGAAAAGGAACTATAAAACTCATAATGCGCCACAAAAATGTGCCAGAGAATGAAGGAAATGCCTTCATTTGAAACGCTGCAAAACGTTGGGTCCTGATTCCTGATTGATAGCTGATTGAAATCCTCCAGCTTCCATTTTAAGTCCCAGCATGCCCCATTCAGACAATCTCTTGGCAAACAATATGTAATTTTTCTAATTTTTGAACCGCACGCACGACACAGTTTTTGGACTGAAACTCCTTCCTAACAGACCAAGACTTTGTTTTATTGTGATTTTTGTTGCAGATTCTGATTCTTTAGGTCCTAATCTTTCCATAAAGGTGTCTTATTGACGCTCCAGGAGGCTTTTTTGGGGAATCTGGCTCATATCATGCTGGATGTTCATAGTTACCATCAAAATATCTTGTTTTTTTGCAGATATACCTTTTTTCCCAAGACTTTGCTGAACAAATACATACAATAAACACAAGTATTGTAATTAATTTGGGGTTCCTACGACGACTTAAACACAGAGGAAAAAGAGGTCTGGAGACAAAATTGGTTCCAGAGTTTTCAACGTGTTAAAAAGCCACCAGGTGAAGAAAGATGCGTCTGTGTGTCACACACTACTTCAGATGGAATTAAAGAGCAGCTATATGTCTTTGGAAAAGGAAGGAAAACGTCACTTTGCCGCAAAATTCACATCCTTTTCACTTCATCTTGCGCGTGCTTGGAATACAAATGCATTGTATTCGTTTGATGGCCCGTGCTCATCACGTTACTGCAACAGCTGAGTCGACAAAATGTCTGTCAGTATTTATGGCCCTTTCCTGTTCCTCGGGGTTTTTGCTTTAACAACTTGCCCGGCTTTTCGGTAACAGCTTATTTTCATACGCCGCCATAACCAAACGTCTACAATACAGCGCACAATGCCCGAGTGTGTACGAAGCCAGCGCCGTGAAGGAAGGGTTCTCCCAGCCGGGGGAGGAATAACTCCACTGGTTCGGATCTCTGACCTCCCATCAGCGCTCTGGAGTAGAAAGACTGAAACCACAAACAACGAAGCATTAGAAGAAGAAAAGAGGAAATAAATACATTGAAACGACGCCAGCGGACATGCTGAGCGACTCATGTCATCCGCTGACTCGCGGCTATCTCGTGAACTGAAGAGAAAGACAATGAACCGTCACCAAGGGATTTCGTACCCACAATGCAGCGGGGCTCCCTTTCAGGAACCGCCGTACGGAGGCAGACAGGCGACGCAAAGTGACTTTTTTCACTGCACTTCTTATGAAATTTAAATCTTGACTGAATCGCTCTGAGACCGAGAGGACGACATCACCGTGTTAGCGAGCTTAGCGTGGAAGCTAACGCTTGCTATGTTGGTATTATCTGGAACCAGATGACTCAATGAATCCAATGTGTCTTTACAGACACACACACTTTATGGACTCATCCCATGCAGTTTGGGGCATAAAGTGTAAATATAAATGTGTTACGTTCGCCGCTTCCAAAAAACAGTGTATTGGACTTTTTGGGGGGGAATTCGCATAAATTAAATAAATAGTTTCCTCCCCTTTCTCTCCGGTCACGGGGGGAGTTTCTCCTCGTCTTCCTCAGACATTTCTTTTCGGGCCTTGTTGGCAAACGTCGCTGCTGTAAACGCCGTGAAGTCAAAGAAGCGAATGTGTTTTCTGAGCTGTGCAAATAAAATATGATTACATAGACTTTCAGTGGTAATTAGTGTGTGTGTGCGTGTGTGTGTGTGTGCATGCATGTGTGTGTGCGTGACTTGGGGTCTGCAGAAAGTCTGTCAGCATACATGTACCTGCCATCTGCTAAATATTGTACAGAGCCATATCGCATCATTCACTCGTTCATAAACATACACATTTTCTTGCATGTGTGTTTGTTTTTGTGTGTGTGTGTGTGTGTGTGTGGAGTAAAAGGAGGAGGTCCCCGGTGCCTCCTCCTTTTACTACACACACACACACCCTCTCTCTCTCTCTCTCTCTCTTTCTCCCTCGCGGGGCAGCAGTGGATGGACGCTCAGCTGCACAGAAAGCAGCTTCTCTTCTGAACTTTTAAAAACAAAAGAAAAAGCAGAATCATCGCTTTACTGACTCGAGATGAACACCAACGTCTTCGTCAGCCAGCTGCAGTCCAAGATGCAGGAGGCCAAGCAGATCAGCGACGAGGAGAAGCTGTACAGATACAAGGGGGTGTTGTATCCGCGCCTCATGTGCCCGGAGGATCATCTCAAGGCTCTGGAGGACATCGAGGCCAGAGAGGACGACGTCATGCTCGTGGCTTATCCCAAATGTGGTGAGTTCAAATAAAACAAAAGAAGAAGAAGAGAGTAACAACAGTCAGATGGTATCTTCTGTCATAAATGATTAATAACAACAACCGCGCGGTCCTCCCATCCCGACATGTTTGGAAAAAGGTAATTTGATCCATCTGTTAGAGCCGCCTGACCTTTGACCTCCCAACTGTTGTTTGTAATGTTAATGATTGCGACAGTGAGGATGGTAAACCTTTTATTTTACCTGTTTTTCATGTTCAAGCGGTGGCAGACGTGGTACTTGGAGCTTTGAGGGAAGTAACAGTAGTACTACCACAGTATTTATTGAAGTATTTACATATACATAACAGAAATAAAAGGGCTCAATGTGCATAAATGGCTCACTTCAGATTAATATCGCTATGATGTTGGATTAGTATCACTGTAGCATTAATATATTCATCACTTTAATGGTGCAGCTGGTAAAGAAGACGCTCATTTTATTCAACAAACACACATTTTCCTATTCTCAAGTACATAAAGTAGAAGAGTCTAAGTATAAAGTACCAGAAATTTGAAGTACTCAAGTAAAGGACAAGTACCTCAAAATTGTGCATTATTTGAGTAAACTATACTTTCCACCACTGACTCTGATTTTATCCATCAAAGCTTAAAACACTAAACCCCCCAAATCTGCATCTTTCCTCTTACCTGTACTGCTGCTCATCGGCTGATGAACTATGGCGGTTCCTGTGTGAACGTCATCTGGACTAACAGAGTCATGATTTCACGAAAAGAGACGTTGCTTTTTGGAGTTTTTTTAATGATTTTTTTTTGGCACTTTGAGTGCCGCGTCGTCCAATTATACCCGAGAGAAGGCGGTCATCTCTGCGGCCCCTGGAGTTGTTAAGTTACGCAACGACGCGTATAAAAGTAAAAGAGTCTCGGAGTTGGAGCGAGTTTCAAGTGTGTGAAGGTTGTGTCGCGGGCGGAGCTTTGATGAACCATTTGAGGGAAGGTCAGGAGATAAAACGGAGGGTTTGAGAAAAGACTTTTCTCTCATCTTTGCATTTTTTTTACTTCAGATTCTTGCTGAAATAGAAAAACAGTGTAAAACAGGACAAACCACGTGAGGTTGAGGCAACAAAACTAGTTGGTTAGGTTTAAGGGAGAGATGGTGGTTTGTTGCGTGAGTGAAGTGTGTTTACGATCTGATGATCACGGTAAAATAAGTCAACCTTGACTGTTGGTTCCCCGCAGACAGCTGTCTCCTGAGAGCCGCCTGATAACCTGCATTCAACCTGCTGATAACCTTCGAAGCAGCTGGTTCTGCAGGAGGTCCGACCGCCTGGTTCTGCTTCACATGAAGTTCATTCGTAGAGCACATTTCACCAGCAAGGCCACTCAAAGTGCTTCACGTGAAAAAAACATGAAAAGCATCAAAATGTAATGCGGAAGAAAACAAGATCTCAAAACAATCAAGAACAGTCATTAAAATACACAAAAATGTAAAAATAAGTTGCAGTTTAAGAAATAAAAAACAGTCGTGAGATGCAGAGATTTATTAAAATCCTTGAATCTGGTTCAATTAAAGGCAACAGCAACCAGAAAAGTCTTCAATCTGGATTAAAGGAGCATCTATGAGGGTCTATGAGGGTCTATGAGAGTCTATGAGGGTCTATGAGGGTCTATGAGGGTCTATGAGAGTCTATGAGGGTCTATGAGGGTCTATGAGGGTCTATGAGGGTCTATGAGAGTCTATGAGGGTCTATATGAGGGTATATAAGGGTCTATGAGGGTCCATGAGGGTCTATGAGAGTCTATGAGGGTCTATGAGGGTCTATGGAGTCTCTATGAGGGTCTATGAGGGTCTATATGAGGGTCCATGAGGGTCTATGGAGTCTCTATGAGGGTCTATGAGGGTCTATATGAGGGTCCATGAGGGTCTATGAGAGTCTATGAGGGTCTATATGAGGGTCTATAAGAGCCTATGAGGGTCTATGAGGATGTATGAGGGTCTATACGAGTTTATGAGGGTCTATATGAGGGTCTATGAGGGTCTATGGAGTCTATGAGGGTCTATATGAGGGTCTATGAGGGTCTATGGAGTCTATGAGGGTCTATAAGAGTCTATATGAGGGGCAATGAGGGTCTATGAGAGTCTATGAGGGTCTATGGAGTCTATGAGGGTCTATGAGGGTCTATACGAGTTTATGAGGGTCTATGAGGGTCTATGGAGTCTATATGAGGGTCTATGAGGGTCTAAGAGGGTTTATGAGAGTCTATGAGGGTCTATGAGGGTCTATGAGAGTCTATGAGGGTCTATGGAGTCTGTATGAGGGTCTATGAGGGTCTATATGAGGGTCCATGAGAGTCTATAAGGGTCTATGAGGGTCTATGAGGGTCTATGAGGGTCTATGAGGGTCTATGAGAGTCTATGAGAGTCTATGAGGGTCTATGAGGGTCTATGAGGGTCTATGAGAGTCTATGAGGGTCTCAGCAGACCTGCAGCTTTCAGGGACTTTGTTCCAGATACGTGCAGCAGAAGAGCTGAACGCTGCTTCTCCATCTTTAGTACAAAGAAAAAGGAAATACTCATGTGAAATACAACTCAAAACTATATTTATTAATCAAAGTACTTGAGTAAATATACTGGATTACTTTGAACCTCTACCACTGTGTATATTTGTAAGGTATCTAAAGAGAAGAAAACGAATGCTAAAGATGAACCAATCACACTTTACTACAAGGTTTTCTGTAAAATCACTGCACTGGGCCACAAAGTAGTCTGGCACACAGGGAAGTTTGGTTTTGCACAAATAAAAAAACAACATAAAACATGTTAAATTTAGAGGCGATTTACATAAAAGCAGGTAAACTGATGGAGAACTCCAAACAATAAATAACAAATAGCTTTATTCATGTAAAATGGATTAAAAACTTCACTTCATCAGCATCTCCAGAGCCCTTCCACCACCAAATAGCCACTTTGCTGGCATCAATTTGCAGGACTTCTGGGCGCCACAGTGCATTAATGTGCACGAATACCTGAGCGAACGATGATTTATTGATCCTTAAAGGCCCCGACGTGACACCACGTCTAATCTCTTTCTCTTAAAACACAAAGCGCTCACAGTTCGGTTTCTTTTTCCGAGGAAGAAAAGCGTGACATTCCTGCTGTCGCCGCGGTGCGTTCAAGGAATGTGACGTGTTTTCTTTTTGGAGTTTTCTGGGTTTACTTTTGAGAGGCTTTTTCTTTTCTTTTTTTGGGACACGGGTTCGCCGGTTGGAGCAACGACACCAAGACCGACTTGTTAATCGCCTTTAGAGGAATGTGAGATTACACGCACCCGTCCCTCATCTCCATGTGTAGGGGGGCCCCTGTTTGGCTTAGGGGCCCCACATGGGGGGATAGCGGCGCTTATCTATGGGTGTGTGACGGCCCCACCGGCCCGGCCAATGGGGGCCTCTCTGTAAAACGGCTAAATGCTCCCTTTTGATGTTGCGGGCGGTTGAATCAGTGCTAAACAGCCGACTGCCACAGATAATGGCTTCCTGACGTCTTGGTGAGATACGGAGGAAGATTGAAGAGGACTGACCCAACCTTCAAATGTACGGCATGAAAAAGTGTTTCACTGGTTTCTCTGTGTGTGGCGCTACATGGAAGTACAGTTGTTTGTCTCGTGCCTGTCTTTCCCCTAAAAAATAATACATGATAAATCACTTCAAGAAGTCGCCAGAAGTCATTTTCAACACTTTAATTCAATTACACATCGATTAAAAAGATGTATTTTAACCCTGTGTTTGAGCCGTCGTAGGAACCACAAATTAATTACAATACTTGAGGTTATTGTATGTATTTGTTCAGCAAAGTCTTGGGAAAAAATATGTGTATCTGCAAAAAACAAGATATTGTGATTATAATTATGAACATCAAGCATGATATGAGCCAGATTCCCCAAAAAAGCCTCCTGGAGCGTCAATAAAACACCTTTTTGGAAAGATTAGGACCTAAAGAATCAGAATCTGCAACAAAAATCACAATAAAACAAAGTCTTGGTCTGTTAGGAAGGAGTTTCAGTCAGAAAACTGTGTCGTTCTGTTAAAAAATGGAAATATTATGTATTTTAAGCCCAAAAAGTGTCTGAATGGGGCATGCTGGGACTTAAAATGGGAGTTTTCGCGCACAGTTTCCAAAAGGTTAACTTGTGTGTGTGTGTGTGTGTGTGTGTGTGTGTGTGTGTGTGTGTGTGTGTGTGTGTGTGTGTGTGTGTGTGTGTGTGTGTGTGTGTGTGTGTGTGTGTGCAGGGTTTAACTGGATGGTGGGCGTGGTGAGGAAGATCATCACAGAGGCCACAGGGATGAAAATGGAGTCACGGATGCCGCCGCTGATCGAGTTTTTTGGACTGGATGTCATTAAGGTACTTTTCTTTTCATGCCACTATCTGCTGACTCCACCTCATCCATCTCACCGCTTTAGTTACTTTACAAATGTAAGATTTCTTCACACACAAAACACAAGTGTACAAGTACCGGTTGAAGCTAAACCTCATCAACCTTTTTAGCTCCGAGCTCCTAAGCGCCTGATTTTTGAGAAAACGATTCTGATTCCTCAGGTCCGAACCTTTCCAGAAAGGTGTGTTATCAGTGTGTGGGATGTTAAGTAAACTGCTGGTTAGGAAGTCAATCTGTTGGGGCTCAAAAGACAAACACAGCGTCTTTGCAGTAAATTGTAGACAAACTGAGACAGATGTGTGATCAGAAAACACATTTTTACAGACACGAAATAAAGAAATTAAACAGACGTGCAGATGTGCTTTGTGTTTGGAATTTGGATTATTGGAAACCTTTACTGCTGGCCTGTTTCAAGTGTTTAAGGTGTTTCCGTGTGTGTGTGTGTGTGTGTTCATGTGTCATGAATTAAACTGTTAAAATCCTGAGAAATAACATTCAACCAGTTGGAAAATATGTGTATTCTCTTTCTCAGCGAGAGTCAGATGAGTGTTGATTCCACGCTAGCATTGTGGTGCTAACATGAAATGGCTAACGCTAAATAGCAGCGTATCCTTGTATGTTCTAACAGATAAAGTTGACACCTCCGTCCTGCTCTGTCCTCAGGTCCTGGGTAAGACTCCCTCTCCGAGGTTTCTGGGGACTCACCTGCACCCCGACAACATCCCTGCCTCCTTCCACGCAAAGAAAACAAAAGTGAGTTTCAAAACGTCTGCAGCAACACTTTCACCTGAATCTCCTCACGTCGTCAACGTTGAAGAAGTCCTTCACTGGATCAAATAAAAGACAAAGCTGGTTTGGGTTTATTCAGAAAAGCTGAGTTTTTTTTCAATGAAGACAACGTTAAATGAATTGGAAATACTCTCTATACATTGTTACTGTGGTAAAAGACTATTCTAGGTGGAAACGTCTGGTTATTAATGAAATATCTACATTGATGTATAGAGGCCCATCTCCAGCAGCATCCCTCCAGTGTTATAGTGGTACATTGTGTTTGATAATCTCCTTAGAAGACTAATGGATGAGTAGAAGACCCTTGAAACCCATTGGAAACCATTTAAAATCATTGAATCCCATTGAAACCCCTTGAAAACCCCTGAGATCCCTAGAAACCCATTGAAACCTATTGAAAACTCTTGAAACCGATTGAAAATACTAGAAACCCCTTGAGATCCAATGAAAACCCCTTGAAAATCCTTGAAAACTCTTGAAACCTATTGAAAACCCTATAAAAAAAAACATAAAAACCCTTGACACCCATTCAAGAAACTTTAAAATCTCTTAAAATTCATTGAAAACTATGGGAAACTCTTGAAAACCCTTGAAAACTCAACCCAACAGTTCTGCTGGTGAGAGAAGATATGAAACTGTCCTTCATTTGAGCTATTTGAATATCTGGAGCATCACATTTGTGGGATCCCTTAAACCCTCAAAAATGGTCAGAAACAGAGATTATATCTCCTGTAATGTATTCCCTTCAGAATATATTTCAATTTCAACTCTATTTTCCATGTTTCCTCCTGCCGTGTTGGTTTTGTGTTTCATGTGTGTGTTGTTCAGACTCTGGTGATCTTCAGGAACCCTAAAGACACTCTGGTGTCCTTCTACCACTTCTCCAACAACAACCCCGTCCTCCCATCCGGGCAGTCCTGGGAATCCTTCTACTCCCACTTCATGAGTGGAGACGGTGAGAAAGAAACACACACACACACACACACACACACACACACACTGTTGTTTACTTCTGAAGGTCAGATAGAGACACGACCTTCATGAGTAAACAAGGTCGTCCAGAAGATAAGCGACTTCTACACATCGTTATTCTTGTGCTTATCATCGGTGCCACCTGGTAACTCTATGAGCTTCTTCTTCTTCTTCTTCTTCTTCTTCTTCTTCTTCTTCTTCTTCTTCTTCTTCTTCTTCTTCTTCTTCTTCATCCTTTTCTTTCTCCTTCTCCTTCGTCATTCTCCGTATCTTCTTCTTCTGCTGCTGCTTCTTCTTTTCTTCCTCCTTCTTCCTTCTTCTCCATACTTTTCATTATCTTTCTTCTTCTTCTTCTTCTTCTTCTTCTTCTTCTTCTTCTTCTTCTTCTTCTTATCCTTCTTCTCTTTCTTCGTCCTTTTCTTTCTCCTTCTCCTTTGTCATTCTTCGTATCTTCTTCTGCTGCTGCTTCTTCTTCTTCTCTTCCTCCTTCTTCCTTCTCCTCCATACTTCTCTTTCTCCTTCTTCCTTCATCTTCTTCTTCTTCTTCTCCTCCTCCTCACCTTGTATCGGCCTCGCTTCCTCCCTCTCCCTCCCTCTTTTTCTCTCTCAGAATCTCTCTTTCTCATCCCTCTGTTCTGCTGAGTCTTCATCAGTCAGCAGCATCATCAGGTAACAAACTGGTCTGTTTCTCACCGCGGTGCATTATCCTCATTTCCTCCCTTCAGCTGCTCCAATCTGACTCGATGATCCTTCATACATCGCTGTTGTGGTTTGGAGAACATCCTGATTAGCGTTCATTTCCTCCTGACACCTCCAAGACTCCATAAAACACAGAAAAAACACCTTTTGCTTTGCACATTATGACTGCAGCGCCGCTGCGTTTATGGGCTAATAAACACTGTGTGAAGCTGACTCAGCCGGGTAACTGTGGAAGTTTGGGATTTCTTTGAGTCCAAGTGGGGGCTAAAGAGCCAGCTCTGCTCGGTGCATTTTCTACATCAAGACGCTCATAAAACTGCAGTTTTAGATGCTTCTCATGCCTTCACGGGCCAAAGGAGAGCGGTTTATCAGTACTTATGCCATGACGTATCGCAATCCTTTCATGGAGTGAAATACAGCCAAAGTATCATGAACGACTACTCAATTACAGCTAAAAGGTCAAATGCCTGCATTAAATAGTTTTACCTCAATAAAATAAGTACCAGGGAGGCTGGGGTTTGTTTAAGGTTGCGGGGCGCTGGAGTCCATCCCGGCTGACATCGAGTGAAGGCGGGTTCACGCTGGACAGGCAGTTCATCACAGGGTGCTAGAAACAGAGCAGCATTCACAAGGACGGGCAGTTTGAAGCCTCCAATTAACCTGAGATGCATGTCTTTGGACTGTGGGAGGGAATATATATATACATATATATGACCCTGTGTTAGAGTCGTCGTAGGAACCCCAAATTAATTCCAATATGAGTGTTTTTTGTATGTATTTGTTCGGCAAAGTCTTCAGAAAAAAATGTATATCTGCAAAAAAAATCATTTTTAAAAAGATATTTTGATGGTAACTATGAACATCCAGCATGATATGAGCCAGAATCCCCAAAATGCCTCCTGGAGCGTCAATAAGACAGCTTTTTGGAAAGATCAGGACCTAAAGAATCAGAATCTGCAACAAAAATCACAATAAAACAAAGTCTTGGTCTGTTAGGAAGGAGTTTCAGTCAAAAAACTGTGTCATTCTGTTAAAAAATGTAAAATATTACGTATTTTATGCCAAAAGATTGTCTGAAATGGGCATGCCGGGACTTAAAATGGGAGCGGGAGGATTTTTGCTCGCAGTTAAAGGTCAAAGCAACGGCAAACATTTGTTTTGCAACTCAGATGAACAGCAGAAGAGCAACTTGCTTCAGAGCGCTGGTTGTTTTCAGTGCAGCTAAACATGTTGGGGCTGCACCAGGTTGCTAATCGCTACAGTACAAAGCAGCGTACAATGAAAAAGCTCTTTACTGTTTTCTGCAGCATCACTGGTCCGGTAACTCCACCACAACGGTAAATAACTGCCTGCAGAGATTAGAGCTCTGTACAGAGGTTAACTTTATTGCTTTATCTGTTACTGCTGACACGTTCCACCCACAATCACAATGCTGGAAAACAAGTCCTGCTTCTCACAATCTGCTCGCTTTGTTTCACTGACATCGACAATCTCCCTGCTGTAAACCTCCCGCTGCTATCACCTGACCTGACCTTTGTGTGTGTGTGTGTGTGTGTGTGTGTGTGTGTGTGTGTGTGTGTGTGTGTGTGTGTGTGTAGTTCCCTGGGGGTCATACTTTGATCACGCTCTGGCTTGGGAGGAGAGGATGGACGACCCCAACGTCATGATCGTCACCTACGAAGAGCTAAAGCAGGTAGAACACACGATGACTGAGAGAGTGGTGGAGCTCTCAAATAATTTATACGGTTAATATTTAATATGAAAATGTCAATCACGTTCATTTATATCCATGTGGAAAACAATCACTGCCTACACTGTAAAAAAAACACACCGTGAAATTGACAGTTATTAACTGGCAGCCATTGACAAGTAAAAAAAAACACAGTAAATAACAGTAAATTATACAGTAGTTTTTTTGGGTGCAATGATTTTTTACAGTAGATTATTGGCTACTGTGATTTTCCCACAGCACTACTGTGTTTTTATATTATTATTTTTTATAGTGAAGCTTTGACTACTGTAATATTTGAATGAATACACAGTATTTTACTGGGAAATAGTTTACAGAAGGTTACTGCTCACAAACAGTAAATTTCACAGGCGTTTTTTACAGTGTAGAAGTGTCTGGCCCAATCCCAATCTCCACCTTAAATATATATATATATATACCTTTTTCTAACGTCTCCATTCTTTCATTGGCTTTTGCGTGTTTAACCTCACGTTGCAATGCATTGTGGGTAATTCTTCTAGGCAAAGTCATCATCTAAGGGTTCAAAATGTTCGCCACAGAACCATCAGGCACTCAAACTGACAATGGGACACCTCCCTAAACCCTAAAAAACAAAGAGGCACGTAGAGGTTTAGCCCGATAAAATACCTTTACACTACAACATTATGGATTAAAAATGGAACATAAAAGTAGGGATTAAAGTGGAGATTGGGATTGGGCCTCCGTCTGTAACGGATCTGCTTCTGGTTCCTGCCCTGCAGGACTTGATCGAGGGCGTCCATCAGATCTCCACCTTCTTTGGCTTCAGCCTGACGGAGGCTCAGGTGCAGCAGATCGCGGAGGGGAGCACCTTCGCCGCCATGAAGGAGGGCTCCGCCAACTCCCACGGCACTCTGGGGAACGTCGTCTTCAGAAAAGGTGCTTTGATTATTTTTTTGGGGTGGTTTTTAATTGAAGTATGAACTTAATTTCATCCATTGAAGGCATTTCTTTTCAAACTAAATATGCATACGTGTGTGTTGCATTGATCTTTAGTAACTGCATCCACATCTCACATTTACAGTCTTCTTCTCTGCTAAAATAACAACCTGAATGTAACGTTATTTAGCGTGTTAGCAAAATGTCACAAGTGAAATATGATGTATTTTACCAGGAAAACAGATTTGACGTGTCCCTCTTCGTTAGCTTGAACTTCAGCGGTGCAGATACACATGACTTACTCATGTTGAAGCTTTTGAGAAGATCTTATTAAAGGGATAAATCTGAGTGTCATGAACTGCGTCCATATTTGTGTGCTGAGCAGGCGAGGTCGGGGACTGGAGGAACCACTTCACACCGGAGCAGAGCAAAGAAATGGACGATGCCTTCAACAAACACCTGGCGGGAACCAGGCTGGGAGCCAAACTCAACTACCAACTGCACTGCCAGTAGGAAGCAAGAGGAGAAGACGAGAAGAGGAAAGAAGGGAGGGAGCATGAGAAGAAGGGCTGGGGGGCTTTTCTGCCCTGAGCTGAGACTGACAGACTCTCAGGCGCTGCACAGATGCCTTCGTCACATGGTTGGTCGAGGGTTCAGGGCCAAAAGTTCCTTTGTCACAGTCTAAGAGAAAAAAGGAATAAAATGAAAAAAGGGTGGAAGAAAAAAGGGAACAAGGGCTTGTTTTTTTTGTCTGATGAACTCCAACCTGGAACTGTTGTAGCTGTACGAGTTCTACAACGGAAAACATTAATAGTTTCACATTTTTTTCACAAAATAGATGGTTAAGACCTTCAAATTTGGTCAAATCTTATATTAATTCAAAGTAAGAACACAAGTCTTTGTCCGCAGAATGCCGTCACAGACAGAAAACCAGAATTGGTTTAAGGCGTGGCCATTTTTTCAAAGACAAAGGCAAACCAAAGTGCTTCATACAAAGCATTAAGAGGTAAATACAGAACAAATAAAACATGAAATAAAAAAAATTGAAAATAAAGAGTAAACATGGGCAGGAAAAGCAGGGAAAAAAAAATACAGTGACGATTAGATATGAATGAAACATGTTATCATAACTTATCATCAAGACAGATTCCTAGTTAATTACATTTTGAAGAAGAGAAAGGTGATTTGAGTGTTTGGTGTTTTCCTGCGTACCTGGTTGCTATTTACTCCAAGCACATAAACCTGTATGCAAACCAGAGTTTGTCAGATTCAGTTGTTTGACGTGTGCTTGATCTTCTGCCAAAAATCATACCAGATTTCAGCATCATTTAGCAGCGAAGGTCTCACATGTCAGCTCTTTTTCACAAGCACATGAATGTTAAGTCCCAGGTTGTTTAAACACATAAGAGTTGAATTATCTTCATAGTAGGAGTTACTTGAATTCAGGTGCATGGAAACAACTGTGGCTTTAAAGCATTACTGTGATGAGATTATGAGATATTATAAATATGCGTATCACAGTACATGATCAAAGTAGTGAAATGAAAATAAAAACTCTTTTCCAGATCGCTTATTTGTTCTCCATTTGTATGACATGCCATCTCAACATCCTGTTATTTATGTCAAATTATTAGCTAAGAGGGAAGTAACGATCACGCCTGCATCTTATTCTGAAAGGGCTCACCGGATGTGGCGTTGTTATTGATCCACTACAGTGTGTGGCTCGTGAATGAATGACGTCATGCGGGCTTATGTCGGTCTCCATCGGAATCAGAATCTGCTTTTTTGTATGGCTCCATCTCAATATCGTATTATTTATGTCAAATTATTAGCTAATATAAAAGTAACAATCACGCCTGCCTCGCGTGTCTTACTCTGAAAGGGCTCACCGGATGTGGCGTTGTTATTGATCCATTGCTAACTTAACGGCGGTCCAGTGTGTGGCTCGTGAATGAATGACATCATGCGGGCTTATGGCGGTCTCCATCTGCGACATGACACCTTCAGACACTAACGGTGAGACGTTTTGGTTGTGTGTGTTTTTTTTAACTCTGCCGCTGCACCTGTCAGAGCGGCACACCAACGGTTTCCCGGTTAAATGATTCTGCGACTGTTTCCTGGTAGCTCGCGAGCAAACGTTCCAGGTAAGCTAGCTGCTAATGACGCTAAAGATGGTGCGACGTCTTTAACCTGTTACGCGGTTGTTAAATGGACGCTCTGAAGGTAACGTCAACCACTTGTGTGAGGGTTTTTGTATTATTATTTATTGTGTGTACAGGAAAGCACCTGCTCAGGTCGCCTGCCGCCGCCATCCGAGCTGTCCTTTTATAAATTACACATGTGTTGCTAGTCGATGGCACTTTCCCCCTGATTTGAATTGGCTATAGCGTGCACCCAACTGTAACCCCCGTCCCCTCCCCTCCCCTACACACACACGCACACACACACACGCGCACACACACACACACACACACACACACACACACACACACACACACACACACACACACACACACACACGACCGTTCAAAAGTTTGGAACCAGTTGTGCCCACGTTGGTGCATGACGGGAAAATTATGTAAATTTTTGTCTCGAAGTTTCCGGGTTTCTTCTGGGCCCTCTGCAGCCACTCTGTGGGGAGGATGAAGAGGTTTAATCTCTGATGTGATTCATGATCATTAGTGCTCACCTTCTGTTTTGTATACTGAAGTTGAGAAACGGCTTAAAGCAACTCAGTCTAATTTCAACATTGTTTGCTGATAAACATGAATGGCATCTTATCTTACATTATTAGCTATCACTGTAACTGTATTGTAACTGTAGTGATACATTTATTATCAATAGGACAGCTCTAGTTTAATCTGTATTTATCAAGACTGGGTTGTTTTTCGATAAATCTATGAATTATTTAGTGTGTAGAACGGCTGTGAATAATGAAGTTGTCATCCAATGTCTTATGTCGGACCAACAGCCCGAAACCTAAAAATGTTCACCGCATTCTCTCATTATTCAATCTAAAGCAGCACATCTTTAAAATAAAGAGAATAAAACGAGGATTTCAGAGAAACGTTAGTTTCACAGAGCTCAACTTATGTTTAAACGACTTCTTTGTCAGAACAACAGTCAACAACTCAAAGATGTTCATTCACATGTTGATTCCTCTGTATTTCAGGTGTGGAGTGATGCAGCAGAAGTTGTGTTCCAGAGGTTCCGGTTCTTTCCTCTCGGAGAGGAACAGCCAGCCCTGTGGCACCAGCACCTCCTGCGACCTCCCCTTCCGCTGCCCCCGCTGTGGCGAACAAGAGCGCTTCCGCAGCCTGGCCTCGCTCCGTGCCCACCTGGAGTACCGCCACGCGTACCTGTCGCCGGACGTGACCCCCGGCGGCTTCAGCATCACCGGCAAGCTCCCCGATCCCTTGACGGCGGCGATCCCCTGGCACGACATGAGCCTCCCGACCCGCAGGGGGCAGCAGAGCGCGTGGCGGCCGCCTCATGTCCGCTCCCTCAGTGACAGCCGAGACAGCGGGTACCCGCACTCCTACAGGTCGGCGAGGAGACGCACCCAAAGCGTCGGGGTGGGGACGCAGGCTGAGGAGGATGAGGATGAAGAGGATGATGATGACGATGACGACGAGGAGTTTGGGTCAGGGGACGAGGATGATGACGACGACGACGAAGAAGGCGCAGAGAGAGGTGGAGGTAGAAATGAGGAGGAAATAAAAATGCTGTTAAAAAAGTCAGACACTTGCCACCACCATCACCTCAACCACCATCACCACCCGTTCCCTCCTTCGGCTCCTCTCGGTCCCGCACCGCGGCCGGAACTGGACTTGGACCTGGACCTGGAGCTGGTCGGTGCGTTCAGGTTTACTTTCTTACAATACTTTTTGGGGGCAGAGTTATATTTATATAGAGAGTTTTTTTCAGTGCGTGTCAGAAATGTTTCTGAGCTGTTGCAGTTCATCAGGATGAAGCAGGATTTTGAACTCATTGTTAAAAATAACTCAATTGGGACAGAAAATGAATGCAAACTGAACGAGAACCCCTGTTTATTGGACGTCGGTGTTTTCTGCACGTTGTGGGTCGTATGATGGAAGATTTTCTCAGGAATGTTGTCTCTGAATCAAAGTTGTCTTTCGTCCGTTTATTCTTGCAAGAAAGGAAAAGTATGCAGCAGCTACTCAGAGCAGTCTGTGACACCAGATTCAATGAAACAGTCACAACCTTACTTTATATACATGAGGGTTACGCCTCCAAGCCATGGTGATGCAAAGAAAAACGCTGAGTCATGACAAGTGCTTGACCTCTTGTCCCTTAGTCCACAATGGACACGGTTCAGGAGACTCGTTCAAAGATGAATAATCCTGATCGCGGTCACGGCTAACGCCGCAGTAACTCGTCTCCTTTCCTTTTCCCGTCGGCCACCAGAGCAGAACTCCTACTCCGGCTCGGAGACGGCGGCGGCCTCGGCGGCGGTGCGCCGGCGCCTGGCCCGGATCCTGCGGGCGGCCGACAGCACCATGCAGCGCCGGCTGGCCAAGGTGAGCACGGAGCTGGCCCAGACGGACACGGAGCTGCTGTGCGAGCGCGCCCACTCGCAGCACCTGGCCCAGGAGCGGCAGGAGGTGGCGGACAGGGAGAGGTCGCTGAGCCGGCAGGTGGACGTGGCCGTCATGGTGATCGCCGCGCTGAGGGAGCAGCTCAACGCCTCCGAGAACGAGCTGGAGCGCCGGGAGAGGTAAACGGGGCAAACGGATGGCGGATGTGGGGGGAGTTCGGACCCGCACGTAGTATTTAGCTTTCAGGAGATTTCTCATTCAGCTGGTTTGGAAAAGTGAAGTGACGTGAACTGGTTCCCGCTTCTCAGGGAGGTGATTACCATCCAGAAGTTTCTGGAAGCGGCGGCTCGACAGGAGACGTGCGGGAAAGTTCGAATCCAACGCTTCATCGAGAATCTGCTGAGACGCATCGCCCTCGCCGAGAGGCTGGTGGAGTACTACCAGGTCAACGGCAGCCCGCAACAGTGCAGCCACTACAAGGTACAGCGGCAGGGCCGGGGTGTTGCATTCAAGTGTTTCCATGTTATTCGACTTCACACTTCTATTCCAAAACATCTCAGAGGGAGGGCTTGTACTTTTTACTCCTGTAGATGCAGCTGCAAAGTAAAGTCACACAGCTGTTTATGATCCTCTCAGTCGCCCAGTGGAACACTTTAGCATCCTGAATCGCTCACTGACCTTTAAAAACACAGTGTAGTCGATGGCTTTCAGAGGAAACCATCGTTTTTAATTACCCTGCTTAATTACTCCTCATTTGGTGAAAGTTTTGTGTTTGTTTTTTTGAAATTCTGTGCAAGAGCTTAAAACTTTCCCTACAAAATATATATAACTTGTAGGATGCAGTATTACTCACTACCTAACAAAGTTATTAGTAGTAAAAAAAAAATGCTTTACTTGAATCGGTGAAAACATTAAAATGCAGTTAAAGCGTCAAAGAATCGATCATTCTGGATCAGTACTTTTACTTTTGATACTTCACGAACATTTTCCTGACGTTACTTAAATTGCATGTACATGTATACTTCTTCATCGTGAACACAACACACACTGGCTTGGAAAAAACTGAACAAATCCTACATTTCAATAGGTGAAGAGGTACATTTCATGCTCAGTAATTAGCTAAGGTGCAACTTGTAACCTTTGACCTTTTTCTTGTGCCCTCATCAGTACCAGCAGCCAACTGATAATGGACCTCACAGGATCACTAAAAGCAGGCGAGTACCTCCACGTTCTCGTGGGATTTTTGTAAAAGGAAAGATTAAATCATGATCAAAACATTTAGCGTCATCCTTTTTTTGTTTTGTCTTTGTCAAGTGTGGATTTCTCTCTTAAAATTAATATTATTAATACTGACACCAGAAACAATAACTTATTTTAAATCACTTCTTAAAACACATTTTTATAGAGTCCTTTTATGTCTTTTTATGATCTATTATGCTTTTGTTCCCATGGTTTTGTTTGTATATTTTATATATTTGTTTGTTTTCTACTGTTCTTTTAGGCTATTTGTTTGGTCTTTTATGGTGTGGTCTTTTTTGTTTGCCGCCTTGTATGCTTTGCATATCTGTGAAAGCACTTTGTAAACCATGTTTTTAAAAGTGATATATAAAGAGAGTTATTATTACTACCTGCAGAGCTCTTTTGTAACTCATGAAACGTGTTCAGCACCACTTTTCCCGACTCCCTGTCTTCATTTGTTCATATTTTCACATTTTCAGGTCGGCGGGAGGTCAGCTGTCCTCGTCCGGTCTTCACGACAACAGAACGCACGGCGGCCACCCTCTGTTCTCCAAACCGGGCGGCGGCGGCGAGCGAGACCGTGAGCGCGAGCACCGGGAGCGTCTGGCCCAGTCGTCCAGGCTGTTCTGCCGACCCGAACACCGGGACGACATCTGGAACCACCAGCGGCGCCGGTCCGCCGGGTACGAGCCGTGAGAACTGTTTGGACTCAGCCGGGGAGGAAACAAGGAGGAGGGGGCGTCAGCGGGTACAACTCCATTTAACAGTTGTGTTATTACGGTGTGTTAACCTATGGAAAAGTACAGAACGGTCACGGTGAGCTTCTTCGGAGCGGCTGTGTCTAATATCTGGCCAGATTCTTTTAGTTCAAAGCGTTAAAAAAAAGAAAAAAGAACTAACATTATGAACAGAATGTGAAGCGGTCACATTTGTGTGTATTGTTGCACAGATATCTACTAATATCTGGGTTAGGATTAAATGAAAATACGTTTTCTCGTTTCGCCGGACTGTGAGTTAGGTGATAGTAGCCTTTTTTTTATTTTTTATTTTTTTAGATATGACTGTAAATTAAGATCATATTGACGTTTTAAGAGGTAAAATCTCTTTATTTGCAGCATGTGGCCAGTTTATTTAAAGTATTATTGGTAGTGACTTTCCTAAATTGTACAGGATGTTCCAAAAACAGGTTTAAATATTTAAAAAGAAGAAGAAACTATTTATCGCTATGTATTTATATTCAAAATGTTGATAATTCCCCGAATTTACATTTTTTTCCTTTTTCCTTAAGTACTTTATTTTAGTATAATATAAAAATACTTTTGCATATATTACATTAAATATTGGTAAAAAAAAAAAAACGTGATTAGATACAACTGCTTCTCTTAAGTGACACAATTTGTATAGTGATAGTATTTTTTTATGACTCAAACGTATAGAGTAAGATGAAGTATAAATCTTCACCTCTTTTTTAGCAGTCTGATCCCTAAAGAGATAATACACACAAAATACACATAACTACTACTGCGTAACAGGGTAATGGATGTAATGCAATAACTATTATTACTGCATGAACACATTGACATCGCATTGTATTTACAAACATAAATCTATATTGTGAAGATATTTTATTCCCAGCACTGTGGTATTAAATATTTTGTACTTTTCCATAGATTACGGTCCTGAAAACATTGTGACGTGTAACACAGGGTGCTTCTTTTGAGCGGGATTTAAGTGTGTTTAAGGCTAAACTTCCAGTATTCAAACATATAAATGGATAATAGATTTTTGTCTTATTTGTCCACACAAATCACCGTATGTATTGCAGTATTAATCTCAGTCTTTAGTGACACATACTTTCTGAACCCTCTGTATTTTAGAGCTGTTTCAGGTATAAAAAAAGAAGAAAGAGAAGCTTTTCTATTCATCTACTGAGTTGAGTTTTCATGAAGGAATGAGGATAGTTGTCGGTGGCGTTGACGTACGCGTCCTTGACGTCTTCGCCTGGTTCCCACAAGAAAACCCGACCCGTCGGTCCAGTTTTCTGATCTGTTTTGTGTTTTTTTTAAGGCCAAATTTATAACGAAGAGCTACAGCGGAGAGCGATCAGGATGATGCTTACGCATTAGCTGTGGGGCGCGACCCTCTAGTGGGGCGCAGAGGTATTACAGGTGGGGCGCGGGGGGAGATGCAGATTCTTTGAAAAAATATATCATTTTTTTTGGTGGAATTTTCTGCATAAGGACCAATTCAGATACCGTCTGATACTTGTACATAGAGAGAAAGGTTAGATACGTTGATGTGTAAATACTCCATTGTGATATTTCTATATATTTTCTGGCAGTCGTGGTCCTATGGAGCCAATCGCACCCGTTAATCTGTGTCAAATATGTTTTTTTAAAGGCAGCCGTTTTTGGGAAAGTTTTGAGTTAGCCTAGCTTAGCACGAAGACTCGGGAGCTCCATTTTAAAAAGTGAAAATGTGCGTTTAAAAATTTGTGCTCAGAGCAGAGGAACCACAGACAGGAAGTCCAGAAGTGATAAGAAACAAACATGATGTTTTGGTCTTCTTGTGAGATTTGCCAACGATAACAAAAACATAGAATACCATCTATACTTTTTATTGAATTAGGCAAAGTTAATAAAACGTGTTTTTGGGAAGCGCTTTCGTCCCTCTTGCATGGAGCGCGTGTGTCCCGGGTCTTTGAGGTCGAAGGCTTTTGAGGAAACCGCCTATTTTTCCTTCTTTAAAACTAACACACACACACACACACACTCTCACACACACACACATAACGAATGTACTCTTTGAGTTAACGCAGTGGTGTCAAACACACACACACATATATATATATATATATATATATATATATATATATATATATATATATATATATATATATATATATATATATATATATATATATATAAACATTTTTAGATTAAAACTAGCAGATCTAAAATTTGATTCTCCGTGGATGCGTCCGGCGCATTTGCCGTAAACGAAACAAAACTCTTGTCAAATAGGAATCACATTCCCCTTTTTCTGTGATTTGTTTTTCATCAAACGATTAGAATGTAAATGTAAAAGATGGTATTCGGTGTAAAAAATGCATCTCTGCTGTCGTTGGTTCGGGTTTCATTGACGGTGTTAATAGATATTTTGTATACAAAGCTATATTGTGTCGTCAAGTGGAAGTAGTAGTGCTACAGTACTTTGACTTTGGTAGAACAATTCGATGGGTCACAAACTTAAATTGTGTTTTTGGAACGTCTGAATATTCCAGAAATTCCGTTTGATAAATTCATCACGATGTCGAGTTCCTGCCTTTCAGACTCTTCTGAAGCTTTTATTAAATCATTTGTTTCAAGTTATCTTATTTTCATGTCTAATCAGGATCAGTTTTAAGTCTTAAAGCTCGGCAGACATTTTTTAAAGACCTCACTGCAGGAGTTGCGTCAACCATTCATGTAAAATGTGTTGCAAGTTGCAATTCTTCAAGCCAAATTATGTGCTGTATTTTTTTTCCACCAGGTTTTATCAAACTAAGTTAAATAGAGAAAATCTCCCAAAGCCCAAAGGAAACTGTGTGTGTGTGTGTGTGTGTGTGTGTGTGTGTGTGTGTGTGTGTGTGTGTGTGTGTGGACGAGTGTGTGTGTGTGTGGACGAGTGTGTGTGTGTGTGGACGAGTGTGTGTGTGTGTGGACGAGTGTGTGTGTGTGTGGACGAGTGTGTGTGTGTGTGGACGAGTGTGTGTGTGTGTGGACGAGTGTGTGTGTGTGTGTGTGTGGACGAGTGTGTGTGTGTGTGTGTGTGTGTGGACGAGTGTGTGTGTGTGTGTGGACGAGTGTGTGTGTGTGTGGACGAGTGTGTGTGTGTGTGTGTGGACGAGTGTGTGTGGACGAGTGTGTGGACGAGTGTGTGTGGGGGGGAGGGGGGGGGGACGTGTGTGTGTGTGTGGACGAGTGTGTGTGTGTGGACGAGTGTGTGTGGGGGGGGGGGGGCGTGTGTGGGGGGGGGGACGAGTGTGTGTGTGTGGGGACGTGTGGACGAGTGTGTGTGGGGACGTGTGTGTATGTGTGTGTGGGGACGTGTGTGTATGTGTGTGTATGCGTGTGTGTGTGTGTGGGGATGTGTGTGTGTACAGTGCTTCAAGTTTGTAATACTTCCTGTTGTGTGATGGAAGATGCATGAGGCAGCCCTACTACTACTACTACTACTACTACTACTACTACTACTACATATGTAGCTATTGTGTTACTGTGAAAGCATGCTTCATATGTAGCAAAAAAAAGGGAGCAAAGTACTTGCGCTGTGTACTCGATGTACTTTTGTAGCAGAGCGAGGTCTGAGGACAGTTGCACTAACGGAGCTCAGCGTGGAGCTGCTGCAGCTGAGAGCTGGACAATCAGCAGAGAGACGTCCGGAGTATAAATATTAAATGTTTTGAGGGGGAAATGAGAGAGAAGCTTGAGAAGTGAACCAGTATTATAACTGCAGTTAATGTTAGTTTGATTACGACACTACTACCTTTCCTTGTCGGTAGAGATTAAAGTTAGTTTCATGTTGTGTTTTAAAAGTTTGAAATCCTTGAGTCCATCCCGTTCGTCTGTAGGGATTTCCTTTTTGCAGAAGTGATCTCTAGTTTTGTGCCTTCACTGGATAAAACTCTGTCGTCTGTATAACACTGTGCAAAATGCAATACTGTGAAGAACTGGAATACTTTTTATGTTTGGAAATGTGTCCGTCCGTGTGTGTGTGTGTGTGTGTGTGTGTGTGTGTGTGTGTGTGTCTGTGTGTGTGTGAGGTGACCATCAGAGATTAAAAGAACAAACATGACACCGAGATTGTTGCCGTATTTTGTTTTAATGCAAAAAATAAAACTCATTTTTATATTTTCTTTACGCTCGAGGGATTGTGACGTCTCGTACTTTGATGAAAAACACTCCACGCTAGTTTAGCCTTTAATTCATTTGTGTTTTTATTGTATCTGAGTTACTTTTCTCTTATTAGATGTGCAACTGAACAGAGTTTTGCAAACGCATCTTTTAACCTTCTGGGATCTTCCAACTCCATTTTCTGTCCCAGCATGCCCCATTCAGACAATCTTTTGGCATAAAATACGTCATTTTTCCACTTTCTTTTAACCAAACGACACAGTTTTTTGACTGAAACTCCTTCCTAACAAACCAAGACTTTGTTTTATTGTGATTTTTGTTGCAGATTCTGATTCTTTAGGTCCTAATCTTTCCATAAAGGTGTCTTATTGACGCTCCAGGAGACATTTTTGGGGAATCTGGCTCATATCATGCTGGATGTTCATAGTTACCATCAAAATATCTTCTAAAAGTGTTTTTTTGCAGATATGAAAAAAATAAAGACTTAGCTGAACAAATACATACAATAAACATCAAATAAAGTATTGGAATTAATTTGGGGTTCCTACAATGACTCAAACACGGGGGAAAAGAGGCCTCGAGCTCATATTGGTTCCTGAATGACACTGTTTTCATTCATTATTAAAGGAAAGATAACAACATGAATACACCAACACATCACACCTTTTTCAGCAGTTACTGTTTTTAAAATAGTTTTTTCACTGTAATTGCAGAGCCGGTGGTGCAGTACTCTCACATGGCCACTAGGCGTCACTCTCCCTCTACAGAGAGACAGGGACTTGTTGCTCTTTTCCCTGAGTGGGTTGCACCAGGATCACTTTTTCTCCTTCAGCTGATGTCCAACATTTCCCAGAATGCCCTTTTTTATGAGTTCATACATTCTAATGCTACACACGGTGACTTTCAAATAGCTGCTAATTTCCTGTATTTTGTTGCGTGTCAGTACTTGATGTCGGTGTTAGTCGGGTGTTCGGGAGATGAGACTCGAGCCGGAGGTTTGGTCTTCGCTCCCCTTTTTCTTCAATTTTTAAGCAACTATTTCTAGAACTTTCCAGGTGGACGAGCGAGTGCGACGCTGTCGTCTATCGGTCTGAAAATGTGCTTTTCCAGTGACAGAAGAATGTTGTTTGTGAAGTCAAGACGAGTCACGTTGCGTGTCAGCGTGACAGCGTGAGGGTGTGCACATTTTTTATTTGTGATGATTGAAAACCACAATCACACCCATAGAAACACAAACACATGATGATGATGATGATGATGACAACAATGTCTCTTTGGCGGTTTACCATCAGCTAATAATATGACACACACACCTTTGATTTATTGCAGTTCAATTTGGAAATATTCGTCATTACAATAATATATGAACTGCAATGGTGACACCCTCAAGAAAACTGCCTCCAAATAAGATCAGAAGAGTCAAATGTGGTATTTTTCATCAGGATCAAAGCTCAATGAATACGAATTTTGACATTCAATAAATGGTAAAAGATTGTAGACGCAACCTTTTAATAAAAACTGCTAATTGTAATAATAATTTCCACTTATTTCCATTCTATTGAAGCTATATCCTTTCATGCCAGCGGGCCTTGACTCGGCCACCAAATGGTTAATATTCTCACTTTTTCAAGTGCATATTTTTTTTATTTGTGTGTCTCTCTGCGTTCCCTCTTGGCCTCCTTCAGCCGGGCCTCTCTGTAGAATCGAGGTGAACTCGAGGTCTTGTTATGTTATGGCTTTTTTTTTTTTCTACGGCGTGACGGCGAGTCAATAAATACACCGCAAGCTGCTGTTGATCTTTCATGGAGAGAGTAAAGCGCCATGACGCAACGCTTTGACGTCACATGACGCTCTCGCCCCCCCCCTCTCTCCTCTCCCCACCCGACTCTTTGACGTCGGAACAATCTCTGCAGAGCAGGCTTGTTTTCTGAAAACAGCCGCGCAGCCGTATCAGCGTGAGCATCTACAGATTGTCACGCTGCAGGCCGAGGCCATGTGTGCCACAGATAACAGATTTCTGCAAGCAGAGACACACAGCTGACGTGGAAATCGCACACGGGGCCGAGTCGTTGTGCGAAGAAGGAGATTGTGCATGAAGCTAATTATTGTATTTTCTTGATGTAGATGTTGCAGGATTCCTGGTGTTGTAAACAGTAAAAGACACACATGCCGGTGTCGTGAACGGCCCAACATCCTGATTGGTTGGTGGGCTGTGCTCTCCTTCATTGTCCACTTCCAGATCACCTCCCCAGGGTTGCATACATTTTGATGTCAGGAGCTGCATGTGAAGCTCCCTCTGTGGGACCGCTTCCTGTCTATACCCTGTGGACCGAAGCCTCTGTCACACAACACATTTGGATCCCCTCAAAGTTGAAGTGTCTGAGGGACAACGGCACGCAAGCTTCAAAGTGGCCTCATCAAGCTTTTACAACAACCGGATCTCTGATCTCCACTCGGAGACGAACGTGATGGAGGAGCTGAAGCGGCTTTTAAGGATTGCTTTGAAGTTCTTTTTTGGGACTGGAGGGATATATATATATATATATATATATATATATATATATATATATATATATATATATATATATATATATGCGTTCATGCAATCAGTCAATCCTACATTTCCCACGATCCCTTTTAACACTCAAATGAGTTGTGGTCACGAGATGGGACGAGCTGCCGCCGCATGCGTCAAGAAGAAGCTTCACGCCTGCAGGCTGCAGGTCTGCGGGGACGATGGGAGGATCCTCGCTGCTGAGATGCATCGTTTCCTTTCCTGCCACCGAAGCATTAGAGATAGATTCACGCGACACACTCTCATTTTAAAAACATTGGAAGGGGTCAGAGTTCACTGGAATACAGTTCAGTAGGCCGATGATAAGTAGGACACTTTTTTTCTGTGTTTCCGTGTTGAGCTGCAGTGATAAGATGGAAACAAAGCAATGTTTGTACCTTTTGGGAGAAGATACCCGCTGGACCGTTGAAGCCTCAGATGAACCCTACACTGTAAAAACAACGCCTGTGAAATGTACTGTTTGTGAGCACTAGCCTACTGTAAACTATTTCCCAGTAAAATACAGTGTATTAATTTAAATATTACAGTAGTCAAAGCTTTACTGTAAAAAATAAAAAACGTTAAAAATAAAAAATAATAAAAATTAAAAAAATGTTAAAAATAAAAAACACAGTAGTGCGGTGGAAAAATCACAGTAACCAAGAATCTACTGTAAAAAAAAATCTGCGCCGAAAAAGTCCTGTAGAAAATGATAGTAACTAATATTCTACTGTGCTTATATACTGTTTTTTGTTTTTTTTACAGTAAGTTGCTTGTTAATGGCTGCAAGTTCATAACTGTCAATTTTACAGTGCGTTTTTTACAGTGCAGATAAACGACATGGATGCATTTAAGTGGATTTTGGTCCTCGTCACCAGCAGCAAGCAAACCCTGTGTTTAATGTTGTTATGGGAAGCTGACTTGACATCAATGTGACATCAACACAACTTCCACGACAGCAAACCTCAAAAGAGTCCGTAGTCAACACACAACAACATGCAGAGCTTCTGCTGTTTACTGTTATAAATATACAAGGTTGTGTGTGTTTGTGTGTGTGTGGCCCGACAGCCTGTTGCAGTGCAATAATTTATCCTGTTTATTTCATTTGGAGGACGTCCTACTCAGGGGGTTCCACAATTTGGCTCAACATCAGGTCTAAAAACGTCCCAAGTCTGAATCACGGTGTCTATTTTCAGCCCGCCTTCCCTTCCCACCAATAAAAACAACATGTTGCTTCAGGGGAACTGCAACGTCACACACACACACACACACACACACACTCTCTCTCTCTCACAAGGCCTCCGTGTCACATTGTGAGTAGGTGGGTGTCAAAGTGATTTTGTATGAGATGCAGGCGGAAAATTGTTGCGCTGGAAGGGGAAGCGAGGAGGTGAGCTGTGTGGAAGCGGAGGATGTCTCCTGTCCCATGATCACAAATACATTTGGGTTATATTTGTATGTTTGTGGGTGTTATAGGGAGATGTATGGAAGCCCATTTCCGTCACAAAAAAAAGTCATAATGACATGTCGCCTTTTTTTTTCATAATTATGACTCTTTTTTTTTGGTCCACTTTTTTTTGTCATGATTTTTATTATGACTTTTTTTTGTCATACTTTTATTTTTTGTCTTTTTTTTGTGAGACTTATTTTTTGTCAGGTTTTTTTTTGGTAACTTTTTTTTGTCGACTTTTTCTTATGACTTTTTTGTCATACTTTTTGTTGTTGTCAGTTATGTTTTTTTATACTTCTATTTTTTGTCGACTTTTTGTGTAATAATTATGACTTTTTTTGTCAACTTTCTTTTTTTTCGTCATAATTACGACTTTTTTGTCATACTTTTATTTTTTGTCGATTTTTTTTTTTTTTTTTTGTGAGACTTATTTTTTGTCAGTTTTTCTTTTGTCATAATTGTGATTTTTTTTCGTCGACTTTTTTTGTAATTTTTTTTAAAACTTTTTTTGTCATGTTTTTTGTCATAATTGTGATTTTTTTTTCGTCATACTTTTTTGTTATGACTTCTTTTTTGTCATACTTTTTATTGTTGTCATAGTTATGTTTTTTCATACTTCTATTTTTTGTCGACTTTTTTGTGTCATGACTTTTTTTGTCAACTTTAAACTTCCCATTAAACTTCTTAGCTATTTTAATTTGAATAACTGTTTGAGGCTCTTTTGTAACGTTCATCACATTTAGCTGATGAAACTTAACTTAAAGTTGTAACAAACTTTTGATAATGACTTATAAAACTCTTAATTAATACGGATGCGTCTTTATGACCTTTACAAGTAAACAAGACCAACGGTGAGAAAAGTCAATTTATTTATTGTTATTCTTGATGCTTGACGTTGGCGTCACCGGGTCAGATACCACGCAAAATCTGATGAAATCATGTCGGTTCACCAGAAACTTCTGGACTTGTTCCAAGGTTTTGCAGGATCTTCCAATATTCTTGGGCCAAGGACACAATCTGATCACTTGGCTGTAAAGACAAAACACCGGCCCGTGTCGGGTCTCCATCACATCAGTTCGCTCCCTCCCACTGCTTCCTGTTCCTCCCTGCTTTCATCACAGGAATAACTACAAATAAATCAAAACCGGCTGACAAAATCTCTTTTTCAGGTTTGATTTTCCATGAAGTAGGCGGCCATCTCTCTCTCTCTCTCTCTCTCTCTGAGCATCTGTGTGGGTGGGTGTTTCCCAGTAGAAAGACGTCCAAATTAACTGCCTACGTCTTTAGAATGAAATGCCAAACACAGATGCCATAACAAGTGAGTCACGCTCACATACATGAGTCATTGTTCATATTGTGGGGACTTAATTAAGTGTGGTTCTTACCCTCAAGCAAACACAAATCTAAGTGTGTTATTTCACTGATCTTTCCGTTGAATCCTTGTGATGGAAAAGGAAGCCACTTCACCTTTTGACCCCAAACAGCTGTTGAGTTTCTCTCCAAAATGTGACAATAAAGATGGCGTTCACTTCAGGGTGGGTGTTTGTGCACCACTTTACTTTGTATTGCATAATAATATCTATATTGTATATTACTGGATTGCAATTATTGAAACATTGATGTGTGCTCATGATTTCAGTCCTGGTTGATTTAGAATTTTAATTTCAGTGAACACGTTTCAATTGTATAAGCTGGTGTAAACCAGTAAATGCTGTCTGGCAGCTACGAATGTGGAGTAGGCGTGACCCACTCTACTCGGCCTCTGATTGGTTCGTAGTCGTTGGATTTGTAACTGTAAGCCAATCAGAGACGGCCGTGCCTCCGCCATCCACGGAAATAAGCCTGGTGCGGACGTGTGTGACAGTTATTCAAAAATGGCCATGAATTAAATATGACTGCCTGCTCCTGAGTCTAAATGGTGTCTCAAGATCACGCCCACTGGTTCATAACATCATACATTAGTTGTTTTTCTTCAAATCTCCATAAATGAAAACACAAACACGTAGGTATCGCCACGGAAAAGCGAAGAAAGCAGACAGCGGGCAATGAACCCGGTGTTGTGCTGACCAAAGAGGGGGACAAAGAATTAATGTCTCACTCTGTCATCATTTCGGACTCGGACAATGTTATCCTAAAAGCGTGAAGCCTCTGTAGCTTACGAATTTTTTTTGTTTCAAAATGTAATACCCTGATGTGGTGTGTAATTTATTTCTATAATAATCTATTAATTTTTCCACATATACATTTTTTTATTTTTTTTGTGTGACATCTTGTCTTTATTAAAATACTCCTGCCACATTTATTCTATAATACATATTTGTGTTTTAACGCACTGTTATGTTTGTTTACCATATTTATTTTTAAATTATGTATGTTTATTGCAACTGCAAAGTTCATTGTTTATTATTATGCACTTCCACCTCATCAAATCCCCCTAATTTTGATTCTTATTCAGATTTTTTTTTTAAGTACAGAACCCTATATTACTGAAAGCTTCAGTTAAAATATTATTCAGTTGCTCATTATAAGTTAGTTAATTTTACAATAAAAGTTAACATCTCAACTTGATATTGTAGATATTGTCCCGAATTATTTTCATACGCATATTTAAAAACATTTTAAATCATTTTTCGGGGTGAAATTAGTCGCATCCAGAGTTCACACGGCAACCATCCAAAATGCCCGAGGGAGAAAGTCTGCGGTGGTGAGTCATCGTCACATTAGACGATCTTTGTTGTTAGCTAAAGAGCTACCGCTACCCAGCGACTAGTGGAGACCGGACCACGCCGCTCTTCGCTCCGGTATGATGCCAGGTGACGGCAACATGACCTCCATCGTTCAGAGAATAGCTCGGCAGGCTCTCGCCACCTTCAGGACCCCGCCCCGGGTCGGCGAAGAGTCCGGCAAGTCTTTCCTGGAGAACCACAGCAAACTGAAAAGTCTGGTGACGGAAGTGCGAGCGGCGGACCTGAAGCTGGCCCCGCGGAGAGCCGACGACGGCGCGCCCGGCGCGGTGTCCCCTCCGCCGCCGTACAACCACCACGGCGGGCCCCCGGTCACCTACATGCACATCTGCGAGACGGACCAGTTCAGCATGGGGGTGTTCCTGCTGAAAAGCGGCGCCTCCATCCCGCTGCACGACCACCCGGGGATGCACGGCGTGCTCAAAGTCATGTACGGCAAGGTCAGGATCAGCTGCTTCGACCGGCTGGAGCGACCTGCCGGCGGGACGCAGGCGGCGGCGGCGGCTGCAGCGGCGGCTGCGGCGGCTGCGGCGTCCCAGCTGCCCCCGGCCCAGAGGGACGCCCTGCGGCGCTCCTTGCTCCGCTCCACCGAGGAGTACACCGCGGAGAGCGCCCCGTGTGTCCTCTCGCCCGACCGGGACAACCTCCACCAGATCGACGCCGTGGACGGCCCGACGGCGTTCATGGACATACTGGCCCCGCCGTACGACCCGGACGAGGACAGAGACTGCCACTACTACAAGGTCCTGGCCGAGGCGAAGGTCAAAGACCCCGAGCACAACGAGAAGGAGGTCTGGCTCGTGGAGATCTCGCAGCCGCCGGACTTCTGGTGCGGAGCGGAGCCGTACCCGGGTCCGGAGGTCTGCCTCTGATCCGTCTGACTGACCTTCCTCCATTTTGGCTGGTCTGGCGTGTGTGTGTGTGTGTGTGTGTGTGTGTGTGTGTGTGTGTGCACCCTGTCGTGGCTTTTGGATTTAATTGGACAAACATCGCTCAGTGAAGGCTCACTGTAAATGAATGCAGGTGAAGCTGAGCTGTCCCTGGCCCACTAATAGGTGACCTTATTTTGTAAGGTGGCGTAAACAGTGCTGCCCTGCAATGGCTAACAGCTGCATTTCCTGTTTTGCCAAAGGTGATATAACTGAAGTTTCCATTTCACTTTTTTCACAATAGAATTGGAGCCTCCGGCAAAACCACCATCCTGTTTGTACTGCGATCCAACTCTGTGTCTGTTTTTAAAGCACCTGCAGGAGTTGGATAATGTCTCTCTTACATATTTCAGATGTATCTTTTACCCCCTTAAAAGGGAACACTTTTTTTTTTGATGTAATACGTTTGTTTGGCCATCTATGTCCATGTTTGCCATGTCGTCTCTTAAAAAAATCTGCTTTTGAGTGAGTCCGCAAGTGTTGATGATTGACAGCTCTAACAAAGGACAGAGAGGACTTGAAGGCCTCCTCATATCTCCTTTAAATAAAGTTTCCTGATCACAGGCACCTCTGCTGCACTTATCTGATGGATTAAGTTTATGTAAAGGTGGTTTCATTGTGTGAACCACCATGTCACCCATCAGCCAAAAGGTTAAAACCAAAAGAAAACACCTAAATTGGAGCTGAGAACGACGTGAGCGTCGTGCTAAAAATAAGCCCCTGTGAGGTATTGTTGCAGGAGAAAAGCAAAGCAATGACAAATTGATTTTGTGCAGGACGCTTATGCTGCATTCAAGAGAAAGCCAGGAAGTCTGCTGCTTGCATGTTTGCTGAAAGTTACTAGTAATCCCACAAAATGTCAACTTTCAGTATTGCATGAAATACTTTTGCTTTTTCATATGAAGCCAATTCATTTAATGTCATTACAAAAAAATGTGCAGTTGCATGAAGGATCCATGCATTTTAGTTTTCCCACGCTGCAGCACTGAAACATAATAGCCAGAGTTTAATCTGTAAGTGTCGGGAATTCCAGACTTCTGACTGGGCCTTGAATGTAAAATCAGTTTGTGGCCGAGAGCAAAGAGGGACTCGTGTCTGTGTTTCTAATCGTCTTCCCGCTTCAGGCTTTGTGGCGTTCTGCTCCACTCTCTTTTTCTGAAGGCTCAAATATATCTGCCGGTTTATTTTGCGTTGTGTTTTAATACTCTAGAAAGTGTAGATTGCCTTTTTTGTGTGTTTTTGTCTTGTTTTGTTGGATCCTCAGGACTGTTTGTGATGTGTGGAGCTGACTGGTTTTCAGGAGACTGTTTTTGAAGGATGTGCACTTCAGCTCCTCGACGCACAAAGTTTTGACTGTTAACATCTTTTCACTGTTCGGCCTCAATGTTTTAAAGAATCGTCGGTGTGATTGCAGTTCACTTTGGAATGAATCAGGAATGCGAGCGTCTGGGTTCATGATCGTGTTTATAGAAGGAAAAGTGGGCCGATTTCCAGCTCGGCAGCAAAGACGTGAAGCTTAAAGTAACAATGTGGTTCAATGTAAAGTAACTACTGAAAAATATGATGCTTATTCTGAAGCGAGTGGTGGAAAGACAGCGACGCATGGGGGGGTTTTGAAATATGAAAACTTTTATTTCAAATTTGTCAGCCGTTGCTGCAACATTTATATTTGAGGGCAGTGGATGTGACCCGTGTGCTGTATGTTGAATCACTGTGTGAATAAAAGCTTGAGGCGACATGTCTTTTAATCAGCTAACGTTTCATATGAATGTTTAACTGCATCGATGGGGTTTCGCCTCATAATGAAAACTTTCTGTTGGTTCATATACAAATGTTCTGTTTTTATTTTGCCTGAAACACGTCGGCTTTATTTGCTAAAGAAAGGGATGTGGAGTGTGAAGGAAAAAAGGAAAGCAAACATGACTTTAATACATTTATTTTATCGAAGTTTCTCGGGGCATTTCTCTGCCACTGGATGCAGGTTTCAATGAAATGTCCTATTTCCAGACACTGAGCCGACCTTCAGCGGGTTGAGGAAGCTCTGAGTGGCTGAAGGACCAGTGTCTGTGTCTCAGATGGAAGTTAAAATCATCGTAAATGGAAAAAAAGTCTTAAGTTAATACAGTTGTTGTTTTTTAAAGTATTTGGTTATTTTCCGAACACACAATATGTTGCAGATGCACTGTAAAAAAACAACTTGGAAAAACTTAACATTTGAAGGCAACAAAAAAAAAGTTTTGTCAACTTTTGACTACAATTTAGACAAAAGTTCTGCCAACTTAAATTTTCTTGTTCGTCTAATTATAACATTCCTGTTCGGCTAACACAAACATTATTGATTCTAGATTTTCAATGTGGGTGTTCAAATAGCTTAAGAGTGCCAAAGTTTGTTGTTGACAAGAAAATCTCAACCTTCATGATCCATTTAGTCACAAGTTCTCCAGCAGAGAGTTTCAAACATGCATGACAGTCAAAGGAATTGTGGAAGGAATTTGAACATCAATGCATCACAAAGTGGGCCAATGCCGTCTGCCATCGAGGGAGTTGTGAAAAGCTCCAGGAGAACCCCGAAATAGACGTTTATGCCAAAATGAAGAGCGGCCACGACAACTCGACAAGTCAACGTTTATTTGCACTGACGAGAAGCATCGGTTCAGCAGAGCAGAATCCTTAGTGCTTGACTTGTTTGCATAAAAAATGTTAAAACTTTTGTTTTTCCAGTCTCTCTCTTTATCTCTCTTTCTCACATTCATCAGGTAGAAACGCCGGTCGGATTTCTTTTGCGAATCCACCGTCCAGTGGATGCACCTGAAAATAAAAATCTCGTCATAGAAAAACAGATGATCAGGCTACAATCTCATAAAATCCCAACGTGCCATAAACCAAAGTCAACTCTTCATTTTGTATTTTTTAAAAAGCTTTGTTTTTGCTGCATCTAGCCGGTGAACAAACATGTCACAGAGTTCCCACTTTTGCCCCACCCTGATTTGTGATGTCACAATGGCTCTTGGGTGTGTACTCTTAACTTAAAGGACCACGCTCCCTCGTCTCCCGACTCCAACAAGCATGTAGATGGGTTTTTTTTAAAGGTTGAATTTAAAATTCAGAGCATTTCCTACATTCTCCTCACGGCTCTCAATATGACGAACGGTTGAGCCGCCCGCTAACGCCGCTAACGGTGCCGACATGAGCTAACCCTGTCGATGTGAAGTAGGTGCTATACGCTCCTGCACATTAGCTGTAGACCGTTGTTTCAACGCAGAGCTGCGACCGCAAGCTAACCAGCCTCAAGCTAACCATCCGCAACTAACCGGCCGCAAACTAACCGACTGCGAGCTAACCGCCTGCAAGCTAACCGGCCTCAAGCTAACTGGCCTCAAGCTAACCGGCCTCAAGCTAACCGGTCGCAAGCTGACCAATGGGGCCGGCTCCATTGCACAAAACATGCATTAAAGAACGTAAAGAAATGACAGAGAAGCTCTGGTTACAACACTGAGGGAGGAAGTCTCTGCTCACTTTACTCTGTTTTGTCTTTACATCCAAAATCCTGGTTTGCTGAAAAAATAATGCTCTGAATGTCACATAGAGACCCTTTAAATATTGTGTATCAGGCTCACTAAAATAGTGACTGATGTGTGTTTGCCATCTGTTCAGCTCGTTGCATGATGACATATTAGTGCCTTTAAAACTGTACATTTAGATAAACAAGCATCGTTAGTCGCCGCTTATACTAGAATTAGCACAATATTACAAAACGTGTTGCGCGTACCTGCCTCATGTATACCCTGCAAGACGTTTCAGAACTTTAATATGATAAATATTGATGATGTCACTACTAAAAAAAAACAGTGAAGAGCATGTGATGATTTCCAAATTGCAATTAAATTAGACTTTAAATCAGAGATTGGGATAAATCATGAATCCCATTTTCCTCAAGACTAAACCAAAATGCTGAAGATAAATTAGCCTCGTTGTGAAACACCTCTGGTACCACAGTGACTTATTGGTAATTACTTTTCTGAGATGAACAGATTCTGTGCATTAAACTGCGGTTCCAGCCAAACCACAGCTGGCATGCTCACTCAGCTGACCCGCAGCATTCTGGTCCCACGTGTTTGCAGCTTGGATTGTGATTAAAATCCCTGAGAATGTGAGAATATGAAGCATAAAAGTAAACACAATGCCTTGCCACAAAGCACTGAAGCGAGCTGCAGCTGTCGGGCACACGTGTGTTTGAACGAAGCACATCTGTTTATCATGTTAAGTGTCAACAATATGACACCACAATGTCCAACTTCAGTTGTGTGTGTGTGTGTGTGTGTGTGTGTGTGTGTGTGTGTGTGTGTGTGTGTGTGTGTGTGTGTGTGTGTGTGTGTGTGTGTGTACTGGAGGCTCTCCCTGGGAATAATCTGGACCACAGAGTTTGGAATGATGCTTGATGCTTCCTAGCCGATCCACTGGCCATGTTCCTATTCAGAAAGTTCCCATTCAGCAGCATCGGGATGAGGATTAGGACGCGCAGGACTTCTTCTCCTTCTGCCGCAGGTGGATCTTCATGTGTCTCCTCCTCTCGTCGCTGCGGGCGAACTTCCTCCCGCACTGGTCGCAGGAGAAGGGCTTCTCCCCGGTGTGCGTGCGGATGTGGGTGGTGAGGTGGTCGCTGCGGCTGAAGTTCCTCATGCAGATGCGGCACTGGAAGGGCTTGTGGCCCGTGTGGATGCGCAGGTGTCGGCTCAGCTCGTCCGACCGGGAGAACCGGCGGTCGCAGCTCTCCGCCGGGCACGGGTACGGCCGCTGGTGCACCGGCGTCTTGCTCGGCCTGCTCGGGTACTTCCGGGGTCTCAAGATCGGCCTAAGAGGGAGGCTCTGGTGGCCGGGGAAGGCGGAGGCGGCGGCGGCAGCGGCGGCCATCATGGGACCTTCGGCCGCCGACGAGGGCGCACCGAGCGTAAAGTTCCTTATGGTGTTGAGAGGAGTGAGAGGCGGCGGCACCCGGAGCGAGTCCAGCGGGTACGGGAGGGATTTCCTCTCTGGGAAAGCCGCCTGGATATCTCTCTGGCAGCTCTGCTGGTAGAAGCCCCCGTACTCGGGCATGATGGACAGCAGCGCGGCGCCGTCTACGGTCGACTTGGGCGCGGGGTTGTAGGTCGGCGGCGGGTGGTAGGCCACCGAGCAGGTGGACGTCGACCACGAGGGGTCCTGGTACATGTCCCCGCTGCAGGAGTAGGAAGGGGGCGGGTGGGGGTGGGGGTGATGATGATGGGGGGGCGCGTACATGTGGCTGATGTCCGGATGGCCGTGCGCCATGGTACAGTCCCCCGCGTCCGCTGCGTCTCCTCCTCCTCCTCCTCCTCCTCCGCCGCCTCTCGCGCCAATATCTGGTAATCTTGAAGACGACGCAAGCACCGGGGCCGCGATGTCCGCGCTGATGACGTTGATGACGTCCTTCGGGGTCCACGGTCCTCCCGCGCCGCCCAAGTCGATCGAGAACTTGCCTGAATACGCCGCCGCTGGGTCCGTGCGTAAAGTTGCCGCGTGGTGCGCCAAGTCCTCGTGGAAAGGCAGCTCAGGTGCGCTCTTCCCCTGGAACTGAAGAGCACCTGAACGGGTTAGGAAAAAAAGTACACTCGGTTAGAAAAGCAACGGAACGAGCATCATCATCATCATCATCATCATGGTTCGTTTAAACATTTTGGAGCAATTCAAATAACTTTTTTTTTTTACTTTCACCCAAACCATCATATAGGACACATGACACACATCCTCACCGCTTTCACTCTCTTCATATTCCTCGACCCCTACATCCTCTTCTTTAAAAACAATCGACCCCTCCTCTGAGTACACATCTTTAGGAACACTCTCCACGAGACTGCTGAGAGACACGAACACTTCGTTGGCTATCTTCGCAGTCATTCCGGAGGTCTTATAATCACAGGCTGTATCTGAATCCAATGTTGACTGCTCGGCATCCTCATCCCGGTGCGCAAACAGCTCCTGCATGGTGCAGTAGGGTTATAAAGGGAATCGCTGGGTTTCCCGTCACGTCATTCACCAAGTATGGACTTGAAGAAGAGGGAACTCCAGAAATAGGACTGGTGGAGCTCTGCGTGACAACACGTGGAGACAATCACACGTTGAAGTTGAACTAAAATCATTTGAATGATCGGGATTTCATTTGCACAACCTTTGGAAACAGCAACAGGTGCCTCGCGCTGCCCTCAGACCCACGTAGAGGAGGAGAAGAAGAGGAAAAACTACTCGGAATTCCGGTCATCCTCTCTCCATAAAAGGATGATCCGGTGAGGTGAGAGGAGCTCTCTCTGCTTATATGGCTGGTATCCGGGTAAAAAAACAAAAACGTGTTGCTTTGTTTTGTCTTTGTGCCAGCTGAGCCCACACACTGACAGCTCAGACCCATTTGTTTTCTCTCCTGCCTTGTCAGGAGCAGATTTCTGCTCTGACGGAGTCTCGCTATTGTTGCCCAGCTGAGATAGATGGGGTGATTAGCGAGGAGGAGGAGAAGAAGAGGAGGAGGAGGAGGAGGCCGGTTGGTGTTGGTGGTGTCTCCGTGTTTAGTGGATTAGTCTGGTTTTAATTAATGATGATGTTAGAGGAACATTAGAGCCATATGTGCAGAGAAAAGCTGCAGCTGCAACTGACATCCAGCACACTTCATACAGGAGTTCCTCCAAAAGGGACATTTTAAACAATTTGGAAAAGACAGGAGGACCCTTAAAAAATTAAAATATATATATATAGTTTATAAACTTTATATATAGTCCATTATCTGTGATTAACTTTCGGGTCTCATAGAGACACACCTTTGGGCAATTTAGAGTCCAGTTAACCTGAGCTGCATGTCTTTGGGAGGAAGACGGAGAACCCACACTGACATGGGGAAAACATGCAAACTGCACTCAGAAGGGACCTGCTGGACCGGGATCCGAACCCAAGACCCTCTTGCTGTGAGGCGTCAGTGTGAGCCGCTACACCACCGTGCAGCCTGCAGGGTGGGCGGCTCGCCACACAACGACAACATTTTTGTCACTGTGGGCGCTCAAAAGGCTGCAGGAGGAGCTGCAGCTGGAGGAGCTGCTGGAGGAGCTGCAGGAGGAGCTACTGGAGGAGCTGCTGCTGGAGGAGCTGCTGCTGGAGGAGCTGCTGCTGGAGGAGCTGCAGGAGGAGCTACTGGAGGAGCTACTGGTGGAGCTGCTGGAGGAGCAACTAGAGGAGCTACCGGAGGAGAAGGAGCTGAAGGAGCTGCTGGAGGAGCTGCTGGAGGAGCTGCTGAAGGAGCTGCTGCTGGAGGAGGAGCTGCAGGAGAACCTGCAGGAGGAGCTGCAGCTGGAGGAGCTGCTGGAGGAGCTGCAGGAGCTGCTGCTGGAGGAGCTGCAGCTGGAGGAGCTGCTGGAGGAGCTCCTGCTGGAGGACCGACAGGAGGAGGAGCTGCTGCTGGAGGAGCTGCAGCTGGAGGAGCTGCTGAAGGAGCTGCTGAAGGAGCTGCTGCTGGAGGAGCTGCTGCTGGAGGAGCTGCAGCTGGAGGAGCTGCTGAAGGAGCTGCTGAAGGAGCTGCTGCTGGAGGAGCTGCTGCTGGAGGAGCTGCAGGAGGAGCTACTGGAGGAGCTACTGGTGGAGCTGCTGGAGGAGCAACTAGAGGAGCTACAGGAGGAGGAGGAGCTGAAGGAGCTGCAGAAGGAGCTGCAGGAGGAGGAGCTGCAGGAGGAGCTGCAGGAGGAGGAGCTGCAGGAGGAGCTGCAGGAGGAGCTGCAGGAGGAGCTGAAGGAGGAGCTGCAGGAGCTGCAGGAGGAGCTGCAGGAGGAGCTGCAGGAGGAGCTGCAGGAGGAGCTGAAGGAGGAGCTGCAGGAGGAGCTGCAGGAGGAGCTGCAGGAGGAGCTGAAGGAGGAGCTGCAGGAGGAGCAGGAGGAGCTGCAGGAGGAGCTGCATGAGGAGCAGCTTCTCCAGCAGCCTTTTGAACGCCCACAGTGACAAAAATGTTGCTGTGTATTGTCGTTGTGTGGCGAGCCGCCCACCCTGTGGCAGATGGGGGGTTTGGCCAGTCCACGCACACACACACACACACACACACACACACACACACACACACACACGGCAACAAACAGGCTCAGAAAACCAAATGCACAAAACTTAGAAAACACACTTTCTCACAGACACAAACACTCCCACATGCACACGCTAACAAACACAAGCTTTCATTCGTCCTGTAACAAATATACATGCACACGCTTTCTCTGTCAAAATCTGATGAACAAACACACACAAACCCACCCACACACACACACACAAGCTTTCTTTTTCCTCTCTCCCCACACACACACACACACACACACACACTGCTCCAATGGGACGGTGCCCTGCTTCCACCCTTCGCCCACGCTCCTCCGGGCCGCCGAGGCTCTGGGGGGTTTTGTGGTTTTTGTGTTTGGCGGCTCGGGGTGTCGGCCGGGGGTCCGGCGGCTCGGCAGACCCCGCCACGCCGATTAATCATCTGTCATCGGCAGTTTTTTGTTAATATGGATCTTTGTCTTCGTCCTCAAACGACGCTCGGGTCCGGCCGGCCTGCTCGCCGCCTGCCGTCCCCCCTTTTTTTTTTTGCAACCGAAAAACAACAAAAAAAAACGACCGAACTGCCCCCTTGTTCCGAGGCGTTCTTTCTCCGAACCCGAAGGTTTCCGCGCCGTCAGCTGCCGCTCGAAGAGAAACGCGCGTGACCTCGGAGACCTCGCGGTGACACCTGACATTTGTCGCATCAAAGACATCGGAGCCGCAACAGAACAATAGCTCGCTTGCTTCTTCCCTCCCAACGAGGACAGATTGAAGATTTCAACCTCAAATTTGAACAAAAGATCACTTAGACGTGTCTCAGCTATCAAATCTTTTCCTTCGGGCCTTGGACTATTTTTTGTCGTCTTTATTTTAACCCTCGTATGGCGTTCGGGTCTGTGGGACCCGTTTTCATTTTTCATCAAAACAAAAATAATACGATTCATTATTTTTTTGTTCCATCTCAGACTTATTGGCCTTGGCTCATAGAGGGGGGGTTACGCACACTGTAACCCCTTCTACGCCCCTCACACATAAAAATGCTCATAAAAATGTGGAAATTGTAGGTCCTGTGTACCTGAATTTAAATAATTAACCATATTTGCTGTTTATATTGCTTCTAATTGGGACGAAGAAAAACATCTGTTGAGTATTTTAACATAAAATTGTTTGATTGTGTTGAATTAAAAAAAAAAAAAATATCCCGGGTCCAACAGACCCACAACACCTGCTGAGTAACACAATAAATGAACACCTTCCAAGGGTTAATGTATTATTTCAAGTTGTAGATGATTCAAACGCTTCTTACAAGTATGAATTTGATCAACCCAGTGCCCTCCAAATGGATCAATATGTTTCGTCCTCATTTGGCCTTTTTTAAAAGAGCAAAAAGTAGCTGTTGTCTGTAGTTTGAGACGCACAAAGTCCATAAAATACAGAATGATTAGATGACTCATTGTGTACGGACATCCACGGAAGCCAACAGTCAGATTATGCAACGCTCCGAGTGAATATACGATGAATGATTTACCTGATAATCGTTTTTTTTAAGCTACGTTGAGTTCAACCCGTATAGGTGCCGGCTCAGCCAAACAGACGGCGAGGGCGTTGGGACGACATGCAAAGCGCCATAAATCACTCCTGAAACGCTCCCGTTTCTCCTCCCGGGGGTTGAGATTCTGGATCAGGTTTTCTGGAGGTGAAGCCGCTAACCAAGCCGTCAATAGCGGCATTGCATATTCATGGGGGGATGTATTGACTGCTGAGTGCGGTATAATAGACAGGCCCGTCAATGAGCCTGAATGGCTTCAACGCCGTCTCTCAGATGCTCGCGGAGCTCGTCGATTCATATCAAAACGGGGATAATTAGCTTCCTGACGACAAAGAAACAGATGAAATACGTCGAGACGGATCATTCAGACCCGACCGGTTGGGCTTCGTCCAACAAACTCCAGATTAAACGCTTCACCTTGTTTCATTGTTGGGTTTTTGGAAAAGCACAAAGGGAAACGAAGCTGAAGCTTTAACGCAGTCAATATGAAGACAATTATGTGATTATTCGTCAAAAAAAAGGCATGAAAACAAAAGCAATGCTGGCAAAAAGATATGAACGTGAAGCAGGAACAATATTCAAGCTGCAAACACAAACATATTGCAGGTTTTTTTTTGTCAAATGTCCCTTCAAAGTTGCTTTTAATAGCCAAATGTTTAATGTGGCTGCTCTCACAATAAGCTCAGATATACAATTCAACCAGAAGGTTTCACTACAAATGGGTATAATCCACAGAAAATCCATCTTTTAGGTTGTTCAAACAGTTCAATCAGGGATGCAACGCAGCATTATTCTCATTTTATGTTACTTGGTTATTTTCTCCATGAATCAATAAATGTTTTGTCGATTAGAAAGTAGAAAATCCAGAGCCTGAGCCTCAGATATGTAGTTTACTACCAATGAACTAACATTTAAGAAGCTGGAACCGGAGGATGTTCGTTTGGAAAATTGACTGAAATGATTCAAAATGTTCAACTCATCGATGAACCGACGAATCGCTTCAGCTCCCGAGTGAATGAAACGTCGATGTTTGAAAATGAAAAGAGGCATTAATTCTGACAAAATGATGAAAGGAACCCAAAGTTTAACCTTACCATTGACTACTGGCATCAAGCTTCCATCTATTTCACACAAAACAAACACTACAGCTACACGGACGCAACATATATTAATAAAGCTTTCTACCGGAAGAGAAAACCTTTTACGATTAACATTGACTTCCACTGAATAGTTGCATTAAACCCCCATTTTGAAATACCTGTTTATCTTCTGGATGACTGAAAATGGCCAAAATTTGTATTTAAAATGGCCAAAAGTCGTATTTGAAAATGGCCAAAAGTCGTATTTGACGACCAATATGAACCGAAATGAAACTCTGAAAAGAAGCGATGTTTCACTCGTTTGCTTCCTCCACCTCTTTGACGCCACTTCATGTGATTTGTGCTTTGAATTCATTCCACGAAGCTACTTTCTCCACCCAGAAAGTCCGAGTGCAGCGACGCGGCGTCTCCTCCGCTGTCTCCCGGCTATCGCGACAAAAAGAGCAAAACTCACTTTTGTATCGAGAAATCCTCCTCCTCCTCCTCGTCCAGCGGGCCTCCTCTTCCTCCTCTTCGCTCTCCAGAGAGACGGAGGTACGATGGAGAGAAAGAGAGAGAGAGAACGAGATGGAGAGAAGGGAACGGAGACGCTTCCTCCACGACCGACGGAGCTCAGCGTTCTGTCGGCCGTCAACCAAAAGTTACCCGCTCTGGATTTTCGGGCTCGCCCCCCCGGAAAGGGTCATCATCACCCCGAGGTCTGAGTGGGCTGCCGATGACAAAAAGAGAGAGAGGGAGAGAGAGAGAGAGGGAGAGAGAGAGGGGGACGGGACACAATACGATTGTTCCCACCTCACTTTGCTTCCACCCTCGCAGTTAAAATTGTTATGCTAATGAAGTGCATTTTTTCTTTTTTTTACGGGCGATTGTAACAGAGAGAAGTTTTGCTTCCACTGGAAGACGAGGCCGGAGGTGTTGGAAGAGCTGCTGCTCTGGACGCGAGGAGGAAGATGATGATGAGGAGGAAGAGGGTGTACAAACACTCTAAACACTGAGGAAGAAGCAGGAGTGGAAGACGCGTTCAAGGCCTCGACTTCAGTAAAAGTACACACTCTGAAAAATACTCTACGGCAGGTAAAAAAAGTCCTGCGTTCAAAACCGGAGTAAAATAAAATATTATGAACAAAATGTACGTTATGTACTTCAAGTAAAAGTATTCATTGTGCAGTAAAATGTCCCCTGTGAGTGTTTTATGTTTTGCGTCTGATGTTTCTGTGACAATGCATTTTAGTTTATTCAGGTTTTGGAAGCCGTAAATGCGAAAATCCTCCCGCGTCCATTTTAAGTCCCAGCATGCCCCATTCAGACAATCTTTTGGCATAAAATACGTCATATTTTTCCATTTTTGAACCGAACGACACAGTTTTTTGACTGAAACTCCTTCCTAACAGACCAAGACTTTGTTTTATTATGATTTTTGTTGCAGATTCTGATTCTTTAGGTCCTAATCTTTCCAAAAAGGTGTCTTATTGACGCTCCAGGAGGCTTTTTTGGGGAATCTGGCTCATATCATGCTGGATGTTCATAGTTATGATCAAAATATCTTTTTAAAGTGATTTTTTTTTTGCAGATATACATTTTTTTCCTAATACTTTGCTGAACAAATACATACAATAAACACAAGTATTGGAATTAATTTGGGGTTCCTACAACGACTCAAACACAGGGAAAAAGAGGTCTGGAGACAAAATTGTTCCACAGTTTTTAAGGAGTTAACAGAGATTCATGAAGCTCAAACGATAAAGAAAGTGGAAAACATGATGGAAACGTGACGTGTGTGTTTGGAGGTTTACAGTCTCCTCATCGCTCACTCAGGTCTGATGTTTCAGCTCTTCGTGCAGTCATTTAAATCTGTTTTCACCAACTTTGACACCTCAAACGAGAGGAAAACGCAGTTTTTGTGACATTAAACAACAAAAAAAGAGCCGTATCGGGGGGTTTTCATTTCATGTGTGTCTGTGAATCACACGCATAACTCTGTGTGTGTGTGTGTGTGTGTGTGTGTGTGTGTGTGTGTGTGTGTTAAAGGGCAACCCCCTCGTCCTCCTCGGGGGCCTGAGTGGGTGGACGGTCCTCAGCAGATGGATTGCTGCTCGCCGCCGGTCACTTCATAAACCTGAAACGGATTAATAACATGAATATATAATGTTGTTCGCTTCATTTCTTTGATTTGGGTGTTTTTGTGTCGCTTCATGTTTTAATTTATACAATTCTCGGTCCTTTTGTGCGTTTCTGTCTTCATGAATATCAAATGTACAAAACAGTTCTAAATATAATTGTAAATTTGTGACATGTTTTACGTTAAAGTAAATGTTAAACAAGTTTGATAATTATCATTTATATTCATAAACACTCCTTTCTGTGTGTGTAGAATTACCAGTTTGATTAAGCATTAGTTATTTTTCTCTCATTGGTTCCATGTCATAATAGCTAATTGATATAATTTACCTTTATGTGCGCTTGTGTGTGTGCAGTTGACAAAAAGACCAATTTCTTCTTCAACACACATTTTTCTGTGATTATGGCAATAAATATAGGCCAATTGTTAATGTTTTTATCGAAATACACCATACCATAGTCTCATAGTCTGTCTGAATTTCAATAACATTAGCTTTGATAAGCACTTGTGAACATGTATTCTTATTCTTTTCATGCTACCGTCAACTTCTGCTCTAATACTTTACAATTTATGATATTTCTTTTGCATGAAAACACATACACAGTTCAAGAAACAAGATGTTTTGTTATAAATTAAATGAATCAAGAGTTTACAAGTCTCTCACTGACTTTAGTATCCTAAGACTACATAAAAACATTTCATGGTTGTACATTTCACTAACGTGGTTTCTTACTTTTCTTTGTTACAATGCCAATAATTTTTGATGTATTAATAATAATGTTAAGGTTTTGAATGTTGGTTGAGACAAAGCTAACATTATCAAGGGCTCAAAGCAGTATATTCACAATGGACGTTATACAAACCAAACAATAGAAGGAAAATAATTAGCAGAATAATCCATAATTAAATCAATAATTAGTTGATAGTTCAAAGATGAATGCATTAATGCATGAGTAATAATTATAGTTAGTAAACATAAATACACATACGGTGTGGTATTACGATAGACTGTATATTAGTCAGTATATAAGTATAATATAAGTCTACTTTTAGTTGTAGTTTCAATAAAGGATCGTAGTACTTCCACCATCACTCTTTATAATGTCGCCACCTAGTGGAGATATTCAGGAATTTATTCCAACCTCCCGTGATGCTCCGCGCTGAAGCCGTCACGTGTTTCCTTTTGGCCAATGGCGGCGTTTGTTTGGCCGTTACTCTTCTTTTATTGGCCCGGCAAAATTTAAAAGTACTGTTTGAAATGTTGCCTGTCGGAACTTTTTAGAGCGCCAGAGAGGTCGTCAGTGGACGGAGTCTGTGCTGTCGGAGGAGAGCAGAAAACACGGATTATATATCATTTATAACGAATCTTAGTGGTGGAAACAATCCGTGGACTATACGTAAAGGGAGCGCGGGACGATACGCGAACGACGTCACACGGTGAGCTAACGGTAATTTGGAGTAAAGCTAGTTTAAAATTGAAGCTAACTAGCGTGCTAACATCGACTCGTTTGATCGAGCTTCTGTTCATTACTTTTAATGGTGACCAAAAAGACGTTATTGTCTCGCTTCTAGTTATTTCCCCCCTTAAGGGTTGTTGTATGTATTCATGTGCTCATTTATGTGACTGTACTTTCAGACTCACGCCGCCATGGCGTCACACAACATGAGCGCGTCGAAACGGGACGAGAAGGGGAGAAACATCCAGGTCGTGGTCAGATGCAGGTACGAAAACCAGAGGAAGAGACTTCCACATGTTTAGCTTAGGTCCTGCATTCAGAAGCAACGAAACATTAATATGTGTATGTACTAAAACATCCTTTGGGGTGATGAGAGACAAGGTTAGTCTTTTATGAGAAGCAACTCTTATGATTATTATACTTGAGACGTCAAAGAATGGTTTCATTATTGTCTTCTTTCAGGAAGGAGTAAAGCTTTAATCTCAGATTTGTAAACAATGTTTTCCTGTGGATGTTTTAAACCGCTATAAAATGATAAAAGGTTGAACAGATGTTCAAAGTGTAGATCTCAAATCTCATTTGCAATCACTTTCCAACATCTTTTGCAGATCATATTTCCACAGCCTGCACAAGAACAATTCGTGATATTAAAAAACATAGCCTAAAGGGACATAATTCAGTCACAAAAACACGAGCCCATTCAGTGTTCTTGAGTTATTGGTATCGAAGCGATTGCTTTGTTATTTAGCGATGATTGTTATTTGGAGAAATCACATCCGTCTCTGCTTCGTCTTTTTCTTCAGGCCTTTCAACACGATGGAGCGCAAGTCGTCCTACGGGGTCATGGACTGCGATCACAGCAGGAAGGAGGTGATGGTGAAGACCGGGGGGATGAGCGACAAGACGGCACGAAAGACCTACACGTTCGACATGGTGAGTCCTGCCAGACGCTTTGTCTTCACACACTTCCTGACACACACACGTCCAGACCCGACCATAATGATCAGTATCAGGGGCGTATTTAAATTAATGTGTCGGCCGAATATAAGCGATTCCTCCTCCAGGGGACTCAACTGTGTTTTTATCAACCGCAGCCTTTAAATTAAATATAATATATCTTCCCTCTAGTGGATCAGTTTTCAGGAGTCTCATTCATCTCACCGCGTTAATTTAAGCTTAATAACTTCATATTTCTGAACCAGGACTGTCGATGTTTAGATCAAGGTGGTTTGTGAAAAAACTGTTTCGGATGTACGATCTATAGCCGTCAGATGCATCTTTAATCAACATTTAGGTCAATATAGTAGGGGTGATATTGTATCGATACACAGAAGCCGAGTATCCATCTTTTATTTAATCAATTCTAAACTTTTTTTTTGGTCCTAGAATAATAAAATCAAGTATTTTTTTTTAAGTGACAAAGTTTTCCTTTTAGGACAATTTGCGGTTGAAAAAAGGTAATAAATCACAATACATGGCAATACTCAACGTATCGCAGTACCGTGATAATATCGTATCGTGGGTCCTCTGGTGATTCTCACAGCTAAAATATAGATACTTGTACTGCATCTCTAGTGTTGCTGGCATTACCCAGTTAATCTCTTTGTCGTGCCGTGAATCATTTTGATCCACGCAAGGTTTTTTTTATTTTTTTTAATGCAACATATTTTGCCAACAGGTCTTTGGTCCAGCTGCCAAGCAGATTGACGTGTACAGGAGCGTCGTTTGTCCCATTCTGGATGAAGTCATCATGGGATACAACTGCACTGTCTTTGCGTGAGTGATCTGCTGCTCGCAATGATTTTTTTTTAATGCTCCAGTAAAATCTTAATTTCTGTGTTCTGAATTGTTCTAAAATAATGTGTTTTAATGGCTTTTCATTTGTTTAGCTACGGTCAGACTGGAACAGGGAAGACGTTCACCATGGAGGGCGAGAGGAGCCCAGACGAGGAGTTCACCTGGGAGGAGGTCAGAGAAGAGCCGCGACGACTCGCCAGCGTCTCTGCCGCCTCATCAGATAAATCGCATCATCAAATTCAAAGAGCAGAACGTGAACTGATTCACTCTTTTGCGTCTTTAAGGACCCTCTGGCCGGCATCATCCCCAGAACGCTGCACCAGATTTTCGAGAAGCTTTCCGAGAACGGCACCGAGTTCTCCGTCAAAGTTTCCCTGCTGGAGATCTACAACGAGGAGCTGTTCGACCTGCTCAGCACCAGCGAGGACGTCACCGAGCGGCTGCAGCTCTTCGACGACCCTCGCAACAAGGTAGCTTTCATCGAATGTCTGCTGCTTTCCCCTCAGAAGCAAGAGAAATGTTCCTTTTTCAAGAGGCGGCTCACACAGATCAATTAAAAATGCAGGATGAATGGGGGCGTTGCTACATTTTGTTGTCATTTTTCCGTCTTCTGGGACCGCTGAGCTCCGTTGTGACGCTTGTGTGTGTTGTGTGTGTGTGTTGCAGCGCGGCGTGGTGGTGAAGGGCCTGGAGGAGATCACGGTTCACAACAAAGACGAAGTGTATCAGATCCTGGAGAGAGGATCGGCCAAGAGGAGGACGGCCTCCACGCTCATGAACGCCTACTCCAGGTGCTCGCGGAGACTGAACCATGTTCAACACTTCCAGATGAGTTTTTTTCTGCTACCAATATTTACCTGATTTGTTAACCGTTTTGTTGTTGTTGTGTCTGCGTAGTCGCTCCCACTCCGTGTTCTCCGTCACCATTCACATGAAGGAGATCACCATGGAAGGAGAGGAGCTGGTGAAGATCGGCAAACTCAATCTGGTGATGATCCTTCATATTCAGTCAGAGAGGTTTTCAACGAAAAGACTTTAAAACCAGAAGCAATTATTGCAATAATAATAATACTTCTACATTTTAATGACGCCTAGCTCCTTGTTTTCCATTTACAAAGTATAAAAACCTTCCCGTCTCCTCTCTCTCCAGGTGGATCTCGCCGGCAGCGAGAACATCGGGCGCTCCGGCGCGGTGGACAAGCGAGCTCGCGAGGCGGGAAACATCAACCAGTCGCTGCTGACGCTGGGCCGAGTCATCACCGCGCTGGTGGAGAAAAGACCCCACATCCCGTACAGGTACAGCGAGAGCAGGGTCCATACGGACATGGGAGACCTGGAGAGGCCATGGAGTTTTAAAATGGTTATTTCCAGGCCTGGGAAAGGCTTTGGGGGGAAAGAAATGTCAGAAAAGTCATGGAAAGGTCGTAGGAAAAGTCCCTCCAACAATGTTCAAACAAAGGGAAAAACTTAAAACACTTGAACATAAAATTATGCGTAAGTAAAAGATAGAGAGATATGATATAATGCATAAATGTGCATGTGTTTCTGGTGTTCAGCAAACCCTTACCCTCCCAAAAAGAGCAGACATTTAAAACCGTCATGGAGAAGAATGTGTCGCACGGCTGATTAAATAATGAGCGCTCTTTCTTCCACCAGAGAGTCCAAGCTGACCAGAATCCTGCAGGACTCTCTGGGAGGACGGACAAAGACCTCCATCATCGCCACCGTCTCTCCTTCCTCCAGCAACATGGAGGTCCGTCCTCTCGTCTCTCTGGATGCGTCCTCGCGGGGCAACGTGTCTGTATTTTATTTTTCAAACTCTCCTCTTTCTGACCCGCGCAGGAGACTCTGAGCACGCTGGAGTACGCCAGCAGAGCCAAGAACATCATGAACAAACCCGAGGTCAACCAGAAGCTCACCAAGAGGACGCTCATCAAGGTACAGGGGAGTTGGGACGTCTCTCTCTCTCGGGAAAAAAAAGGGCGGGGCCAAACGAGTCGGGAATGTTTTCGTTTCACACAAAAGATGCCGACTCTCTCTCTCTTTCTCTCTCTTTCTCTTTGTCTTTCTCTTTCTCTTTTTCTCTCTCTCTCTCTCTCTGTCCACTCAGGAATACACGGAGGAGATCGAGCGCCTGAAGCGCGACCTCGCCGCCACTCGGGACAAGAACGGCGTTTATCTGTCTGCAGAGAACTACGAGTAGGTGGCATGAACACAAATAATGTGTTTATTAATACCATTTCATGGTGGGAGAAGTTGTATGATATTCAAAGAGTTAAACTAACCAATGCATTTATCAAAATGCATTAATTCTTCTAAATATCAGTCTATTATTTTCTGAGGATTAGTTAAACCGTTAAAGGAGTATTAAACTAAACTTTAAATAAATAATAACGGTCCAAAAAAAAAGTAGAAAAATCATTTTTTGCTCCCGCAATGTAATCGAGAGCTTTAACTTTTGTCTCTTGGTGTTTAAAAACAATTCAACACGCAGGTGGAAAACATATAAATATGTTCATTCAGAACACTGAATTGAAAACGGTGTAGATTTAAGACATCTGTTCTGCTGCATCGCTATGAACTGACAGGTGTGTGTGTGTGTGTGTGTGTGTGTGTGTGTTTCAGGTGCATGATGGGACAGATCTCCTCTCATGAGATTCACACGGGCGAGTACACCGACAGGATCGCCGCCATGGAGGAGGAGCTCAGGAAGGTACGCGAGTAACAGAAACTTGTGTCTTTTACTGAATGTATTACTTCAACTGGCAACAGAGTATTTTCACAGTGTGACGTTGTACTTGTACTCAAGTAAAGCATCTGAGTTCTTCCTCTCCATATTTTCCGTTTGCCAACGTGCCGGCCGGTCGCTCACCTGGTCCGTCCTCCTCAGGTGACGGAGCTGTTTGTGGACAACAAAGCCCGGCTGCAGCAGTGCACCGTGGACCTGGAGGAGAAGCAGCACAGGTGAGGAAGAGGAGGAGGAGGCATCGTTGTTATTTTTTCACCTGAACCCCACGGCAACGTTTGAGTTGAGGCTGTGTGAGTTGTTAAAGCGCCTCAAAGAGCAGACGTCTCTGCAGGTTGGAGGAGACGAGCAGAGACCTGCAGGACACCAGAGAGAAGCTCAGTCAGGAGGAGTTCGTCTGCTCCGAGATCAGCTCCGTCCGGGAAACGCTGCACGACACGGCGGGACAGGTACGCACCGCTTCACTGACGCTCCATGGAGCTATCGCTCTATCTCTGTATCGCTCTATCTCTGTATCGCTCTATCTCTGTATCGCTCTATCTATATCACTCTATCTCTGTATCGCTCTATCTCTATCTCTCTATCACTCTGCTCGTCCTCTTTGAATATGAAGCAGATTCTGTTTGTTGAGCCGAACTCACTTGAAGATTGTGGCAACGATTCTTGGAACAGAAGTGTGTGTCTTTGTGTCTATTTCTGTGTGTGTGTCTATCTATATCTATCTGTGTGTGTGTGTGTGTATATATTTCTCTAAATGTACGTTCCGCAGTGTTTCTGATGTTTCCACATCTAGTAAAACACACTTCTGTGTGTAACTTCCTGTCTCAGAGGCTTTTGACCAAACTTCCTTTTTTTCTTTCTTTTTTTTTTCCAGAAAAGATTTATTTTGTGCCTAAAAAAACAAACAAAAACACATATTATTCAGGGTGATCAGTACCAATAAATATGAATACATTCACCACATTATAGCATTATATTCCTAATAGTGAGGAGTGAATATTATGTAACTGTGTGTGTGTGTCGCCCTCCAGCTGCTCAGCACGGTGGACGCCAGCACCGGAGACGTGTCGCGTCTCCACGACAAGCTGGACCGCAAGAAAAAGGTTAAAAAAAACGATGCATTTCAGATCCATCTTATATCAACAAATATCGGCTTGACAAAAGTACACGACGACTTCACAACTTGCTGCTTTGCAATCAATTTAAATGTTCACATGTTGGACCGATCAGGTTTAATCAGTGTGGTGTGATGTCACACTGAAGATCTGTTCCATCCGGACTGACCGACACGTTGGGCTTTGCAGGTGGAGCAGCACAACTCTGAGATCCAGCAGAGCTTCTCTCAGCGCGCGGAGGCAGCGCTGGGCAGCATGCAGCGCTGCGTTCAGCGCCAAGCAGCCGAACACCACGACATGCTGAGCAGCTACTCGCAGGCCGCCGGTGAGTCCAAAGAGACTTTCCAGTCGAGACTTTTAAAAGATATTCTGATCGTAACTATGAACATCCAGCATGATATGAATAAAAAAGCCTCCTGGAGCGTCAATAAGACACCTTTTTGGAAAGATTAGGACCTAAAGAATCAGAATCTGCAACAAAAATCACAATAAAACAAAGTCTTGGTCTGTTAGGAAGAGTTTCAGTCAAAAAACTGTGTCGTTTGGTTCAAAAATGGAAAAATATGTATTTTATGCCAAGAGATTGTCTGAATGGGGCATGCTGGGTATTAAAATGGGAGGATTTTCGCACGGTGCTCAAAAATATCAACGCGATCCTCCACATTGAGTGTCTTGAAGGAGGGAATACTTGAACATGGATTGTTTAAGGCAGAATATTTATGCCTTGAAGCGTGTTTGGAGTGGATTATTTAAAATTATGCTGAATAAATCTACTTATTAGGCAGGGAATTTACGCTTCTGTGGTTGTGTAATTTAACCAATCAAATCTTTTTTTCAACAGCATTAAGTTTTATACAAACGTACAACAGTGAAGTGACATAATATGAATATTTAGTTCTTCAGAGTTTTTCACAAATGTAATTCATATTTTGTTAAATAGTTTTTAGTTTTTTTTTTTTTTTCAATAAAGTATCTATAGATCTGTATTTATGGATAGACATTATGGTGTCTAATGTCCTAATGGGGTCCATCTCTGCTTCTCCGTACAGACGGCGTGCTCGTGATGAACGAGGCGGCCCTGAAGGGGGCGCTGGCCACGGTGGAGTCCTTCGTGGGCGGAGTCGGCCGGCTGGTGTCCGAGGGCGTGTCCCGCTGCCAGGAGGAGGTGCGGCGGCGGGAGGAGCTGTGTCTGCAGGACAAGGAGAGCCTGCTGCAGATGCTGGTGAGCGCCAGGACGAGCAGCACGCTGAAACGGACGACACGAGGCGTGTCGGACTTCTGGATTTGGCCATTGCGATCCCCAAAAATCAAACCTTTTGATCGGCACTTTGATCCTATTTGTATGGAAGCCCATTTCCGCCACACACCAAAAAAAATATGAGGACCAAAAAAATAATAATAATTAGGACCAACAAAAAAAAATATTTGTCAATGGAAAAAAAAGTCTATTATTTTTTTATTGTCATTTTTAAAAAAAATCCAATTTAAAAAAAAAATAATAATAATAAAAAAATTTGGGGGGGAGGTCCAAATTCATTTATTTATTTTATCCTAAGTCTTTATTTAAATTTTTTGGGATACTAATATTATTATTTTTTTGTCCTAATTGTTTTTTGTTTTTTTTATGTGTGTGCTTGTCGGAAATGGGCTTCCATATGTTTGACTGCTGACTTTAAATTGTTTGTGTGTGTGTGTGTGCAGGACGAGCATCGGCAGGACATGGAGGAGGTGCTGGTGGGTCGGACGCTGATGGGGCTGTCGGCTGTGAAGGAACTCAACGACACTCTGAGCGCCACCGTGGAGACGCAGCGAGCTCTGGCCGACAAGGTGACGATATTTAATGAAGTAACCTTTTTTTGTCTCGTAGCCTCTGTCGTCGTGCATCTGTGCTAAACATCTCTCTCTCAGGTGGAGGCGATGAAGGAGGTGGGCGTGTTCTTCAGCGGCTTGGTTCGGGAGCTGGCGGTGCTGCGGGAGGAGGCCGTGCAGAGCCTGAGCTCACTGCAGGCCGAGCACGAGCAGCTGGAGGACGGCATCAGACGGGCGCAGGACAGACACCAGGCGGTAAGACGCGACGCTGGGAAAATGAGCTCTATAGCCACATTTCAGTGTCTCTTAATATTGACACATGTAAATGTCAATCAAAACCAACACTGTGTACGCGCTTCCTGCTGGCAGGGTATGAAGCAGACCATGCAGTTCCTGCAGGACCAGCTCAGCCTGCTGTCCCTGGAGGCCCAGAAGGACTACACGGATCTGCGCTCTTCCACCAAAGCTCTGCAGAAACCTCTCCAGGTCCTCCAGGAGAACATCAGCAGGTCAGTCAAACGAACAAAGAAATTTACACATTTTAAATGTACATTTTCAGCCTCTAAAATCGCGTCTCGCCCTCCCGTGTGCAGCGGTTGCAGTTCAGTAGAGCGTCGGGCTTCGGCTCAAACAGACGAGCTCTCCTCCACCTCCTCCTCGCTCGCCGCCTCTCTGCGTCTGAACGCCGACGAAAGCCGGCAGGCGCTGGAGGAGATGACGAGCTGCTGCTCGCACCTCCACAGCTCCGTGTCCGGTACGTCGCTTCTTCCACTTATCGTCTGAAACCCACCCGCCCATCACGTTCCTCTTGTGTGCCTTTTTTTTTTTTTGCTGACACTGTCGATTTGTGAGCGCAGGCCTGGTCCAACGTGACCTCCAGCGGAGCTCCAGAGCCAGGGAGCATGTGGAGACTCAAGCCCAGAAACACCTGACCCTGATGGGGAAGATTTCCACTGAAGCTCAGACTCTCCGTCAGGTAAAAAACATTTCATAGTTTTGCTTCTGCTTTTATAAGTCTGTATCTTCCACAAAACATGCTGTCGTTAAATACCTCGAAGTGGCTAAATCCTACTGAAGTTTGCGGTTCCACTGCGTCTCATCAAACACTTCATCTTGGAGATGTAACCTGTCCTGACCGGCCGCATAATCCTCCATCTTTCCTCCCAGAGCGCCGAGACGCACTGCAGCGAGCAGCTCCGGGCGATAGAGGAGGAGCTGTCGGGTCGGCAGGAGGAGGTGAAGCGGTCTCTGGCGGCCGTGCAGAAGCAGACCTCCCTGGACCGGTCGGTGGTGGAGCGGCAGCAGGCCGAGCTCCGGGGCCACGTGGAGACGAGCCAACAGCTGGTCCGCGGCTTCCTGCAGGAAGAGCTGCAGCAGGACGTTCCCACCGGTAAACGACCCGAAATGTGTCCTTTTTTTGTTTGTTTTTTGGACTCATTTAACCGGTCCAGCGTTATCAACCAGTTCTGCTTGTTGCCTTCAGGCGCGACCCCTCAGCGGCGGGACTTTGTGTACCCGAAGCGCCTGGACAGGTTGCAGAGCCGCGGCGAGCTGCTGGAGCGCCTGAGGAGGCAGCAGGAGGAGCTGCAGGCCGCCATAGACGACGAGGAGGGGGAGGAAGAGGAGGAAGAAGAGGACGACAAAAACAGCCAGATTGATCACGTACGTGGTTTTGTTTCCTCCTGCGTGTCAGTTTGTCTTTAACTGGTTGACATCGGACGGTTCCTCCAGTGGTCGGGTTCACATAACCTCATTATATACTTAATAGGTTGTTTGTGTTTCATTGAATTCACTTTAAACTAGTTAATTTCTGCTCTATTTTTACCTTTCCCCCCCCGTCTCGTAACGTCTAGGACTCTCTGGAGGACGAGCTGAGCACCTGTAATGAAAGCTTGGCCACAGAGCCGTCCTTCACCGACGAGAACCTCGTCTTCAACGAGGGCAAACGCCGTCCCTTCTTCAAGGTGATGCAGCGAGAAATGTCTGAAAGAATACTGAGTTTCCACAGGAAATGCTCGTCACATCTTTACAGTGCATTGATAAGCATATTTCTGTATTCCTGCAATCTCTCTTCTCCAGCTAAAGAAGGGCGGCAAGAAGGAGACGAAGGTCCCCATCAGGCAGAAAGTGCCAGAAAACGACGCTTCCACGCCACAGAAATCCAGACTACCACTCCGCTCCCAGAACTAAAACAGTTTTAATGTATTCTTCTGAAACATGTTGTTACTGTCCAACTATTTTTAATCTATTTTGTTTTCTAAATGTTTGGATTCTGTCTCTTGTTTTTAGTAGTGTACGTCTCAACGTCAAGTTGCTTGTAAAAATAAAGAGATTTATACTTCTGTACTTTGTGAATTATTCATTCCAGTAGACTTCTTTTCCCACTGATTACTTCATTAACTGTTTATTTAATTTTTAAGCTTTAAACTAAATGTTTTGTTCCCTTGCTGTCACTGAATTTGTATGAGACGATTATATAAAAACAGCGCAGTGTCCGATAAATTCCACCAGGGGGAACCACAAGAAAAGTAATACCATGAATATACTTCACATTTTATATCCCTCAGCTGTGTAGAAGTCAATGCTTTTTTTTATTGCTGTTATTGAGACGAACAAGATTACACACTGCAGATGAAACAAGATGAAAAAAAAAACATCAGTTGATTCAACAAAAATACATTGAAGTAATCTGATTTATCAAATTCTGTAAAAACCTGTGCTGGTGAACTGTAAACTGATATTTCACGTTGTTAAAGCATCTGTAGAAGTTGTGAAATGGCAATTTTTGGGGAGAATAAAAGCAGCAGCTTATAATCATAACTGACCTTTTTTTTCACAGCGGATACTTTGACCTCAGGAAAACAGCGCGCGTAACGAGCGCCGCCATCGTTAATGTTAATTACTGTCAAAATGTCCGCTGTGAAAAATGACCGGATAGGCTCCAGTGCCTCAGAATCGACATTAATGAGCTCAACACTTAATGTATTTATTGCATTACTTATTTTTTTTTTCAATAAGTATATTTTTAGGTGTTCGCTGTTGTCAACCGCCTTCCTGATTTTAGAGTTTATGAAACTTTGGGGAAAGAAACAAAAGTATAAGTCATGTAAGTTGTTAGCAATTAGCTAGTTTAAAATAAAAGTTTTGTACTTCAAGATTACTGTTTTGTTGTGTTTTTCATTTAGTCTTAGCGTAAACTGACAATGACAAGAAAGCTGTTTGTCCGATGACTTAATTAGCTTGAGCTGTTTCTGGTTTCAATTAGCTAACTAGCTGTTTCTTGTTTCAGCTAACTATCTGTTCCTGGTTTCAGCTAACTTGCTAGCTAGCTGTTCCTGGTTTCAGCTAACTAGCTAGCTAGCTGTTCCTGGTTTCAGCTAACTTGCTAGCTAGCTGTTCCTGGTTTCAGCTAACTAGCTAGCTAGCTGTTCCTGGTTTCAGCTAACTAGCTAGTTAGCTGTTACTGGTTTCAGTTAGCTAGCTAGATAGTTGTTCCTTGTTTCAGCTAACTAGCTAGATAGCGGATTCTGGTTGCAGTTAACTAGCGGGCTAACCAATCCTGGTTTCAGTTAACTAGCTAGATAGCTGTTCCTGGTTTCAACTAACTAGCTAACTGATCCTGGTTTCAGTTAACTAGCTAGCGAGCTGTTCTTGGTTTCAGTTCACTAGCTAGCTATGACAGCAAAAGGTACATGTTTTGTTTCGATGAGTTTGATATTCGCGGTCACGTTGACGTGAATGTGCTAACGTGAGCCGTTTCCTGTCCGAAGGCGACGCTGGTTTGACTGGTTTCTTCACGCACTCTTAATTAAACATTTAACAGTCGTCTCCAGAAACGCTCCCTCTGAGTGATGTCTTCTTGTCTTGTAGCTGCTGCGCTCCAGATGGACGCCACAGAGTCCGTTGTTTTTTGTTGTTGTCCAGATCGTCAAAAGATCGGCCGCCACTTTGGTGCTGAGGTTTCTTTTCCCGAATCAGTCGCCCTGAAGGTTGGCTTCCTCCTCGTCTTCCTCGGGTACGGCACTTTTCAGCTTCCCTACGGACACAGATGGGATTAAAATTAATTAATGTTTTTTTAAATATATATATACAGTATACATAAAACTCAAACGTTTATAAATAGACTTTTAATTTTCCTTAATTTGTATGCCAGAAACGCTCCACGACGGATTCCCCTTGTGGCTAATGTCCTTAATTATTCTGCGAGTAATTGCTCTTTCTCCTTTTTAATTCCCCATCAGGGCGCTTTGGTGTCTTTGCTAATAAATCTGAGTTCTCTCAACTGTTTTCACTTTATTGGTTGTATTGTGCCATAAAACATCACGTACCTGCTGCTGTAAACTGAGCATTACTTCCTGTGTGATCTGGATTCATGGGCCCTGCAGAGGATCGGTTTTAAATGATGTTTTGTTGTAATACATGCCGTTAACGGCCCCTAATCCCCCATTCACAAATATCCACATCAATGTATACACCTTTCTAAACAAATCAAATCTCAGAAAAACATGTTAAACTATACTTATCACAACTGAGACTCCAACACAAGTCATTCGCTGCAGTGGTTCAGGACGTTTACAGAGAAAGAAAAGCAGTCAAAGTGTAATAAATCCTCCTCTTCCAGCTGCACGCAGCATCAACAGGAAATACCTGCTAGATCCTCAACGAGCCGGGAAAGTAAATGTTCTTTAACAGACGGCATGAGATGATTTAAAAGGTATTGATGGATGGGAAAAAACAACCCATAAAAGTAGCTCAATCCCATTTTTGTCCCTTTGTGTGAGTAAAGCAACACACTCGGCCACATGCTGCACAACCAAAAACACTCGTTCACAAACATAGAGACATTTGGGCGGGCAGATGAAAACAGCTGGTCCTTTTGCCCTCGCCGTAATATTTTAATCTCCTGATGGTTGGTAGTCGTTTTTTTTTCTTGGCGCTTTAAATAGGTCGTAGAAATTTAGAGGACAAAATAAAGAGATTGTTTCCAGGAAACATTCCCACATTTATAAGAATGCATGGGAGGGTCTTCCTGCTTATTATTGTTCTGCAGCTTTGTTTTTGTTGTTTTTGTGACCCTGAAGGACGGAGAAGGAAACATTCAACACATCCAGGAGGCTGTTGACGTAGACGTGGAGTTCTTATCTTAAATCAGAAACATTCAACGACTTCCTGGAAATGCAATAAATGGACACAATGTTCAGCTTGTGTGACGTCGGACGCACTTAAACTCTTTAACGCGTCTCCAGGCTCCAAAATGTCTCCACGCTCCAAAATGTCTCCACGCTCCAAAATGTCTCCACGCTCCTCTCCGCTGCCACAATGTTCCCTCCTCATGCAGCTTTTTCTCCCATCAAAATCAAGAAAAGTGTTTTTTTTTTCAAGCAATTTAACTCAATATATATATATATATACAAATAAAGCTATGTTCCATGAAAGTATATAGAGATGGAAAACAACCCAAATACTACAAAACTCTTTGTACTGCAGCTTCAAAATACATGATTTTAAATCTATTCAGACTTTTCCCCTCAAGGTTAAAGAACACTCAGACATTCAGTAAATGTTTCAATATCATAATTATTTATTCACAGCCATTTCTACACAAGCGAAGCTTCACCTCACGGCAATTTGAGTTGTGATTGATTTGCTACGTTGAACTAAAATCTTGTGTGTGTGTGTGTGTTTGTGTGTGTGTGTGTGTGAAAGAGAGAGTATGAGGGAGCTGTTGGCGAATAGAAACACAGTATTTGTGTGTTGCACGAGAGTGAAGCAGTGCATTCTGGGATCGGAGGAAGAGGAGGAGCGGCGAGTGAGACGGGGAGACGTTGGGTATCGAGGGACAAACGGTGGCTATCGGGAGATGGAGTCAGGACTGGACGCTTCCTGTTTGTGGTCACATGACAGGTCTGAGGAAGAAGGAGGAAGGAAGGAAGGAAGGAAGGGAGCGAGGGAAGAGAGCATGCAAAAGCCACAAGAGAGGGAGAAGAGAGAGGAGTTAGTGCTGTTAGTAGTCAAGAGATGAACAGAATATTGTTATGGAAAAGTGGACATATTAGTAACGCTGAACGTGTGTGTTTGTTTTTCAGAAGTTGTAGATTTAATTACATTTTAAGGTTGTATCTTTAGCTTTAACTCGTATTTATGAATGCGAGCCGACAGACTAATAACGTTATGAACACGTCAGTGTCATTATGCAGCATTATGAGTCACTTTGTGGGTTAAAGTTTAATATTTCCCTGCGTCTCCGCGGTGTTTGCGTCCCCTGAGGTGTGTCTCTGAAGCTGCTCTGTGCTTTAAAGGAGGAGCGGCGGTTTATTAGCGGCCTGCAAGAGCCGATAAGAGCAGCTCCGACTTCAAAGTGCAACTGCAGACTTTTTACAAGCAACTCCTTTTAAAGTTGATTCATGGAAGATATTTAAAAAAATGGATTAATGGAGTTTTGGCCGGCTTGTATTTAAAGCAAGAGGCCAACTCTATGAACGCTAACCCTATAAAACGAAAGCTGACTTGACCAAGAAACCTCCAAAACTATTGTATTCATTTATTAATTTAGTCTTTATTGTATGTAAACTGTCGGCTCAATAAATAAGAAAAAATAACTTTTAAATAATTTGAATATACATTTTGTAGTTGAGCAAAATCATATGGTTGTTGCTTGTTATGATGCTAGTTATATCAACACCAGTGTGTGTATTTATTGTATAATAATATTTTTAAATACACGACCAGCTGCATATTATTGTCTAACTTCCATGCAATAACTCTTAGATTAATTTTGGAGTAATCCGCTGGTCAAAGTTTTCTATTTTCTTTCCCGTATTGAAAAGGTTTTACCCCCTGAACGGCTCTCGGCCAGTCCTCTCTCCTGATTGGCTAACAGCAGCCCCGCCTCATTCCCATTGGCTTCCTCTGGCCCGTTGTGATTGGCCCACGGGGAAGCGGTGGCATAGAGCTGCGCTGTGATTGGGCTCAGCTGGCCGTCTGTGTCGCTTAGCCCCGCCCCCAGAAGGTGCTGCTCCACCCCCAGCTGAAGCTCTGAGGAGAGAAGAGCACCTCTAGTGGAGAGACGCTTCAACTGCACACATGTTGCAACGAAGCGGGGAAAAAAAACAAAATAGCCAAGCTAAAATTTAAAATTTAAAATTTGGAACTGAAATAAAAATTAATTTGTAACTGACAAAAGATATATTTTTAAGGTTGTATTTTTCTATAAACTACGTCCTATGTTCAGTTTGATATGATGTCATGAGCTGCACACGCATTAAATATTTTATGTATTTGTTACCAAAATTTGCTCCATAATTAAAACAATAAAAAGCCTTTTAAATGTTGAAATAAAAAGTTAAAAACGTAATTAAATTATTAAATAAAAAACACATGTTGTTTCTGGTCATGCGCAATGTAAATGTAAGCATTTGGTGCATTGGCAGTTACTCATGAGGACGGACACACACACACACACACACACACACACACACACACACACACACACACTCAGACGGGATCAATAAAAGAAAAGCTTTTACCGTCTCCACTTCCTGGAACTGGGTGCTGCACTCTCTGTTAGTGAGTGCCACACACACACACACACACACACACACACACACACACACACACACACACACACACACACACACACACACACACACACACACACACACACACACACCTTGTTTTTCCTCCTGTTCGTCCTCCTTTTCTTTAACCCTCAGAATCTGGAACTTTTCCTCCAAACTCATTAAAGTTCTGCGTCTCGTGCTCATATTTAAAGTCCAAACACACACTGTGGCCTCGCAAAGTCATCACACACACACACACACACACACGTGACAGTTTCATAAAATATTCAGTTCAAGCGATGATAACACAATGACAACAACAACAAAGCCGTCCGACGCTGCGCTGCACAAACTGTTTGATGCTCAGTGACAATCACTCCTGCAGAGTCAAACCAGGACTTGCAGACAACAAACACGTCCTGAATATTAGTTATTAAATACTCTTCATCAATACTCTTCGTCAGTACTCTTCTTGAGTGTTACGAGACAAACACACACATCACATGGTTGAACCTTCATTATAAACAAACTCATTTAAAGTCGTATTCATGGCGGTAAGAGTTGAAGAGCAGTCACAAGAGCAACGTCCTCCATGTTGAGTAAACATCCCACACCTTGTACTACACACAGTACACACATAGTACTGCGTCTGTAAGTGTACTTTGATGGACCGATTGTAAATGCTGAATATGCAAAATGCATTTACATTATTTTCTGAGATATTGAAAGAGAAAAAAATGTATATTCTTGTTGCAATACGACGTATAATATTACTAATTACCTCACAAACTATTAACCTAATAAACCAATACCCTAACACACTATTAACCTAATAAACTAATAACTAATCCATCAGAAGTAACCACTGAAACACCAGCAGCTGAACCTACAGAGCAGACACATATTGACAAAATAAAAACAGAAGTGGGGGGTGAAGCTAGAAATAGCTTCAGATAACACGGAGAAAGACAAACAAAGAGTAACTAAACACACACACACACACACACACACACACACACACACACACACACACACACACACACACACACACACACACACACACACTCCAGCAGAGAGAGGACACAGCTGCATCCAGAACTCTCCGTTCATGACAGTAAAAACAGATTCTCTCGGTTTTTAAAAACGCTTATTTGATGCAAATGTTCTCAATTTTGCAATTTTACCGTCAAACCAGATGATTTCAGGACCTGAGAAGTAAAATGCTTCATCTCCTCGCGGGGTTTTCCTTGCACACAGCATATTTACTGCATTTATTTAGTTATTGTGCATATTTTGCAAAACATCTCAGGGGAAACCAGGCGGAGAGGAAAAGGTGTCCATGTTTACCTTTCATGGTGGGCGGGGCAAAGGTGCTCTGCTTCCTCTGAGACGACTCTGAAGCCTGCGGACCAGAAGAGGAAGAAACGCTTCATATATATATATATATATATATATATATATATATATATATATATATATATATATATATATATATATATATATATATATGTATATAAAAGAAAAGTCTGATTTATCAGGTACACAACGGCATCGTCAGCGTAACGAGACACAAATCAGTAAATTTGTATTTAAAGATATTCAAAGCCACGCATGTCTCTTCCATCACTCTCTGCTTTGACCCTTTTTATTCTCAGAGTTAATGTGAGATATTAATTTAATATTTAGGCAACGCAGGAGAGGAATCCTGTCATTAAAGAGTCACATTTTAACAGTTTACTATCAGAGTTTAATGGCTCCAGTCTGGTATGAAAACAGTTCAAAGTGATAAAAGCGGTGATAAAATACAGAGATCGTTTTTATTCATGTGCATATTTTAGAGGACACATCAGGCTTCATGTGTGAAGTTGTGCGTCTTTGTGTGACCACACATCTGACGTTCGTCCCCAGTGTAACATTTACACAAACCTGCGTCTCTCCGCTGGCGTTGTGTTGCTCTCCAACATCTGCAGAGAGAGAAGAGAATTATGTCATGAACAAAACCGCAGAAGAGATTTGTTTTCTGCAGCGTCAGTATTTCTTCAGAGCGGTTTCCGGCCTTCAGAAGAGGTTTTGCGTTGGAAGTAAAGTGTATTAAATCTCTTTTAACTCACTTTCTCACTCCTGTTGTGTGTTCTACTTGTCTGTAAACACTCTCGAACAATTCATTCATTCAACAAGCGGACATCATCTCCTAAAACAGCGGACGCTGGACCAGCGGGAGGAAACAGGGCATTTGTTTGGGGACTATTTTCAGCGGCGGATTAATCTACATTTGCTGCTCCAGTGTGTGTTTTATGATTATCAACCGGACATTTCATAAAAGAGAAACTATGGCTCACAAATTCCCTCAAACCTCTAGTTCAATGTTTATGTTTTTAGCCACTTTGAGCTGGAAAAAGATAAGTTAAACCAAATCAGAGGATGTGGCTTTTGAAAATAACCAAACCCCTTGTAATGTCCGTTAAAGTGAGATGCTTTTCAGAATATAGAAACGTTTGTTAAATACACAGGAAGTCCAACAACATCTGCACTTGTTGGTGGTCTTCTTTATTTTGAAGTGACACACTTGTTTTGACAGCTGACAGCTGGTTTCCACTTCACAGACTGAAGTTAAGAAGTCTTTTTAAGTCCATAAAAACCCTTAAAGAACAAAAGATGACAGTCCTGGTTGCATTGATGTATTTTTTTAAGTATATAGAAGTTGTATAAGTTGATGTTTGCGCTCTTCCTGTTCTGTTTGACAGCAACACTCTTCTTTCTTTGGGGGGAATAAATACAAAATGAAGATTTAAACACAACGCAACCGTAGTGGAACCAGCCGCACCGAGCCGAGCTCACGAAATGGAATGAGGCCGATTATTCAATCAGTCGCTTCCTGTGGAGGTTTATAAGAGCAGAGAGCTCTCTCTGACACACACACACACACACACACACACACACACACACACACACACACACACACACACACACTATGCTAACCTGACCTTAAACCAGGTCTTCAACCTTAAAATGTCATGATTTACATCGTGAGGACGCGCTATCGCCCGCATTGATGAGTCCCCACAATGTGACCGTGTAAACAGGTTATGGTCCCCGCAAGACACGTAAAATATGCCTACACACACACACACACACACACACACACACACACACACACACACACACACGAGACATCCATCAGTCTGAACACTGAGACCAAAAACTGCAACACAAATCTAATAAAGATTCCATTATAGCTGCTTCATATCTCTCTCTCTCTCTCTCTCTCTCTCTCTCTCTCTCTCTCTCTCTCTCTCTCTCTCTCTCTCTCTCTCTCTCTCGCTCTCTCATCTCTTTCTTATCTCTTTTTCTCTCCCTCTCAAGTTTTTCTCTCTCTTCTCTTTCTCTCTCTTTCATATTTCTCTCTCTCTTTCAATTCAATGTGTGAATCTTGCAATTACATCTCAACAACGTGTGTGTGTGTGTGTGTGTGTGTGTGTGTGTGTGTGTGTGTGTGTGTGTGTGTGTGTGTGTGTGTGTGTGTGTGTGTGTGTGTGTGAAGCTCCTCTCACCTGAGCCGGGTTGTCTGTAGATCTGCAGCGTGGCAGGAGTCGGTCTTCTGCGACGGATCTGATGTAAACAAACAAACAAACAAACAAACAAACAAACAAACCTTCAGGTTCTTTTAAATCGTTGCTTTCACGATGTTTTCAGCGTGACGAGACGCTCGTGACTTCTTGACACCTGACTTGAGGTTTAGCTTTAAAAAACATGAATAATCTGCTAAAATCTGATTAAAAGTGAAATAAAAATCATCACCAGGAGCCAGTTCTTCTCACACTAGTTGAGACTTAATCAAACGCATATCATTAATTACCAGAATACTTAATACTTTAGTTATTATCTCAAATGCCTCCTGAAAATATAACTTTTAACTTTTAGTGCCTCTTTAACTTTTTTTCCCACATACATCGTGGGGAGAACATTTTATTTAGCTGAAGCTTTTCTAAAGTATTCAACCGTGAGTACAAACTCAGAACAACAAGAATCAAGAAAGTACAAGTTCTCCAACAAAGTTAAACTACAAAGTGCTACCAGGAAGTGACATGTAATGCTACTGAAGAGCTAATAGTGCTACTTTCTATATTCAAGCTTTAGTCGGAAAACATGTGTTGTTAGTTTGCAGCTGAACCCCCCCTGAAAAAAATCCACCCTAAAAAAATTCACCCTAAAAAAATCCACCCTAAAAAATCCAACTCAAAAAAATTCACCCTAAAAAAATCCACCTCCGAAAAAAAATCCACCCTAAAAAATTTCACCCAAAAAAAATTCACCCTAAAAAAAATCCACCCCAAAAAAATCCAACTCAAAAAAATCCCCCCTAAAAAAATCCCCCCCCAAAAAATCCACCCTAAAAAAGTCACCCTGAAAAAATTCACCCCAAATAAATCCACCCCTAAAAAAAATCCACCCCAGAAAAAAAATTCACCCTAAAAAAAATCCAACAAAAAAAATCCACCCCAAAAAAATCCAACAAAAAAAATCCAACTCAAAAAAATTCACCCTAAAAAAAATCCAGCCCAAAAACATTTGCCCTAAAATAATCCCATAAAATGTTTTTTAAATAAAAGTGTACTACTTTTTTAAAATTATTTTAAATAAATCTTTATAACGTCAACGTGAGAAAACCTGAAGTTTACAGAGCCGTGACACCCAGTGTGACACCCAGTGTGACACCCAGTGTGACACCCAGTGTGACACCCGGTGTAGAGATAGGATTTAACCCTTTAAACCTGCAGAAAGCGTTTAAATCTGATTGGATCTGAGACGAAAGGGAACGCAGGAATGTGACTTCAGATGCTATCTCATAAAAACCCATGAGTTGCATCTTTGAGACGCGTCTCCGACTCGCTGAAGGTCCCACGATCCCACTTCCTGTGAGACGAACAACTTCCTGTTTCCCTCCACAAGAAGAAGAAAAAGCACCTTCAGAGCATTAAGACCAGCTTCTGTTCACTGTGGCACCTTCACACTGTCTGTACTGTTTGTTGTTGTTGTTGTTGTGCACTTAAATCGGCTTTTTAGTGATCTCGCGTTTCCCAGAATGCCTTTCAGCGCTGCCACCCCAGGAGAACGGGCGTGAACGCCATGCAATCGGCTGCAGATCGTCCGTGACGGCGTTGACAAGGACTCTGATTGATTGGTCCTTCTGGAAAGTGACATGAACCTCAACCGGACACTTATTGAGAGGATTTGTGACATTTTTGATTTAAAAGTGTTTTTGTAAAATCTAAACTTGCGTAAACATCTCAGGAAAACTGGATGTGGGAAACAATGTGATGGAGGGCGGGTTCTCCCTTTAATCCTTCATACCATCTGCCCACCAATATTACCTCTGTGAACTCTTTGCCTAAAATGCGTCACACGCGTTCAAATATGACGGACACACAACACACACACACACGTCATCACACAGACACACAAATGGCAGTTTTCATGAGACATGCTGGTCTGCACCCACAGAGAAAATTCCAGACAAGATAACACACAGAAGCCTTATTCAGAGACACACACACACACTCACACACACTCACACACACACACACACACACACACACACACGCATATATTCGGATACACTCACATGTTCGGCGGCCTGTGGGTCCAGCGTTCCCTGCAGCGGAGGGACCGCGAACTGGATCTTCTTCGGACTGCTGGGCTCCATTATTACTGACTGAGAGGTAGAAAGAAAGACAGAGAGAGAGAGAGAGAGAGAGAGAGAGAGAGAGAGAGAGAGAGAGAGAGAGAGAGAGTAAAGGAGGGAGGGAGTAGTGATGGAGGGAGTGGTCTTCCGTCAGCCGATGGGGTCCATTATCACTAATTGACAGACTTAGAGAGAGATGGTTGTTGCAGCATTTCCAAAACAAACTATGAATTAGTTTAATAATATATATATATATATATATATATATATATATATATATATATATATATATATATATATATATATATTAATCTCTTGATGTTATTCTTCATCGTAACGCTCCTTATCCCCACTGAATCAGATCTTTTACTTCATGCAAAAGTACTAATACCACACTGAGAATACTGCACTGCGAGTAAAAGTCGTGCTTTTCAGTTGTGTTTTTGACGGATTACCACGTATGTAAAGTAAAAGTACTCACTGTGTAGTACTGTCAGTGTTAATTCTTTAACCTCTGATGTGTCAGGATTAAATCACGTTGTGTGAAAAGAGATTAAAGCTGTCAGACAAACGTAGTGAAGTAAAAAGTACAACATTTACCTCTGAGATGTAGAGGAAGTTTCATACACAATTCTTTGAATTGCTACACACGTGGTACTTAAGGGAGTAAATGTACATTCCAAAAACTGCAAAAATATTCACATAATATTGATATTTACAGGTTGTTCAGCCTCATTTTGTGTTATTTGGGTCCGTAACACAATAACCGTGACGGTGAAGAGCTTAGTTCATGTTTAAGTGAACACCAATGCTCTTCATGGTTTACATTGTTATATTATATTATAATATAATATATTATATATTGTGATGACTGTTTTGCTTCTAACTTGCTAGAGTCTGCAGCCCTGTGGTTCATATTTGCCATGTTCCACATCATATCACTTATTTAATGGAGGCCCATTCCTGTCAGTAAAAAAATATATACAAGTAAAAAAGTCACAATTCTGAGATAATAAAGTCTAAATCATGAGATATGAGATAGTATCTCATTGGTATGACTTTCCGTATGATATATTTGACTTTATTATCTCATGTGAAAAAAAAGATTGTGTCGTGAATGAGCTTCCGTAGCTCCTGTACCAACATGAAGCTTTTTATGTGTACATTTTTTTTTTATTGAACTTCCACTTCATGTACTGAATCTTTGTGTTTTTGGAGCTTGTGAACGCCCCGAGGTCGATTAAAAAACGACTAAATTCCCAGAATAATGACGTCGATGTTGGAAGCCGCTGCTGCAGCTCGTATACTATAAACTATACACTGTAAACAGTAAACTATACATTTTACACTATTTCCAAACTGCATTTAAAGTTTCCGTAAGAGTTGCGAGGCTCCCGAGCGTCAAACGTGGAGATTCATGCGCACGGATTCATGAATGTGTTTTAAAATCCATTACGCAACAATTAATAAGCAACAATAAGTCCATGAGGGCGATGAAACGTTCCCTTCTGGTTCAAAGACGTGAAAGAGTCGATGTGTTCGATCGTTTTAGGCTTCATGTAAAAACCTAACATTAATAATTGGAACGTTTTTCCCCTTTTTCAGTTATTACTGTGCAGCGTTCAGGACATTGTGTTATGTTATTAGCATGTGCATTCATTACGCTGCTGTGACAATGAGAGACTGTATTACATCAGTGTTTTTAATGGATATGCACTGAAATGTCCCACGCTGGAATACCAGATATTCATATATCATATTCAGCTTTGCTTCCACACTTTGGTCTCAGTTCAGTTCAGTTTTGCGCATGCAAAAAAAAGCATTTTAAAACATTGAATTTTGTAATTTATAAATCGATTGAGAATCTTAGAACATAACAATCTCTTTCTGTGAATTTTTATGTTTCCCACCTTCACATATGACCCCAGAAGAGCTTCACATATCTGTCTACATATCTATAGATCTATAGATCTATAGATATAGAGTCTGTTTTGTCCAAGAGATCTAAATTATGGGACATTAATTTGGTAAAAAAAACAACGGAAATGACACACAAAGAGAAATCGGAGGATAGAAAAGACAAAATATATGGAAAGAAGAAAGTTCTGTGTGTGTGTGTGTGTGTGTAAGTGTGCGTGTGTGTGTCTGTCATGTCCAAACTTTCTCACCGAGAAACCAGGATCCTTTGCAAAACAATGACAGCTGTGTGTGTGTGTGTGTGTGTGTGTGTGTGTGTGTGTGTGTGTGTGTGTGTGTGTGTGTGTGTGTGTGTGTGTGTGTGTGTGTTGGCAGTCGTGGTGGAAACATCTGGACAGGCTCACTGGCTCCTGTAGGTGGAACAAACCACACACACATCAGACAGAGAGCCTCTTTGTTGTTGTATTTCTTCATAGTTGGAAGTCTTTCCTGTAGTACTCTCATTTTGTTGTACACACACACACACACACACACACACACACACACACACACACACACAGGTGACATTATTACTATTTTTTGAATACTTTCTTCTAGGATTGAAGCGTTTAAGGTTAAAAACCTGCACGCGATACAATATATTTTATAAATAAAATGACTGAATATTATAAATGTTGTGTTATTGTCCTACAAATACTTTGCATGTACAGCCAGAGGAGTACGTCTGGTCACATGACATCTATTGTACGTCTGGTCACATGACATCTATTGTACGTCTGGTCACATGACATCTATTGTACTTCCAGTTACATGACCAGAAGTACAAGACATCTATTGTACTTCTAGTCATTGTACTTCTGGTCACATGATGGTCACATGACATCTATTGTACTTCTGGTCCCATGACATCTATTGTACTTCTGGTCACATGACATCTATTGTACTTCCAGTTACATGACCAGAAGTACAAGACATCTATTGTACTTCTAGTCATTGTACTTCTGGTCACATGATGGTCACATGACATCTATTGTACTTCTGGTCCCATGACATCTATTGTACTTCTGGTCACATGACATCTATTGTACTTCCAGTTACATGACCAGAAGTACAAGACATCTATTGTACTTCTAGTCATTGTACTTCTGGTCACATGATGGTCACATGACATCTATTGTACTTCTGGTCCCATGACATCTATTGTACTTCTGGTCCCATGACATCTATTGTACTTCTGGTCCCATGACATCTATTGTACTTCTGGTCCCATGACATCTATTGTACTTCTGGTCCCATGACATCTATTGTACTTCTGGTCACATGACATCTATTGTACTTCCAGTTACATGACCAGAAGTACAAGACATCTATTGTACTTCTAGTCATTGTACTTCTGGTCACATGATGGTCACATGACATCTATTGTACTTCTGGTCACATGACATCTATTGTACTTCTGGTCACATGACATCTATTGTACTTCTGGTCACATGACATCTATTGTACTTCTGGTCACATGACCTCTGTCATGACCCTCAGTTTTTGTGAGTCTACTTTCACTCCATCTTTGCCAGATTGTCTTGTGTGTTTCTCCAGTGTTTCCTCGTCCGTGTCATCTGATCTGTTCTGACTGGATCGTCTGCTTCTTGGACTTTACATTCTCTACCTGAACCTTTCAGATGCAACCTGAGCTACACAACCACAAAGAGACACAACTCAACAACAAAGAGGGCACTTTGTTGAGGTCCTTTAGTTCCTCCTTGTTGTTATTTACAGTGTGTTGTTGTCTGTCTGGCTGCACAGCTGATGGAGAACAAAGAGACAAACAGCAGAACTCTAATGGGTCAAGTTTGTTAAAATATTCTGACTCTCTGCTGCCCTCTAGTGACCAAAGCTGAGCATATTGTTTAGTGGCCCGTTAGAAAAGTTTTTTTTCTTTGTTAAATCTATAAAAGCTTACGAATTAAATCTTGACCAACCAGGAATATTTGTGGTGATGAATGCTTTTCATAAAGCAGAGTTTCTGTCTCCTTGAAAAACACTTTAATATCATGTTTATTAGTATTATGTGAAGGTTTGCCCCTTATCGGTTGTGAGGGGCTTCCGGTGTCTCGTGTCGACCACCCGCCTTCACTTCCGGGTTTGACTTTAGTTTCACTTTAAAGCTCGTGTGTCGCAGCTGCTTGTGAAGGTCCGTGAGCGACTCTTTTCTTTCTCAGGGACTCTGGAGGACTCTCTGGTCCTCCAGGTGCAGCAGAAACCAGTTCACGTGGAGGCCAGAGGAGAACCCGCGAAGAAGAACAAACGCGAGAAAGTCTCCAGTCCGCGTGTCTTTTTTTTCCTCGTCAAGGAACCGACGGGACTTTGGAGTCAATCTCGCGAGAAAAAAGTTACAGAAAATACTTTTGTTTTTCTTCCATCAACGGACTACAAATGGATTTATGAATAAAGTTAAAGTTTTCCGTAATCGTCTGCTGTAAAGCCACCCTGCGTTCCTCGTAAGGGTACTTTCGGTAGCGACACTTCCGGTTCCAGATTTCAAACTAAAAGATCGCGTGAGTCCCACTTTACGCTATTTTAGATTACAAAACAATAATTTATGAACCTGTGATTTGGAATCAGTACTATTTAGACTACAGTCAAATACAATACTTGTGCTGTGTACTTCCTGTGTAATCTAATGTCAACATAGAAGAGCACTAATGTGTGAGCTCTCCCAGCAGGCGCTGGTGTTTGTGTAAACTCTGCAATGAGTCAGTGGGAGGAAACCAGTCCGTGTTGGGAACATGGCGGCCAGGCCACAGCTCAGAGGTGAGAAGACCATCTCTCACTATCGGCTGTCACCAGGACAGACGCAGGAGAACGTTCCTGATACGACTTTAACATGAGTCACCTCTTGTAGGTCCTCTGTGGATTCATTAATCACTGTATATGTTTATTTACACTTCATATACACTACACATACACACTTTGCATTTTTGCACTTCTCTATTGTTTAAATTAAATTTCCTAAATTAATACACATTGCGCTGTGCATATCTTTCATACCAGTTATTTTTATTTTGTACATATCTTTTTTTCCCTGTTTTTATATTTTATTATTTGATTTGTGTTATCCATCCATCCATCTATCCATCCATCTATCCATCTTCTCATGTCACAAGGTCTTTGACTCACTGACTCTGGTTCTAAATGTGTGATCAGGATCCATCAGAGACTGGACTGTCCTGGTCCTGGACCTGGACCCAGCTGTGTGTCCCTGAAGAGTGACCGGTCTATGAGTCGTCCTACAACCTTCAAATGTGTTGATCACAGGTGAGGATTTCAAACTAATGATAGTTTGGTTTCCAAAGCAAAAGATATGCGTTTTAAAATGGAGACCTCATGTGAGGAGGACAGGGATCCAACCTGCTACCTAGAGATTAGCACACTCTACCACATGAGCCACATATCAAATATGACTTAAAAACTTTATACGCTGTGATATCAAATAGCTTTTGATATCACAGCTAAATGGGCAAAATGGCTCTTTGGATAGGAAAGGTTGCTGACCGCTGTACATGTGTGACCAGGATCCATCAGAGACCGAACTGTGCTGGACCTGGATCTGGACTTGGACCCAGCTGTGTGTCCCTGAAAAGTGACTGTTCTATGAGTCGTCCTACAACCTTCAAATGTGTTGATCAAAGGTGAGAATTTCAAACTGATGATGATGAGGTCACATGTGCTGCTACAACTATATATGCTAGCCACTGCTGTATATGTTAGCCACTGCCATATTTGCTAGCCACTGCTATATATGCCAACCACTGCTATATATGCCAACCACTGCTATATATGCCAACCACTGCTATATATGCAAGCTACTGCTATCGATTGCCATATATGCTAGCTGTTTCTATATATGCTAGCTACTGCTATATATGCTAGCCATTGCTATATATGCTAGCAACTGCTATATATGCTAGCCATTGCTATATATGCCAGCCACTGCTATATATGCCAGCAACTATATATTGATCTTATACTACTTATAGTTGATAATTATTATATTATGACTATCAATAACTTGTGTGTTTGCAATCATTAATATACAGAGTCTTATAGAGTGTGCATTTATAAAAGAATGGATTGAGAAAAGATGAACAGAGACACAACACCAAGCTAATATGTCAGAGAAAAGGTTCTTGAACTCAGCTGTGTGTCCTAGTCGGTTGTCTGATTAACTTCAGAGATAAACAATGTTCTAATGAGCCATAATATAAACACAATGTGAGCTGATGGTTCATGACTCCTCCACAGAGAGGAACAGGAGAGCTCAGAGGTTCCCAGAGGTCCGTCTGCCCAGCAGCATCAAACACACCTGGACTCTATATTTACGGTCTGTACATGTACAACTACTTTTACATCTCTTCTGTTCACCATCATCTCCATGCTGCACTCTTTAGACCAGTGGGGTTGTCGGTCTGTCCAACATGGATCTGATGTTTGGTTTTGTGGTTTTAGTTTGTCATTCATATATTCTGTTCCAGCTGCTGGAGGAGAACATCCTCACTTTTGTGAAGGGCGAGCTGAAGAAGATCCAGAAGGTTGTGAGTTCAGATTACCCAGAATGCTTAGAGATTCAGAGGGAGGATGAGGAGGTGTTGGATGGTGAGGATGAAGAGCAGAGGATGAGGAGCAGAGAAGCCTTTCAGAAGATCTCACTGCACTTCCTGAGGAGCATGAAGCAGGAGGAGCTGGCTGACTGTCTGCAGAGCAGTAAGAGGATTTCTCTAAAGATTTAACATGCTGGATGAATGGAACGTTTACTAATGTCTCAAGAGATGGACCAGAATATATTCATAGACTCATTCTTTGAGGAAATTACATGTTGAAATCTATTCTTTGACTCCTTGATCTTCTTGTTGTGTGTTCATTCAGGACTTCTTGCTGCAGTTTGTCAGCATAAACTCAAATCCAACCTGAAGAAGAAATTCCAGTGTGTGTTTGAGGGGATCGCTAAAGCAGGAAACCCAACCCTTCTGAACCAGATCTACACAGAGCTCTACATCACAGAGGGAGGGACTGCACAGGTCAATGATGAACATGAGGTCAGACAGATTGAAGCAACAGCCAGGAAACCACACAGACCAGAAACAACCATCAGACAAGAAGACCTCTTTAAAGCCTCACCTGGAGGAGAGAAATCAATCAGAACAGTGATGACAAAGGGAGTGGCTGGCATTGGGAAAACAGTCTTAACACAGAAGTTCACTCTGGACTGGGCTGAAGACAAAGCCAACCAGGACATCCAGTTCATGTTTCCCTTCACGTTCAGAGAGCTGAATGTGCTGAAAGAGAAGAAGTTCAGCTTGGTGGACCTTGTTCATCACTTCTTCTCTGAAACAGGATCCTGCAGGTTCGAAGAGTTCCCGGTTGTGTTCATCTTTGACGGTCTGGATGAGTGTCGACTTCCTCTGGACTTCCACAACAATAAGGTCCTGACTGACGTCACAGAGTCCGCCTCGGTCGATGTGCTGCTGACAAACCTCATCAGGGGGAAGCTGCTTCCCTCTGCTCGCCTTTGGATAACCACACGACCTGCAGCAGCCAATCAGATCCCTCCTGACTGTGTTGACCTGGTGACAGAGGTCAGAGGGTTCACTGACTCACAGAAGGAGGAGTACTTCAAGAAGAGGTTCAGAAATGAGGAGCAGGCCGGCAGCATCATCTCCCACATCAAAACCTCCCGAAGCCTCCACATCATGTGCCACATCCCAGTCTTCTGCTGGATCACTGCTACAGTTCTGGAGGACGTGCTGCCCAAGACCCTCACTGAGATGTACATCCACTTCCTGGTGGTTCAGTCCAAAGTGAAGAAGGTCAAGTACGATGGAGGAGCTGAGACGGATCCACACTGGGGTCCGGATAGCAGGAAGATGATCGAGTCTCTGGGAAAACTGGCTTTCGATCAGCTGCAGAAAGGGAACCTGATCTTCTATGACTCCGACCTGACAGAGTGTGGCATCGATATCAGAGCAGCCTCAGTGTACTCAGGAGTGTTCACACAGATCTTCAGAGAGGAGAGAGGACTGTACCAGGACAAGGTGTTCTGCTTCGTCCACCTGAGTGTTCAGGAGTTTCTGGCTGCTCTTCATGTCCATCTGACCTTCATCAACTCCGGTGTCAATCTGATGGCAGAAAAACAAACCATGTTTTCTAAAGCCTTTAGAGACAAAGCTGAACCAAGACATCTCTACCAGAGCGCTGTGGACAAGGCCTTACAGAGTCCCAATGGACACCTGGACTTGTTCCTCCGCTTCCTCCTGGGTCTTTCACTGCCGACCAATCAGACTCTGCTACGAGGTCTGCTGACACAGACAGGAAGTAGCTCGCAGACCAATCAGGAAACAGTCCAGTACATCAAGAAGATGATCAATGAGAATGTGTCTCCAGAGAAAAGCATCAATCTGTTCCACTGTCTGAATGAACTGGACGATGGTTCTCCAGTGGAGGAGATCCAACGGTTCCTGAGGTCAGGACGTCTCTCCACGGAGGAACTGTCTCCTGCTCAGTGGTCAGCTCTGGTCTTCATCTTGCTGTCATCAGGAAAAGATCTGGAGGTGTTTGACCTGAGGAAGTACTCTGCTTCAGAGGAGGCTCTTCTGAGGCTGCTGCCAGTGGTCAAAGCCTCCAACAAAGCTCTGTAAGAGTTAGATTCGTAGATCATAACTTAATACGCCGCTATCTCTTCTACTTGTTGCTTATTTTTTCTTTGTCATTGTCTCTTCAGACTGAGTGACTGTAACCTCTCAGAGAGAAGTTGTGGAGCTCTGTCCTCAGTCCTCTGCTCCCAGTCCTCTACTCTGAGAGAGCTGGACCTGAGTAACAACAACCTGCGGGATTCAGGAGTGAAGCTGCTGTCTGATGGACTGGTTAGTCCACACTGTAAACTGGAGACTCTCAGGTCAGGATTCATCGACATGTAAAACTAATGGACCCTTAAATCCTGATTTACATTCACGGATAAACTCGTATCCTTCTTGAGATGTGACACGTGTGTTGTTTCGTGTGTTTGCAGGGTGTCGGGCTGTCTGATCACAGAGGTAGGTGGTGCTTCTCTGGCCTCAGCTCTGAGCTCCAACACCTCCCGTCTGAGAGAGCTGGACCTGAGCTACAATCATCCAGGAGACTCAGTGAAGCGTCTGTCTGCTCGGCTGGAGACTCTGAGGTATGAAGAGAGGCACGCTGTAGCCACAGAGCATCAGTTTGATGGAAGAGGTAGAGCTGGAAACCGGTTCATATGACCTTGACTCACCTAGCTCACATCAAACCACCAAAAACTTGGTTTGTAACGTGTTAACGCGTCCAGCAGCAATCCATTAACGCCGACAGTGATTTTATCATGCGTTAACAGCATGTTGTTGTTTTTAGCATTGGGAGGGGCTTAGCGTTACACAGCATTGATGCAGCCAACCAAGTGACTTGCTCAAGGACACAACGACAGGGACTAGCGGAGCCGGGACTCGAACCACCGATCCTCTGATCGAAAGACGGGCATGCCACGGGCAAGCCACGGTCGCCCCAAAATTGTGCGTAAAGACGTTAGCCGTTAAACGGCGCACTATGCGACTTCCGTTTCAACTGCGTTTTTCGCCTTCAAAATAAAAGCACCTGATCTCAAAACAGGAAACCAGATTAAAAAAAAATTAAAACAGATTTTTATACCGTACGTTAACTTGCTGTTGCTCCGAAAGTGCCTGTTATGTTGTTCTGATAACATTACATTCAAGTAAAAGCGTGCAATACACTAGTTTTTCATTCATTATTGAATTGAGTATAATGCGATTAATCGCTTTTAATTGCAGAAAAATCATGCGATTAATCAGTTAAAATTTTTTCATCTTTGCCCAGCACTAATAATGTCATGTCCATGTTTCCATGCTGCTCGGACCCGCCTCCTCCTTTCAGGGTGGAGCCCGCTGGAATCCAATGGCTCCGACCAGGTCTGAGGAAGTGTGAGTGTCACACCGACATCCCCCATTCACATCTCTGATGTCATCCTTAAAGTGTCAAAGGATGATAGATTCATAACTGTGGCTGTGTTGTGTGTCTTGTTCCCTCCATCAGATTCCGGTGAACTCACACTCGACACAAACACAGTGCACAGGAGACTCAAACTGTCCGACAACAACCGGCGGGTGACGTGTGTGGACGAGGATCAGCCGTATCCTCCTCACCCGGACAGGTTCGACTACCGGCCTCAGCTGCTGTGTGGAGCTGTTCCGATTGGTCGCTGTTACTGGGAGGTCGAGTGGAGAGGAGAAGTTTACATATCAGTGAGTTACGGAGGAATCGGAAGGAGAGGAGACAGTAAAGACTCGTTGTTTGGAATGAATGATCAGTCCTGGAGTCTGGAGTCTTACAACGATCGTTACTCTGTCCGTCACAATCAGACAGCAACACTCATCCCCTCTTCTTCCTCCTCTTCCTCTGGTAGAGTAGCAGTGTATGTGGACTATCCTGCCGGCTCCCTGTCCTTCTACAGAGTCTCCTCTGACACACTGATCCACCTGCACACCTTCAACACCACATTCACTGAACCGCTTTACCCCGGGTTTGGGTTCTGGTCTGGGGTCTGGTTCAGGTCTGGTTCCTCAGTGTCTTTTTGATCTCTGGAGGAAGGAGAGTCTCTTCCTCGTAGGTAGAGACATTTCCTCTCACCTGTCCAGATAGATCATTTTCAGGATAAGATTACATAAATCAGGCTTTTTGATTCCACGAGGCTTGAACCTGCTCCAGCGCAAGATCCCATTGATGAAGGAGCGATATTAGTTAGATGACGTTTTTATAGGGAGAGTTCAAGATCGCCAAGCTCCGTTCTCACATCATGACTTCCTGTACGAGCGGCTTTTTAGAAGACCTTCTCGTACATTGAACACCACACGGAGCATTGACTGTATGCATTTACGTAGAGGATCAAACTTGACTGACAAGTCTCCTTCTGAGGATCACGCTTGACCAAATATGTAGAAAATCCCTAAATACTTTTAACTTTTTGTGTGTGACACTGTAACTGTTTACTTGAATTCAATATGTTGCTGACTCATATAGAGGAATAGGAACAAAAAAACTGAAATAAAACTTAAACTAAAGACTCCAGTTCTTTATCAATCTCACCTTCTTCCCCTGCAGAGACAGTTTCCTCCTAATCTCTTCCTCTTCCTCTCTTCTTCCTACAAATCAAAGAGGGCTTTTTTGGAATTGCAAGTAATTGAGTTTTTTCCCCAATGCCATTGGTGCCAGTGGACTGCGCACAGATCCGCATCAAATCGCCCCGAACGAGGCAGATTTCGTCAATCGAAAAGGTTTTCACAGCGTTAATGTGCAGGTACTTATGACTTATGATTATATTCCTCAAATTGCATTGCTATAAAAACTGACAATAGGTTGCAATTGCCTGCGCACGTACTGTACAATATCCAGTACTTTCGAGTACTTTATTAGATCAGACCTGTGGATGACGAACTTATGGAAGTCCATTTCAACCACAAAAAAATAATTAGGAGCCCCCCCCCCCCGAAAAAAAATTATATATATATATATATATATGACGAATAAAAAAAATGTAAAAAAATATTGACAAAAAGGACAACAGTCTGAAACTTCGATTTGACATAGAAATGGATTGTGAGAACATTAAACGTGGCTTTACAACAGATGAAATACATCAAATGCTTACAAATTCACATGGGATTGAACTAAGCAAACGCACACAAGAAAAAAAGTGTACAAAAGTTAAAAAAAAAAGTGTACAGAAAAAAAAAAAGAAATTATATTGGTCCTAATTTATTTTTTTGTGGCGGAAATGGGCTTCCATACAACTAAGTAAAAGCATTTAAGTTTTAAAAAAAGTCAAAGAGGCTTTAGGGATATAAACAATGAGAAGTGAGCCTCATGAAGTTGTGTGTTGTAGCACGGGAGAGTCACGTTAGTTTAGTTTAGTTAGTGAGTTCACTTAGAAACATGGGAGGACGACCAGGAATGTGAACTCAAGTCAAGCTCACAGTTCTTCTCAGAGAGAGAGAAACCGAAATAGCCGGACGTCAATCATCAGGTTAATTAAAGCTGGATAATGAGACATTTGATCCATGGATGAAGAACGTGGGGCTCAGGTGAGACACACACACACACACACACACACACACACACACACTCCATAAACACACACAAGAATCATCCAAAACGTCCAGAGTTACCACGTTAACTTCTTTAGTTGTATTTATATTTATTTACGCTTTTCATGGCAGGTTAGACACGTGTGAATATAAACCCCGACACACAAAATAACACTTTTAAAACAAACAAATGAGAAAAGTCCCATCGATTCACTTCAGTTTAAAATCTCGTAGTTTTATTTAAATAATGCAAAGTCCGATACAACCACACACGTCACTTCGTGCAGACACTTAAGGCATGAAAATCTCTCCGCTGGTTTGTCCAAAAACTGGACAGAAAATACTTTTCTGTTGTAATTCAGCAGTTTAAATGAAGTCTGTCTTCATGTGTGTTGACTTAAAAAGGAACAGTTTGACATTTTTGGTGAATAACTTTGTCCCGTTTTCTCAGTTGAGCAGATTGACGTCGCTCTCGTGAAGCTGGAGCCGGGCAGGGGGGGACGGTTAGCTTAGCTTAGCACAAAGACTGGGAACAGGGGGAAACTGCTAGCCTGGCTCTGAACAAAAATCCAGCAAATCTAAAGCGCACATGGTACGCTTTGTTTGTTTAATCCGAAGAAGAAGAAGAAGAAGAAACACAGATTACAAAACAAAAGTAAGAGAAGGGCATCGATCTTCAAGCTAATTACCCAAAATATTGAACGGTTCCTTTTTTTAAAAGAGCGTGTTTGTCCAAGATGAAATCGTGATGAAGACGTTAAAACATTCACACACTTGATCATTCATATGTTGTCTTCAAGAGTTGTGGAGAAATCTGAACGGTATTTATTTATTTGGGGGATATTTTACAGCGAATGCTCTTTAAATTTGTATTATTCATGTTTCATCTTTGTTTAAATCACACTTTGTTCTTCACTACTTCACAAGCTCATGTCACGGTTTTAACTACAAAATCATCTGATGTTTGTGTACAGATAAAATCATCTAATAGGCAAGTGAAAGGATAATAATATAAATGATAATTTAAAGAACTACCATGAAGTTATAAATAATTATTAAGTTATTTGACGTCAGAAGCCAAGAAAACACAGTTTGGTTGTGTTGGTAACAAACACTGAACACACGTTTTGGTGAAAGTAACACAAAGGATGAAGCTTTTAAATAGTTGTACCGTTACACGTAAGGCTGCTGCAACTCCAAAACAAACAAACAAACAAACAAAAACTTGAAAATCAGATTTCCAGGTTTCCCACCACAGTACCTGTTCCAGAGCACGAACATTCAGAAGGACGACGTCGCCTTCAAGTCCAAAGTGCAACACAACCACAGCGACGCAGGGAAACGTTACTCCACCTGATTGGCTGTCAGTTTAATCACGTCAACACCTGATTGGCTGTCAGTTTAATCACGTCAACACCTGATTGGCTGTCAGTTTGTCCACTGCAGGTGTTTATTAAAGTGTCTCTGAAGGGAAATACAAACACACTGTAGCTCAAATGTGGGTTTTTGTTTTGGCCTCTAGCACTTGTTTACGTCTCTATTGTTGACATCTCTCTTGTTTTATTGTTGACGTTTCCATCGTTTTATTGTTTATGTCTCTCTTGTTTATGCCTCTATTGTTTACGTCTACATTAATTACGTCTCTCTTGTTTCCATCGCTAATGTTTACGTCTATTTTATTCTTCACGTCTCTCTTGTCTATGTCTCTATTGTTCACATCTCAATTGTTTACGTCTCTCTTGTTTACGTATATTGTTTTATTGTCTTCGTCTCCATTGTCTTTGTCTCTATTGTCTTTGTTTCTATTGTTTACGTCTAAACTGTATTCATAAGCTGAAATGCTTTACGTGGAGATTGATTTGTCCTTCACCAGAATTTTTTATTTATTTTCCTGTAACATGTTTGTCATGAAATTGCCGATTCATCGTTCGTAGACGAGGTTCCTCGCTGCACCAACGGACTAGTGGAGACACAAACAAACAAAGATGCTAAGTGGTTAGCTTTGGCGAGTGAAAAGTGTACAGAGAGAAGAAGAGGCAGCATCTGAACTGAAATGTTGAGCTTCAATAATTCATAAAGCACTTCATGTACGTACGGTGGCCCGGAGAGCTCAACACGCAGAAAGCAAATGAACAAAACACCGCTGGAGGATCACGTCTCCTAGTTTTTTGTCTTTTCCTGTTTTCCTCGAGATGCAATTGAGCTCTAGGGGCCACCGTACTTTACCGTCTTTTCAAGTGGGATTCATCAGCAGACGACAACACTCAAACACAAACATAAAAAGGCAGCAACTTGCACACGTTCACATCTATCTGTAATGAGTCTCGAGTGGAGAACCGGGTTGAAAGAGTCGTTGAACTTTGGCATCTGAAGACCTTCGGCTTCTCTGAGAGTTCGAGCGAAGATGGCGGACTCTCGGACTTCGCTTCCGACGACCTCGAAGGACGAGAAGCGAGCGGGGAAGAGGCCCGAAAGAAGACCGGGAGAAGACGCTCGCTCGGTCAATGAAAAAAAAAAAAGCGACGCAACTTCTTGAGCAAAGGCAGAAAATACTTGATTTGAAATGTTTCCATCAAAAAGACCAAACAACCCTCTCAGGACAACAAGACCTCCGGGTCTGTTTCGAAGCGGCGAACAGACAATCCACTTATTCGTTAGCTGCCTACACGACCGGCGCAGTCCTCACACGGTAACTGCTGTTTTCCTTCACAGATTTGTCCGGGATTTGAGCTTCAGGTCACGATCCCGCCCCCCCACCGCGTACTTTAAATACTCACGGTGTCTCGGGCACGAGGTTCTCCCGTCCTCTCCAGTGTGAACCGTGCGACTGAAACAAAAACAATCGTTACGATTTCCAAAGTGCACGTGTTTGGCAATCAGCTCGCGAGGAGGATAATCCGAGGGGATTATGGATGTCCGTCAACTCATCGCTCCGTTTCGACGAAAAAAGACGACGTCGGTATCGAGACTGAGGGTGTCCTCGTCCCCCGTCTTGACCTCTTGACCTCTTCAGATGGACAGGTCGGTGTCGGTGTCGGTGGGCGTGGTCTTTGGACTCACGCTGCCGCCGCTCTCCTCGGGGATGGAGGACGAGTCCCCGTTGACACTGGGCAGCACACCTGTAACACACACACACACACACACACACACACACACACACACGCACACACACACACACACACACAAACAGATGTAGTAGTTAAGTTTGTGTAAATCCCTAAAAATTGATGTTAGAATAAGTACTGAGATATTCTACTGAAGTATAAATACTCTTACAAGTATACATCTAGATTGTGTTTTATATATATATATATATATATATATATATATATATATATATATATATATATATATATATATATATATATGATATATATATATATCATATATATATATATATATATATATATATCATATATATATATATATCATATATATATATATATATAAATATATATATATATATATATATATATGATATATATTTATATATGTTCTAAAAATAAATATATATATAATATAATATATATATATAAACACATAATAGTATATATGTTATTACATTTTTTTAAATATATATATATATATATATATAAATTGCAATAGCTCTAAGAGTTATGAAAAACTAAGCCTGTTTAGTTAGTCGTGCTTTCTAACTGTCTAATCAATAATCAATATCTAGTCCATGTTGTTACAGGTCAGAAGAGACAATGAGGTTTTAAAATATAAAGATCTTGGTCGAGCCGTTTTAAAAGGTAGTACATAATACTTCAGGAATCTGGCGTTTACTCTGAACAGAGTATTTCTGTGCTGTGGTTTTGCTTCTTTACTAAGTAAAACTTTTTACTTCTTTCATCTTTAAAAAAACAAGCAGCTAGCTTACGTTCAGCATCGTAGAGCGAGCTGTCGGAGCACGTCCGGTTCCTGCGCTGAGTTGACCTTTGACCTCCGCTCATGTACTCCTTCAGCACACCGGACCTGAGGAAAGCAAAGGCAGTGAACGGCCAGAGAGCATAAACCAGCATTTTGTGTTAGAAAACCAGGATACCAACACAAAAAAGAGGAGTTTCAAACTGAAACAGCTGTAATTTTAAAGGATATCGTCTGGATTTGACTGATGAAGCCTCACATTTACTTCAGATGGAATATTTTAGACCCAACAGTCACGATGGAAACAGGAGAAATGATCACAGAGGGCTGATTTTATCTTGTTGGGAAAGACACGTGTAGCTGCATCTTTGCATGAGTGCTATATACAACTTAAGTTATTATTATTATTATTATTATAAATATAAATAGAGGGAGCTCACCTGTCAAAGCTGTACGTTCCCGGGTGACTGATGGACCTCTTCATCTGGGCAACCGGACAAAAAGAGGGAAGAGAATACATTTTTGTTTGAAATTAAAAAATAATATTAAAGTATTGTAGAAGTACTTCAAAACTGTATCTAAAGACAATAATTGAATAAATATATTACATTTAATATACAGTGATGGACTCTAACCAAGTGCATTTGCTCAAGTTCTGTACTAGTTCAAGGTACTTTTACTTATTATATACTACGTCACAGACGGATCTATTGTACTTTACAAATTACAATTTTGGTATAAAAACATAAATGAAGAGCTCATAAAACCCAAAAGTTTATACAATAACGGCTAAAATGTTGTTGATTGGTATCGATAAACATATAAATCTCCTGACAGAAAAGAACCTGGCAACTATTGTAATGGCGTGTGACGGTTCTGGTTCTCACGTGTAGGAATGTGATACCTTTCTTTGAAATAATTTAATGGCAATAAACAACATTTGACGGATTTTTCGACAACACCATTTTGACCACATGTTTATTCATTGTGAGTTTGACATCGCTGCCAATATGTTTCTTTCTGTTTCATATGAAACCAAAAACACATTTCTGTCGGCGTTTCTTGTGTAGAAAGTGTGTGTTGTTGTTGTTGTTACCCTTTCAGGGGGCCGGAGGTCAGGGGTCATACTCTGGTTGGCGAGGGTCATACACTCCTCCAAAGTCCTGATGAAGGTCTCGCAGGTTGCGCTGAGCAGAGAAGCCTGGAGAGAGACAGAGAAAATAAAAAACAACACAATAAAAACAAATGCGTCATCCTTCAGTAGACGTAAACATTCTGTCTGTGACGTTAAGATCGTCTTAGGAAACAGCATCTTACAAAAAAATTTTTTGGGGGTCAACAGAAGATGCATCACCTCAGAAGTGGGCGTGTCCTCTGGGTCAGAGCTGTGCTGTGATTGGATGGTTTGGACCTGCTGCACCAGGAGGTCGCAGTACAGACGCAGTTCAGACATCTTGGTCTTCAGACAGTCTGGACCTGGCAACATGGGACGCAAACAACACAAAAAGTGTAGTATCTGCAGATTTTATCCGTATTTCTCCCCAAAAAAACGGCTAATTTATATGTTTGAAAAAAAGATCTACTTCTCTTCTTCTAGATTTTGTTTCTAAAGTGAGATCAAAAACATGCGTTTCCTTTACAACGAGAGACACACTGCATTCGTAAAATATCTCCACAAAACAAAAACACCTTCATGAGGACGAACTCAGAGATTTCTGAGTGTTTTCCTCCAGGAAGAGCCGCAGCAGACGGACAGACAGACTGAGAGCAACTCTTTGTACCTTTGTGCTTGTGGCTGTCCAGAGTTCCAGCTTTGGACGAGCCCAAAGCCACCAGCCACCGCTGTCGCTCCGCGGCGTTCACAGCTCGGACGTAGAAGTGCTGCTCGCCGGGGATGATCAACTCCAGACGCGTCGGGTCCGACGGATGAACTGAAACACACAAAAGAAAACACAAAACGGCGTTCGATGGATGCGTTTTGAGTTTTTTGTTTCCGTACTAACGAAGCGAGGAGGAGCAGCGGAGGCCTTCTGACCTTTGATGTCACACACGGACATCTTGATGGAGCCTTTGCTTCCTTTCCCGACGTCGTCCTCGCAGTCGTAGTAAGAGATGACTCCGCTCTCCAAGACGAACCAGCGCGGCTGCCAGCCTGAGGACACAGAACCGGAAGCAGAGGTGTTAAACGTCTGCGTGGAGGTTTGTGCAATTTAATGTACCTGATCAGAGGTAAGTTGCACGCACGGTGGATTCTATGGTTGCAACTAATGGTTCATAATCATTGTTGATTAATCTGCATATTCATTTCTTAATGAACTGCTTAGTTGTCCACGACAACACATTTTATTAATGGTTCAATTTTCTGTAGCGCTTTTCTGAATACTCATTCACACAGTGATGAGAGAAGCTACTATGAAGGTGCCACATCAGGACTAGCTATGGGAGCAACTTTAGTGTTAAGTGTCTCGCTCAAGGACACATCGACTCTGGCTAGCAGGGCCGGGGATCAAACCGCCGATCCTCTGATTGAAGGACGGCCTCTGCTCACCACTTTTTCTGCTTGGCTTGCAGAAAAACTCATGTACAAATACACATGATTTGATGTTTTTCTACATATTCATTGTACACATTGTGTAACCCAAAAGTCAAAATCTAAATGAATCTCCATTTGAAGTATGTATATCTTGTTTGTTTTTTCCTATTTAGCCAATGCACCTTATTTGTGGGTTTAAAAAAAACAAATAAAACTCATTATGCTTTTTTGTGTTATTATAGTATGTTTAGTCATAAACCTGCATAAAATTTCATTTAATATCTGAGTCTACCCCGTTTTATTGTCATTGCTCATGAGTCACAACAAAATGATAAATTAACTTAATGTTAATCTATTTTTCTTCCCCTAAACTTAAATACTTTTGTACATTTTACACCGAGGCCTCTGAGCAACACATCATGTGACACAGTTGAGAGACTAACTAGCTAAATGTAATAAAAGTTAGGTACTTGTAACTTTGGATCTGATCTGATCTGCTGACACTGTTGTTCTGCTTTTAAATCCTTTCTTGAGACATATTTTTACAGTCCTGCTTTAATTTCTAAATATAGCTCTGTTGTGTAACTACTTGATTTTTTAAAGTCTATTTTCACCTGTCCTTCCTCATATGCTTTGAAATGATTCATCTGTATATTTATTTTTAAACGGCCTTTTAGTTCTTGATATTTTGTGTTGCTATTGATCTATCAGCTTGAAAAGTGCTATACAGATTAAAAAAAGAAGATTATTATTAGAATGAATCAGGGGCAGACCTCTCACGTGACCTCTAACCTCCTTCACAGCTGGCACAAAGCAGTCACGAGCAATGTTTACATGTTGTCTTCTACCACCATTATTCATAGACACGATCTGCTGCCATCACTGAGGTCAAATGCCACTGTGGGTTGCTTTGTATTGCATTTATACTGCATAATTACAACATAGTAATCATAGTGATATCATTAGCAACGGCTGCAGGTTGAATTAAACGGCAGTGAAACGACACTTTGATGACAATATAATATACACATATATTATATTACAATATATATACACATATATACAGAAAGTGCACATGTAATATATATATATATATATATATATATATATATATATATATATATATATATATATTCTGTTACATTACGCTACGTTTAGCTAGAACACAAACCGTCGTCCGTTGCTCCGTCACGGGGACAAGTCACCGGAAGTAGCCGTTTGGACAGACGGACAGACTCACCTGTTTGGACACAGACTCACCTGTCATGTAGTTCGTCCATTTGTACAGAACCCCCTCCATTGTTTCCACTTTACATCGGTTAATTTATTCCTGGTAGCTCTCCGCCGTAACAGCCAAATAACTGAAGCGAACAAGCTAGCTTGCTAACGTTCGCTTTTTTTTCCTCGCTCGAGTGACAGGGGGTTAGAAAACGAGCTTCCGGTCGTCTAAAGACGCGTTGGTCTGCTCGCGGGACGTGAGCGCGGACCGGCAGCGATGGCGGGACGCTGTCATGTTCACGTCGGTGCTCGTGTCGAGACGTTCACGAGGTGGGAAGCTAACGTGTGGACAGTCAGCGGATGGAGAGGGGAGGATAACACCAAAAAAATGTCAACAAAACGGCAGCCACGCTACGGAAGCCTGTGTGGGGCCATTTCATAGAATAAAGGGATGCTGCTGCTGCTGCTGCTGTGAAGATACAATGAAAAGCATTCAAAACCTCACCAAAAGTTAAAGTATGTCATAATTATCTGCAGATTACTCAAAGTATAGGGAAAGTACACAATGTCATTATGCAATAAAATAAAAAATTACGGTGTTTTTCTATTTATGATGTGTTTTGATTAATATTAATTTCATCCTATACTTCTGCTTATAATAGTTATTCTGTCTGTGTATATATTATCATGGCTATATGGGATGCTTTATACATTTAATGCACATTTAATGCACATGACAGAAATAATTAACATGATGAGAGCAGCAGACATGATGAAAAAGTTATGACCACCAAACTATACCTGCTGCATATGTATTTTTGGTTGTTTTGGTTGTGCTAATGTTCAACTACTTCTTATAAAGCCAATAAAATGTATTTGTATTAAGAAATACATCAAATGAATACTTCAAAAATGACCGGACAGAAAGGGTACAGATATTGAAATATTAAGTTTAGTTAAATTACGTGTTCTTTGTATAAAGTATCACAAATCATAAGTTTGAATCAGAGAGCTTTACATTCACAACAATCCATTTAATTGTATTTAAAAGGGAACTAAATAGCAGACACAAACTGGAATGTGTCTAAGATATTGCAGACTTCTTCGGCTGCTCTCTTCCTGCCATCCAGTGGATGAAATGCAACATAACATTGGCCTCATCACAAACTTCTGACAGATCCTGTTCTCTTTTTTATTCATTGTTATTATTGACAAAAAACATTTCAATACTGCAGTTTTGCCCAAGCTCTCTTTCATTATCAACATAAAGTGCAAACTCTATTTGTTAACTAATTTTTTAATGCAAATAACCCGACTGAAGCACATCCACTCGTGCCATCTCGACGTTCTTTTCATCAATCATCGAGTCAATCAATCAATACATGAGATATCCATAACAATGACGCCATGTGCATCTGCTGCAGAGTTATGTGAACAATGAGTTTAAGATATTAAAACAAGCAGCTGGAGCATCTTTGATGCTAAAAACATACAATACAGTTAACCTTTAAACCTTCGTTGTGTTCGTGAGATGGTCAACACACACACACACACACCAACACACACTACTGAGTTTCCCGTCATGGCATGCAGGCAGTGTGTGCGTGTGTGTGTGTATTGTGGGCTGGGCATGCTTGTCATTCCATCAGTGACAGCTCTCAGCTGTCCTCCTGTCTGCCTCTCTGTCCCCGGCTATGTCCCGCCTCCCACCCGCACCATCCATCTGTCCACCTGTCCGTCATTCCTCATCTCCCCGCGCCGCATGCGCTGCTCGCCCCTCCTTTCCGCTATCACACGGATATAAGATGCTCCATACCGGAGTCATCGCTGTAAGAAAAACTTCCACATGTGCGGGAAATGACGACCGTGTTGGTTTTGGCAACATTCAACACACGCAAACACACACACACACGAACACATGTACAATCCCAGCTGTCTCCCCGTGCCTTGAAGTGTGCTGAGAGGTTGGGATGTTGTTGGGTGGGGGAGGTGGAGAAACCAGAGCCCAGAGTTCTCCTACTGGGCGACAAACCTTCCCACCGCTCACTCCAGTTCGTCTGCTTCTGAGAGGAGTCGCTGAGCTGGAGGCTTGACTTCAGGGGCCTTTGTTTCATTTCTACATAAACGTCCGGTGGAGATATGAACCTCTCCCAGGTCCAGATCTTGCTGCCATGGATTCTCGGCGTACTTGCCGGTAAGTCTTCCTGTGTGTGTGTGTGTAGGTTGGGTAGGTTTCTTGGCTTCCTGTTGCAACGCAGGTCCTGAAAACATGTAAATAAAGAGGTAAATGTAGTCTGGCTCGCTCGCACCAACAGCTCTCTGAACGATACGACGAACTACAAATATAAAACACACTTTTTTAAAGCAGGGAGAAAAAGTTGTTGGCCTGTTGTTTCCAACTTCATCTGTTTCGTTGTAGTTTGGGGTCGCACAGACACATTTTTAGTTTCTTCGCAAGTTCTCTCATGGAATAACCTTAATTTCTAGGAACAATAATAGACTGGAGAGTTTTACATGAAGGTTCTCTTTTTCTGGCCATTTTGAGAGTTTAATCAAACCCACAAATGTGATGCTCCAGATCCTCAACAAGCACCAACAGAACTGTTTTCAGCTGTGTAACATCACTGCACAAAGGTTTTCAAGGGTTTTCTATTCATCCATTAATCTTCTAAGGTGATTATCAAACACGATGTACCATCAGAACACTGGAGTGATGCTGCTGGAAACTGGACTCTATACACCTAGAATAGTCATTTACCACATTAACAATGTATAGAGTGTATTTATGATTCATTTAATGTCATGTTCATTGAAAAAATCAGTGCTTTACTTTGAAAAAATAAGGACATTTCTAAGTGACCTCATACTTTTGAACAGTAGTGTATATTACATGTATTTACGCGGGCGTGTCGCTAAAGTGAAGTTCTGTTTGATGAAGCTTCCTGACACGACTCCAAAAAGAAAAGAAAAACCTACGAATACATCTGTTTTTATGCTTTATGAATACAATCCTCTGCACTTTTAGTCACGATATTGAGTCAACGTGCACTGAGAGAACGAGTTCATGAGTGAAACCAGCTGACACTTGACTTACAAACCTGTTTCATCACTTCATCGGGGGATTTCTGGATCACACAATACATCATATCGCCACCCTCTGCTATACACTTCACCACAATTAGGATCTTTGAGCCCGTGCAAAGGCAACGTTGGCATTCGTCCTTCAGCCCCCCCTCCCTCCTAAAAAAAGAGGCGGCGCAGCATCGTTGGCATTCCTCGCTGCATTCACATTTCAGGAATTTACCGAAGCTGCTGTCCTCTTGGGGAGTGATTTATATTTATCAGAGAGCGGCTATGGCTTCATTGTCTTTGTTCAAGGACGCTCGGACCGGACGTACGCTTGTTGATGTGTGCGATGTCTCTCGGGGGGTCAAACCTGTGGGACCATTCATTTACTACTCGCACAAACAAAACCGCACATCTGTTTTTGCGGACTTTAGGTTCACAAAAGCAGCAGAATATATGAATAAATGGTAGATACACGTACATAAAAACAAATGCTTTACATTCTGAAACTGCATTAGTCAGCACTTACAGTGTCATTAAAGCAGTGCCTCCATCAGGGTGATGCACCTGCTTTTACCCGATTCCAGCTCAGTGGAAATCCTCAGCATTGAGCCAGATCATCAATACTTACATTTATCCTTTTTCCAACTCTGTGATTTGAGCATTAACGGACAGAAGTGGCGCCTTTTAAGATGCACCCATTAAAACCCACCAGCTGGACATTTAGCTGCAGATGTGCAATACAAACATATTCATATTTATCCTTAAGAAGCAACTCTCGGCTCGTTCTTCGAGCAGTCCAGGATGCACAATTTACATGTTGTGTAATTCTTCTCTGCTCCTTCCTTGCAACAAATAAACGTCCCGATCAATGATTTTACTATGGAAGCCCATTTCCGCCACAAAATTAAATAAATAAATAAAAAGTCATAATTATGAGATAATATATTTCAACCTTTTGTCTCATAATTATGACTTTTTATCTCATAATTTCAACTTTTTATCTCATAATTATGACTTTTATCTCATAATTATGACTTCTTCTTTTTTGTGACGACAATGGGCTTCCATATTTTACCACAGGGTGTCGGGGGAAATTTTTCTAACACTCTCACGAGACCTTTTGGGTCAAAAGCTTATTTTCAGGCCCACAGTAATATCACTCAAACGCGACAAAAAAACATACTTTTGTCCCTTTTAATCCGGCTCGAAAGTGGCGGTAAAGTACAAAAAGAGCCTTCGGGCATCCTGCGGAAATTGGAGTTGGCAGCGAGCAGTGATTGACAGCTCCAAGTGGCCCCTCTCGGTCCCGCCTTCTCTCCACATCTATTTTTGCATGTGGCCGAGATCAAAGCTCTCAGGACAACGGACAGGCAGCTGGGCAGCGACAGAGTGTGTGTGTGTGTGTGTGTGTGTGTGTGTGTGTGTGTGTCCTCTAGCCAAATGAAAGTGTGGATTGCCAGCAGATTCCTACAACATGCATCACATCGTGACTTTGCACGATGCGCTAATTCACCCAGTCACACTGCAATGAAACCTGGTGTTTCACTGTGATTGTGCCAGCAAAGGGCGGTGCGATGGACCTCTTGTAGTGCAAGAGATATAGTGCGTGAATCTAAAGTCTAGACATGGACGTACTGTTTGGGAAATCAATGGCGTTATGGCATTGTTTCTGAAGCACAAATTACAGTCAGAAACCCTTGAATTTGACGGATGTGCCGACTGGCAGACGTTAACATCAACAACAAGCGACTATTTTATGTTCAAAAACAACAACAAATACATTAAAACTCACGTGGATTCAAAACCTGTTGTTTTTTATTGGTGGTTTAAAGGAGCTTGAGGGTCCGACTTTACTGACAATTTTATTTTTTTGAGGATGATTTAGTTCACAACTTCTGGGACTTTTTCCCTGCAGGCACAACAACAAAAGACAAAAGACAAAAGACAAAAACCAAGTCCCAGAGCGCCGCTTTTCTTCTCTCTATATGAGTCCAAACTTGATAGTTGTGTTTGCATTCGAACGTGCCGGCCGCACAAATACACAGAACGACATTTTTAAAAAGGGCAAAAAATAGCAGGAATCCAAATAACAAAACAATGAAGCTGCTTTCTAAAGAAGTCTGAAGGAAATCTGTCTGAAAAACAGCCACAGACGTCAGAACTTAACACACCGCGTCGATGCGACGTCTCCTAAAGCTATAAAGCTATGAGCTAACACTTGATTCATTCATTTAATAAGGTAGACATCTGTCTGTAGTTCATTGGAAACCAAAACGTGAAGCTGGTGTACCTGCACATCTCCCCCGTTGGCATGACGTAATTTATGAGCTCACAAAAAAAGTCTAAAAAAAAAAAGACCCGATCTGTGAGCTGGAAGCGGCGTTCATGATGAAGAGGTGTTACATGTTCACTGCTCTGAACTCTAACTGATGCAGACTGAATGTCAAGAGGATTGGTGTGAGGGATGTGGAGGTTTTTCTCCCCCCTCCTCCCCTCCAAACACCCTCTTAACACTCAGATTAGGTTCTGCTCCGAGGACTTACACTAAAAGAAACATACTTGATCGCAGCGCTTTGACAGCTCGTGGAGGAACTCATCGCCGAGCTTTTCACCAGGAAGGCACGCCAGCCTCTCTCTCTCTCTCCCTCTCCCTCTCTCTCTCTCACATCTGATATTTCCTGTATCTTTCCCGATGCATTCTCGTACTCTCGCGGCCCCTCTCGCAGGGTTTCGGGTTGCCGGCCGCGTTAAGCCTGGGAAATGTTTGCTGTGTGAATCACGAGTTAAAAGCAATCGGCTGGCCCTCAGCTGTGAGTTTGTGTGAAAACATTTATGAGAGGGGGGGGGGAGGAGCGACATGTCGCACCGTGTGTCTCGCGGGACTTTTAAGTGAAGCTCGAAGCTCTTTTCATTTTTTTTAAAGTTTAAATTCCTCTGTCAAAAATCAGCTTTTTTTTTCTCTTTCCTCGCCATGACCTCTGACCTCGTTCAGAAGACGAGGCTCACGAAGGCCGAACGAACCCTTTCCGTAAGTCAGCACTAGATGCCGACGTTACCCGAGGGAATTACCCACAATGCATAGCATTGTGACGTTGAATACGCAGCTACCAGTGGACGCGTGAAAGCAGGTTAAACAGATTTATTCATCAACATTTCGTCGTCCTCTCATCTTGTGAGGAAAGAGCCCAGAAGACGATCAAATCAGGGAGTAAAAACTATAAAATACCCACAATTATACTTTATTATTTAACGTAAGGTGATGTGTTGCAGCGCTGCCCCACTCAACAAGCGCTGTCGCTGAGTCCCCGCGGGGGTTCGAGGCCTCATTGCGTCATTTATGTGGGTATGTGTGTGTGTGTGTGTCCTCACAGGTCCGGCGTTCGGCTCGGAGGACGAGACGCGCCTGGTGAAGAAGCTGTTCACCGGTTACAACAAGGTGGTCCGTCCCGTGAACCACTTCAGCGACGCCGTCGTGGTCACCGTGGGGCTGCAGCTCATACAGCTCATCAGCGTGGTGAGAGATTTGTATATTTACACTCAAAGGTTTTGGGGTCACCCAGAACAAATTTTCAGTTCCCTCGCAAGTTCCGGCATGGAATAGTCCTCGTTTCTAAACGCAAGAACAGACTGGCGAGTTTCACATGAAAGTTCTCTTTTTCTGGCCATTTTGAGAGTTGAATGGAATCCACATATGTGATGCTCCAGATACGGGGTTTAAAGGGTTTTTAAGGGTTTTTAATGTTTTTTAAATTGGTTTTAAGTCATTTAAAAGTATTTCTTAAAGATTTTCAACGTGTTTTACAGGGTTTTAAGAGTTTTTAAGGGATTTTCAAGGATTTTAAGGGGTTTTTAGTTAAAAAAAAAAATGAATAAAATGATTTTCAAGGGGTTTTCTACTCATCCATTGGTCTTGGAATAGCCTTTATTTCTTGGAACAAGAACAGACTGGCGATTTTCACAATAAAAGTTATCTTTTTCTGGCCAAACCCACAAATGTGATGCTCCAGATACTCAACTAGCTCAAAGGAAGGCCAGTTGTATAGCTTCACTCACCAGCAGTCATTGTTGAAATGCCACAGATTGCCCATTAAAAACACAAAATCTATGGTCACGCGCGTGCAGAAGATATTTTGTCCTGATATCTCTCGCGAAAATGTGCCATTTATTTTTTTTAATTTGTCTTTTTCTGAAATCTCCCAGGATGAAGTCAACCAGATCGTGACCAGCAATGTCCGTGTCAAACAGGTAAACGTAGATGTTATGGATAAATATGACAAATTCACCATTTTAAACTTCCCCGCACTGCGGATACGTATAAAGTAACGCTCACCTTTGCTTGCTAACACTCATGAAAAGTGCTATTACCATGTGAGACCCAGATACAGTTAGCCATTATTATAAATCATATATTTTAACAATGAAATCTGATGTTTAATCCACATACTTAAATGTGTAATTGAGCCTATTCCTGTATCGTATGTGCTTTGTATTGGTGAATACATCACACTGATGGTATCACTAACGAATGGGAGGATTTACGACATGGTGACTCCTGTGATGTAGATTCTACATGACAACGTTGCATTTTCATGAATAAATAATATGATTTATGGGATTAAAACAACAGAATTTGGCTCTATCGGTGTAGTAACATATTGATATTCACCCCAGCAATGGCTGGACGTCAACCTGAACTGGAATCCGGACGACTACGGAGGCATCCGGAAGATCCGAGTCCCTTCACTCGACATATGGAAACCAGACCTGGTGCTGTACAACAAGTAAAGCCACTCACTCACACACACACACACACACACACACACACACACACACACACACACACACACACACACACACACACACCTATACGTCTGACCGCCTCACCTGCTCCTCCTCCCTCTCCTCTTCCACAGCGCTGATGGTGACTTTGCCATCATCCACCAGACCAAAGTGCTGCTGGAGCACACGGGCATGATCACCTGGAACCCTCCGGCCATCTTCAAGAGCTACTGCGAGATCATCGTCCTCCATTTCCCCTTCGACCTGCAGAACTGCAGCATGAAGCTGGGAACCTGGACCTATGACGGACTGCTGGTCGTCATCAACCCAGTGAGTGGGACTATATATATTATTATGATATGTATTATAATTATTATTTATTATTATATGTATGATATATTATTATTATATATTACTATTATGTATATATTATTTATATATAATATATATGCATATATATTTAATATAATATATTGTATTATAATATACATAATAACAATATATAATATTTATTTATCTATAGAATAATTCTATATTATTATATGTATTACATATATTCTATATTTATTTATATAAATATTATATATATGTATAATATAATAACATATATAATCATATATAACATTATATGTATATTATAATGATACATATATGTATATATTTAAATATATATTATTGTTATTTATATTATATATTTATATATAATATATACTAATACTAATAATATATATATATAATATATTATATATACAGATTTAGTAACCATCACTCCTGTCATAAAACTGCATTTTACATAATGTAATGTTGAATATCCTCACATCCTGCATGGTCCCTTCATACAGCTTTACTCTCTCTCTCTCTCTCTCTCTCTCTCTCTCTCTCTCTCTCTCAGGACAGTGACCGGCCCGACCTCAGCAACTTCATGGAGTCCGGTGAGTGGGTGCTGAAGGACTACCGCAGCTGGAAGCACTGGGTGTACTACACCTGCTGCCCCGACACGCCCTACCTGGACATCACCTACCACTTCCTGATGCTGCGCCTGCCTCTCTACTTCATCGTCAACGTCATCATTCCCTGCATGCTGTTTTCCTTCCTCACCGGACTGGTCTTCTACCTGCCCACCGACTCCGGTACAGAGGCACTGCCTTGCTATTAGTCTCATGTTTAATATAAAAATATATCTTGTGTGGTTGATAATCCTGTTTTCTGTTACTTCCTGTGTACACTTTGAAGGCGGCCTAAAACTGTCCGATTTGACCACAGTTTTTTGACTCCGCCCCCTGCTGTGGCCGCCAGCTCTTTCCAACGAGTTTATTTGAGCTGCGTTTCGTCGATGAAGTTAAAAAAAATAATAATAATTTTCAGCTAACAGAAGAGGAAGGTTAAACATAATTTGACCACGAGTATGAGCAAAAACTATAAGTATGAACAAGATGTCTCCTCACGTTATGGAAAATATACATTTTTATACCGTAAAATGCAAACCAATGCTAAAAACGCCCCAAAATGCCTAAGAGGCCCAAAAATGCCCCAAAATGCCAAAAAAACGCCCAAAAACATAGAAAACGCCAAAACTGCCAAAAAAGCAAATAAATGCCCAAAAACGCCGAAACAGCCAAAAACACCCAAAATGACCAAAAACGCCCAAAATGCCCCAAAACGCCAAAACTGCTCAAAACGCCCAAAAACACCCAAAAACGCAGATAAATACCAAAAACGCCCAAAATGCCCAAAACGCCCTAAAATGCCAAAAAACCTCGAAAATGCCATAACTGCCCAAAACGCCCGAAAACGTAAATAAACGCCCAAAAATGCCCAAAACTGCCCAAAATGCCCAAAAACGCCCAAACTGCTCAAAACGCAAAAACCGCCCAAAAATGCAGATAAATACCAAAAACGCCCAAAATGCCCAAAATGCCCCAAAACGCCAAAAAACGTAGAAAATGCCAAAACTGCCCAAAACGCGCAAAAACGTAAATAAATGCCCAAAAATGCCAAAACTGCCCAAAATGCAAAAAAACACAGATATATACCAAAAATGCCCAAAATGCCCCCAAATGCCAAAAAACGTCAAAAAACGTAGAAAATGCCAAAACTGCCCAAAACGCGCAAAAACGTAAATAAATGCCCAAAAACGCCAAAACTGCTCAAAACGCCAAAAAACACCCAAAAACGCAGATAAATACCAAAAACGCCCAAAATGCCCAAAATGCCCCAAAATGCCAAAAAAACCTCGAAAATGCCAAAACTGCCCAAAACGCCCAAAAACGTAAACAAACGCCCAAAAATGCCCAAAAACGCCAAAACTGCCCAAAACGCCCAAAATGCCAAAAAACGCCAAAACTGCCCAAAACGCCCGAAAATGTAAATAAACGCCCAAAATGCCCAAAAACGCAAAAACTGCTCAAAACGCAAAAAACGCCAAAAACGCAGATAAATACCAAAAACGCTCAAAATGCCCAAAAACGCCAAAAAACGTAGAAAATGCCAAAACTGCCCAAAACGCAAAAAAACACCCAAAAACGCAGATAAATACCAAAAACGCCCAAAATGCCCCCAAATGCCAAAAAACGTCAAAAAACGTAGAAAATGCCAAAACTGCCCAAAACGCGCAAAAACGTAAATAAATGCCCAAAAACGCCAAAACTGCTCAAAACGCCAAAAAACACCCAAAAACGCAGATAAATACCAAAAACGCCCAAAATGCCCCCAAATGCCAAAAAACGTCAAAAAACGTAGAAAATGCCAAAACTGCCCAAAACGCGCAAAAACGTAAATAAATGCCCAAAAACGCCAAAACTGCTCAAAACGCCAAAAAACACCCAAAAACGCAGATAAATACCAAAAACGCCCAAAATGCCCAAAACGCCCCAAAATGCCAAAAAAACCTCGAAAATGCCAAAACTGCCCAAAACGCCCAAAAACGTAAACAAACGCCCAAAAATGCCCAAAAACGCCAAAACTGCCCAAAACGCCCAAAATGCCAAAAAACGCCAAAACTGCCCAAAACGCCCGAAAATGTAAATAAACGCCCAAAATGCCCAAAAACGCAAAAAACGCCAAAAACGCAGATAAATACCAAAAACGCTCAAAATGCCCAAAAACGCCAAAAAACGTAGAAAATGCCAAAACTGCCCAAAACGCAAAAAAACACCCAAAAACGCAGATAAATACCAAAAACGCCCAAAATGCCCCCAAATGCCAAAAAACGTCAAAAAACGTAGAAAATGCCAAAACTGCCCAAAACGCGCAAAAACGTAAATAAATGCCCAAAAACGCCAAAACTGCTCAAAACGCCAAAAAACACCCAAAAACGCAGATAAATACCAAAAACGCCCAAAATGCCCAAAACGCCCCAAAATGCCAAAAAACCTCGAAAATGCCAAAACTGCCCAAAATGCCCAAAAACGTAAATAAACGCCCAAAATGCCAAAAAATGCCAAAACTGCCCAAAACGCCCAAAAACGTAAACAAACGCCCAAAAATGCCCAAAAACGCCAAAACTGCCCAAAACGCCCAAAATGCCAAAAAACGCCAAAACTGCCCAAAACGCCCGAAAATGTAAATAAACGCCCAAAATGCCCAAAAACCCAAAAACTGCTCAAAACGCCAAAAACGCAGATAAATACCAAAAACGCTCAAAATGCCCAAAAACGCCAAAAAACGTAGAAAATGCCAAAACTGCCCAAAACGCAAAAAAACACCCAAAAACGCAGATAAATACCAAAAACGCCCAAAATGCCCCCAAATGCCAAAAAACGTCAAAAAACGTAGAAAATGCCAAAACTGCCCAAAACGCGCAAAAACGTAAATAAATGCCCAAAAACGCCAAAACTGCTCAAAACGCCAAAAAACACCCAAAAACGCAGATAAATACCAAAAACGCCCAAAATGCCCAAAACGCCCCAAAATGCCAAAAAAACCTCGAAAATGCCAAAACTGCCCAAAACGCCCAAAAACGTAAACAAACGCCCAAAAATGCCCAAAAACGCCAAAACTGCCCAAAACGCCCAAAATGCCAAAAAACGCCAAAACTGCCCAAAACGCCCGAAAATGTAAATAAACGCCCAAAATGCCCAAAAACGCAAAAAACGCCAAAAACGTAGATAAATACCAAAAACGCTCAAAATGCCCAAAAACGCCAAAAAACGTAGAAAATGCCAAAACTGCCCAAAACGCAAAAAAACACCCAAAAACGCAGATAAATACCAAAAACGCCCAAAATGCCCCCAAATGCCAAAAAACGTCAAAAAACATAGAAAATGCCAAAACTGCCCAAAACGCGCAAAAACGTAAATAAATGCCCAAAAACGCAAAAACTGCTCAAAACGCCAAAAAACACCCCAAAACGCAGATAAATACCAAAAACGCCCAAAATGCCCAAAACGCCCCAAAATGCCAAAAAACCTCGAAAACGTCAAAACTGCCCAAAACGCCCAAAAACGTAAATAAACGCCCAAAAATGCCCAAAAACGCCAAAACTGCCCAAAACGCCCAAAAATGCTCAAAAACGCCAAAACTGCCCAAAACGCCCAAAATGCCCAAAAACGCCAAAACTGCCCAAAACGCCCGAAAACGTAAATAAACGCCCAAAATGCCCAAAAACGCAAAAACTGCTCAAAACGCAAAAAACACCCCAAAACGCAGATAAATACCAAAAACGCCCAAAATGCCCAAAACGCCCCAAAATGCCAAAAAAACTCGAAAACGCCAAAACTGCCCAAAATGCCCAAAAACGTAAATAAACGCCCAAAACTGCCCAAAACGCCCAAAATTCCCAAAAACACAGATATATACCAAAAACGCCCAAAATGCCCCAAAACGTCAAAAAACGTAGAAAATGCCAAAGCTGCCCAAAACGCGCAAAAACGTAAATAAATGCCCAAAAACGCCAAAACTGCTCAAAACGCCAAAAAACACCCAAAAACGCAGATAAATACCAAAAACGCCCAAAATGCCCAAAACGCCCCAAAATGCCAAAAAACCTCGAAAATGCCAAAACTGCCCAAAACGCCCAAAAACGTAAATAAACGCCCAAAAATGCCCAAAAACGCCAAAACTGCCCAAAACGCCCAAAATGCCCAAAAACGCCAAAACTGCTCAAAATGCAAAAAACGCCCAAAAACGCAGATAAATACCAAAAACGCCCAAAATGCCCAAAACGCCCCCAAAATGCCAAAAAACGTCGAAAATGCCAAAACTGCCCAAAACGCCCAAAAACGTAAATAAACGCCCAAAACTGCCCAAAACACCCAAAATGCCCAAAAACCGCTCAAAACGCAAAAAACGTCCAAAAACGCAGATAAATACCAAAACTGCCCAAAATGCAAAACACGCTCAAAAACGCAGATAAACACCAAAACTGCCCAAAATGCAAAACACGCCCAAAAACGCAGATAAATACCAAAAACGCCCAAAATGCCCAAAAATGCCCAAAAATGCCAAAACTGCCCAAAACGCAAAAAAACACCCAAAAACGCAGATAAATACCAAAAATGCCCAAAACGCCCCAAAATGCCAAAAAACCTTGAAAATGCCAAAACTGCCCAAAACGCCCAAAAAAGTAAATAAACGCCCAAAAATGCCCAAAACTGCCCAAAACGCCCAAAATGCCCAAAAACGCCAAAACTGCTCAAAACGCAAAAAACGCCCAAAAACGCAGATAAATACCAAAAACGCCCAAAATGCCCGAAAATGCCAAAAAACGTAGAAAATGCCAAAACTGCCCAAAACTCGCAAAAACGTAAATAAATGCCCAAAAATGCCCAAAAATGCCAAAACTGCCCAAAACGCAAAAAAACACCCAAAAACGCAGATAAATACCAAAAACGCCCAAAATGCCCAAAATGCCAAAAAATGCCAAAAAACGCCAAAATGATCCACATCTGATGAGTTATCAGTGTGAGAACTGTGGAATGAGCACGAAGTCAAGTAAGTTTAGTGGAACCTTTTCATGTTAGTGAATTATTACTAGTCTGTCTATAAAAGCTCAACTTCGCCTCCATGTCTAAGAAAAGCGTCCCCTTCTGCCCCTGCAGGCGAGAAGATGACCCTGTCCATCTCCGTCCTGCTGTCTCTGACCGTCTTCCTGCTGGTCATCGTGGAGCTGATCCCCTCCACCTCCAGCGCCGTGCCGCTCATCGGGAAGTACATGCTCTTCACCATGGTGTTCGTCATCGCCTCCATCATCATCACCGTCATCGTCATCAACACGCATCACCGCTCGCCCAGCACGCACACCATGCCCAACTGGATACGCAAGGTTTTTCTTTCTTTTAAAAATATGCACGGATACCTGCGGATGGTTTGATGAAAATGTTGAACTGATTCAAAGGAAGGCGTTCTGTCTCCCAGGTCTTCATCGAAACCATTCCCAACATGATGTTCTTCTCCACGATGAAGCGTCCCAGTCAGGAGATCCGGCAGAAGAGGTTGTTCCCCACCGACATGGACATCTCCGACATCTCAGGCAAGGATGCGGCGACACTGCAGGGATTCAGACTTATAGACGAGTAACACTTAAGTCCAAACCGAATGTTTTATCATCTCTAATTAACCAGCAAATCCTTGGCTTACAAGAGCATATAAGTACATTTTTCATGTTTCAGCCTTCCTCTTGTGTTAGCTTTCTGTTAGCATCTCTTGTGTCTTAAATCAGCTGTAAAATGTACTTAAAAAAAGATCTATCATCAATGTGTTCCTCATCTCTTGGTTACCTTCAATACATTTGTTTTATTTATTTTCATTTTAATATTATGAACTATTGTGAAATCTACGGGTCAATTTGGACCCATGTACATTTACTTCAAGAAAAAGGCTAAAAATGACTCTTACATCCATTTTAGCGTTGTTATCGCTTTAAAGTATTTAAACAGCCATTGTGGTTGAGGATAACCCAGTTGCATTATGGGTATGAACACCTTCCAATTCTTGCTTTCTAACATGTTAAAACATGAAACAATCTGCGTTAAATACACCTGAAGTTCACCAGGATGCCGTCCTTCTGTGTATTGTGTTCGTATGATTATTATGCATATTCATTCCTACCTGTCCCACCTGTCTCTCTCCTCAGGTAACCCCGCCCCCACCAGCATCACCTACCAGTCCCCCATCGCCAAAAACCCGGATGTTCGCAGCGCCATTGAAGGCGTGAAGTACATCGCCGAGACCATGAAAGCAGACGAGGAGTCCAACAACGTAAGACAAGACGAAGAAGTGTTGATGCGGTGCATTCAAAAATGAAGTCGCTAACAAGGCCGCACTGCAGTCTGCGTAGTATTTAAAAAATACTGAATTTATTAATTTAGTTATTTGTGCATAACAAAGTGCGTTTTTATTAAGTAAAATACAATTTTCCAGTGACTTCCTGAGGTGTAGTCACCGGGGAGGTCGCCCGGACTGAAGGAAGTCACTCTGCAGGAAGAAAAAGTCAAAATATTCCTTTAAATTTCTATTGAATTGAATTTAAATCGTTTTTATTATAAGATTTGTTGTGTTTTGTGTCACTAGACCAACAAATGGGGACAAACACACAACAATCTTGACAATGGCAATTCAATTAAAAGTTTATTAAAATTGAAAAGTCTTATGTGTGTAAAGAAAAAGAAAACATTGACACTCAGATAACATAAGTCAGAGCTCTTGGAACATGACTCTTCCTCTTTCTCCTCCTCCTCCTCCTCCTCCTCCTCCTCTTCCTCCTCCTCTTCCAGGCAGCGGAGGAGTGGAAGTTCGTGGCCATGGTCCTGGACCACATCCTGCTCTGCGTGTTCATGGCCGTGTGCATCATCGGGACGCTCGCCGTCTTCGCCGGGCGGCTCATCGAGCTCAACACGCTGTAGAGGACGCGGCCCACAAAGGTCACCTCGGGATGGTGCGTTCACTGACACTGAGGAGAAACCCAATGCATCTCAAAAGAAAAGTCTCGAGATCTGCACGGGTCAAATACTTGAAGCTATTCTTGTCTGTTGTTTTCGGGTGTTTTTGTACCGTGTTTTATTGCTGCGATGGAGAACAAAAGCCATAACCGTGATAATAATTATTCACTTGTTTTACCTTGTTTATTTATTCATGTTTTGGGGCAGCTTGATTGAAGGTTTAGGTCAGAGGATTGTTCTTAAAATGTCAAAACAGAACTTTTAACAGGAGAAAGTGTTCAAGTCTAAAGATGCACATGATATATATATATATATATATATATATATATATACATATATATATATATATATGTATGTATATTTATATATGTATATATATATATATATATATATATATATATATATATATATATGTATGTATAGCTATACATGTATAGCTATATATATATAGCTATATATGTATAGCTATATATATAGCTATATATACATGTGTGTATATATATAGCTATGTATATATATATATATATATATATATATATATATGTTAGGTTATATATATATATATATATATATATATATATATATATATATATATATATATATATATATATATATACATAGCTATGTATATATATATGTTAGGTTATATATATATATATATATACATAGCTATATATATATATATATAGTAAATACGTGGATAGAAAATGAAACATGTCTCATGACTGAAGCTCCGCCTCCGTTTGGAGTTCATGTGTTTAATTGTATTTTAAATGGACTTCATTGAGTCTGGTTGAGGACTCAGTCTTTGTCTTTGAGTGCAGGAGAGATTTATTCCCGTCCTGGAAGTTTTATTGTTGATCTTTTCCCGACACTCACTTGACCTCTAAACCCGTCGTTTGTATTTATGCGTCACGGTTTGCTTCTTCGCGGGAATTCCTCTTGAATCTAATGTAAAGTTTGTTACGAGCTCTCATAATAAGTAAAAAGTTTCTCATAATACTTTGTTTTTGGGGAAAAAGTTGTTTAACCACACTGAAGCATCGTGGTGAAAATACATAAATAAAACAGTTTAATCTGATCTGCTGTCACAAAGCAACAGAGCTTGTTTTTGGTAAATGTTGAGCCAACTAAAGGCTGTTAGGTTTTAAGAAGTTAAACCTGACATGGATCATTTGATCATGAGTGTCTCACAGCTGCAGCGTTGCTGCCCGACGGTGACTTGATTTATTTTGCAGCTGTGATTCCTGATGACAAAACTGTGATGGAAGATTTTCTTTGTCACTCGGGGACGAGGGGATAAAGTCTCAAGAATCAAAGTAGTCTTTTGTCCGTTTATTATTATTGATTGATGATGATTATGATTACTATGATGCTGATTATGATTGTTATTATTATTATCCTGCGTCTTCTGTTGCTGCCGCCACCGCCGCCGCTGCAGCCGTCGCCGCCGCCCCCACCACCGCATCCGCCGCCCTCGCCGTCGCCCTCGCCGCCGGTTAAAGAGTCAGGTAAAGACTCTGGTTAAAGACTCTGGTAAAGACTCTAGTTAAAGAGTCTGGTAAAGACTCTGGTTAAAGACTCTGGTAAAGAGTCAGGTAAAGACTCTGGTTAAAGAGTCTGGTTAAAGACTATGGTAAAGACTCTGGTTAAAGAGTCTGGTAAAGAGTCTGGTTAAAGAGTCAGGTAAAGAGTCTGGTTAAAGAGTCAGGTAAAGACTCTGGTAAAGACTCTGGTTAAAGAGTCAGGTAAAGAGTCTGGTTAAAGAGTCAGGTAAAGACTCTGGTTAAAGACTCTGGTAAAGACTCTGGTTAAAGACTCTAGTTAAAGACTCTGGTAAAGACTCTAGTTAAAGACTCTGGTAAAGACTCTAGTTAAAGACTCTAGTTAAAGACTCTGGTTAAAGGGTCAGGTAAAGACTCTGGTTAAAGAGTCAGGTAAAGACTCTAGTTAAAGACTCTGGGTAAAGACTCTGGTTAAAGAGTCAGGTAAAGACTCTGGTAAAGACTCTGGTTAAAGACTCAGGTTAAAGAGTCAGGTAAAGACTCTGGTAAAGACTCTGGTTAAAGACTCAGGTTAAAGAGTCAGGTAAAGACTCTGGTTAAAGACTCTGGTAAAGACTCTGGTTAAAGACTCTGGTTAAAGAGTCAGGTAAAGACTCTAGTTAAAGACTCTGGTCTCGCTGTCCGTGCTCTGTCAACTTTTAACAATTCTCAACGATCAATCGTTAATAACAGACATTTGGTCATATTTTTACATTTATATGAATCATGCATAATTTTCTGATATTAAATGTATTGAAAGTGAAAGTACAAGTTTTAATGCTCGTCATGACTGTAAACTTCTTTATCATATTTTCTTTGACAAACCTCGACACCATGTCGCTTCATTAGGACTCAAAGGATGTTGGTTGTAGAGATTCTTTAAAATCTAAACTTCACCCAAATCACAAAAAACCTAAATGTTCTCTCGGCTGGTTTCAATTGGACCAAACTGAGATTTAAAAAAAGCTCCAGTGAAGCGTTCAAGAACCACGATTATTGTCCTTCTTTGTTGTTGGAAAAACTTTTATTAGGCGTTCCACTCGCCCGCGTAGAGACAGCGATAAACCTCGCAGAGCAAAACCAAAACTACCGATGCAAAGTAAACGGTTTGGAAATATGAAATCGAAGCGACAGCGTCATGTTTTATCAGGTGTGTGCGTGTCGCCGGCAGGTTCTCGTGGGATAAAAAGCTTGTAAACACTTTGAACCATCGAAGAACCAAACGTCAAAGATGTGGAGTCCTTAAATCCATCTCATGGTTTCAAACTACTCTGGGTTGTTCAACAACTAACTAGAAACACACAAAAATCTTAAACTAAACACATTAAAAATACATATTAAATAAGTGTAATGTGCTGTTGGTTTTCCACTCAGCGTCTGTGTGTGTGTGTGTGTGTGTGTGTGTGTGTGTGTGTGTGTGTGTGTGTGTGTGTGTGTGTGTTTCTAGCTCCAGACCGGTTCAACATATTCACATTTGCATAGACACTCGTGATTTCTTCCGCTGAAATAACAAAAAGAAGTTGTGGTCGGTAAACACTGCGACGGCGTCTTCATGTGATCCTGAACGCAGCTGCAGATGACGTCGTAAACTCGACGACGAAGAGAAGAAAACATGGAAACGTGTTTTAACCGACGCTTTTAAATAGTGATTATTCCTCAAAAACGTTTAAAACACAAATAAATAGAAAGAGACACTCAGTGCAAACAGGAAAAACAAGAGTGCGTTTGGCAAAAATTATTATTTATAATTATTTTTTATAATAATCCTCGGAGGACGGAGGATCGTTAAAACATTTCTTGGTTAAGAAAAAAAACCACATGCGAGAGATCAAAGCAGCGGGTTTTTAAAATAGTCTGCACACAAAGATGCACTTCCTCTAAAAAAAAAACCCCACATTTCGGAGTTTCTCGCTGCAGAAATAAAAGTGAAACATTTTTGACGGGTGATTCGCTCGCTGCCAGAGGGCAGGAAACTTTCTCACGATCGACGAGGAAACCAAAAAGGCATCAAAGTCCAGACTTCCTCTGGTGAGTTTCGTGGATTCAGCAGCTGATCCGAGGGCAGCTGACGTGGGTAAACTATCACGTGTCCTACATACTAACATGGAGCAGGCGCGTGGTAAAATGTCAGGATAAGAAATGGATCCAAGTGGGTTTAAAAAGTACCTTGAAAGTCCTGATTCACAACGAGGTTGTTTCTCACAACGACAAAACAGCATGCTGTGTTCCATACTTGAAATTGCGTATTAATAACCTGTGATACTCAGCTACACCACAGCGAGTGGCGTCAGGGATTAAGAGGACAAAAGCATAACATCTTAACTTGTCAGTCATAAAAAGCAAACAGCAGCCAGCCAACCACGTCAAACCTAAAACAACCGTGTAGTTTAAAAGATGCTGGAGGGGAAAAAAACAAAGTCTGTCTTCACATATCGAGCATCATAAGCAGCTGACTGCTCTACGGAGACAAAAGCTTTAAAGGAACTACAATCGCGGATCCGACGCCGATCCGACCGCAGCGGACGTCGTACTTTCGGCATCATTTTGAGGCAATATCGTTGGACAATTCTAGCGCGACGCTCGGCTTTAAGGGGCGGAAACGGCAAACCGAAACCCTCATGAGGCCGACGGAGCTTTTGATCGTCGATGGAGGAACGATAGAATTCAAGCTCAGAATCCTCGTCCAGCTTTATTGCTTTAAAATGTCGCCCCCTGTCTGTCGTGGCCAGTGCCGACGCTCCTGCTCCTTTACCGGACTCTCTGCGACTACGAAGGCTGAGACTCCGTCTCGCTGGGGGCGCTGGGACTCTGCTCCGACTCCACCGCCTCTTCCTTGACCTCCTGAACCGCCTCTTCCTGCAGCTCCGCCTCCTCCTCTTGCTCCGCCTCCTCTTCCTGCTGCTGCTGCTCCTCTGACCGGCTCTCTACTTCCTTAGTGCGTCCTTCGTCTTCCCCCTCTCTCTCATCTGAGGAGAAGAGACACAAGTGAGACGAGCGTACAACCAGGAGACGGACGGACAGAAGGGCGACGGGTGAGAGAAAGACGCAGCGTCTCGGATCGTGGAATAGCTCGCCGTGCAGCGCGTGATTGGTTGTTTAAGGGTTAAAATCAGTTAAAAAATCTGAAGAAAATCCACAGCATTCCCGATTTGAGAAAGAGAAAGCGTAAAACCTCCCTCTGACGCAACAACTCGGCTTTCAAGAGGATCATTAAACCCCAAAAATGTCTCCGTTCAATATGAAAGAATCATCAGCACCAGAATTATTGGTTCTCGTAAAGCTTAGTGTTTCACTGTGGATCCTCACAATGCATTTCATCTGAATGGGGGTTAAATTAACAGACAATATAAACGCTTATAAGCTAAATACTTGACATGTTTTGTTTGATCATGCACAAACTCTTTAATGTGTAGATTAGAAAGCAAATCAATTTGGAAATACATACCGAGGACCAGATCTGGGTCAAACACGCGTATTTTCTATTTGAAGGTTACGTTCATGGACAATTCAGACAACAACAGCTCAGTTATTTAGTTTCTGTGATGTGCCAGATTCATTTTAATCCTCTGAATGAGATCAGAAAAAGGTATGTGGAGACACCGCTGGACCCAGGTGTGGTGAGAACATCCAGTAACTGCTTCAACCTGCGAGATCTTTTTGTTTTTAGCGTGATTAGCGGCAGCAGATCGGGCTCTACCGTGTTATGGATTCTACAGCGAGAGAAAATAGACCCATTCTGAGGTAAATCAGTTTAAGATTGAGCCGGATCAGACGGGTGGAAGGAGAGGAGAGGAAAGGGGGAGGGGAAACCTGGACTCTGCAGAGGTCGGTTCTGAGGGTTCTTTGGACTCTGCTGGATCCGGAAATTGCGGACCGAACTCCACGCAGCCGGAGCTGCTAGAGGCAAGATCACACGGTTAAACCCGCCGGTCACATGGTCAGTGAGACGTGCTGAGGAACGTCTAACAGATGTTCTGGTGACGACAAATGATCGGCTGAACCTCGACGGGGAGCGATCCGGTTCAACTGATTTAATTAGGGTTAAAAAAAAGAAAAGAATAAGAGACATTGAGATATAACCTCGGTGCCGGCTGTATTTCTCACTTTTAAAGGGGCCGATTGCACAAGAAGCGACTTTCTAGCGTAGCTGCTTCAAAAAACGGGCAAAACAGACACGCGTGAAAGGCGCCGTACCGTAGGAAAACAACGGTTTAGCTAGCGCCGCGTTTGAGAGTCGCGTCTGGTGCGATCGGGCTCTACCGCTGCAATTTCTGAAAAACTCTCCGTTGCTTTCTGCAGCAAAAAGGGTGAAATGATATCTGAAAGGTGCCGGTGTGTCACCTCTGCAGGCTCCTCGCTCTCTAACAACTACACGAGGATGGAAGCTGACATTGGTTATAACGTTGAGAGGGTAAAGAATCAAACACAAGCTAATGAGAAAAGGTCAACTGGAGCGAGGACGCTCTTGAACGCGAGTGGTTAGGACGTGGAGAGCCGGTGTGGGGGGGTTGGTTCTAGTTCAGTACCTCCAGAGGGCGGTGCGCTCTCCTCCGTTTCTGTCCCGGAGCGCGGCGCCGGTCCGGGGGAGCGCGACTCCGCCCGCAGCCTCCTCTCGTAACTGAACTCCGGGAGCCTGGGAGCCTGAGGGCGGGTCTTCCTGGCCGGGTTCAGGAAGTAGCAGTACGCGCAACGGAACGCTGCGAGAGAGGAGGAGGAGGAGGAGGAGGAGGAAGAGGAAGAGGAGGAGAGATTGTTCAAATGAATGCACGTCGTGTTCCCACTTCATTTAAGAGTCCTTCTCGTTTGATGCTTCGTTTCTCTTCTTACCGAGATATTCAAACTCTTCTTTCAGAGCCATGCCGTTGTGAGAAAAGCACTGCTGGCAGACCAACGCGTATCTGTAGGAAGGAAGGAAGGAAGAAGGAGAGAAGGAAAGAAGAAAGGAAGGAGATATGTATGAAAGCAGGTTTGTGTCTTTTTTACCCGAACAAATTTCTCATTTGTAAGTAAATTATCTGCAAATCTTTGCTCTCAAGTAAGAAAATTGCTCTAAAAAAAAAAAAAAAAACGCTCTCAAAAAAAAAACACTCAAAACTAAAATTCGCTAAAAAAAAAAAGATTTGCTAAAAAAAATATATATATATTGCTCTAATTTTTTAGAGCAAATTTTTTTTTTTAATAAAAAATATTTATTCTAAAAAAAAAAATTGCACTTAACATTTTTTGCTTTTCCAAAAAAAAAGCTCTCAAAAAAATGCTCTAAATTTTTTTTTTTACAAATATACGCTCTCAAACAAAAATAAGCTCTCAAAACTCAAATTTGCTCTCAAAAAAAGAAATTTGCTCTAAAAAAAAGGATTTTTTTTTTTTCAGAGCAAAGATTTGGAGATAATTTACTTACAGACAAGAAATTTGCTCAGGTAAAAAAGACACAAATCTACCTCCATAGATATGTTTCCATAAAATACTTTTGCAATGTTCAGCGCACTCAACGAATTCTTTTAGCAAAAGTTCATTTCCACTGTTCTTCTTCGTCTGCTTCCGTCAGTGTTTCCTAGAGAACTTCTGAGAACCCCGGGAGACTTTCTTATTTCCTTTCTACACTTTATGTCGCCGCTTCTGTTCATATTCATCATTCTGCTGCTTTTACTTCCCAATCTGCAGACCTCCAAACGATAATACGACTCTGGGTAAAAGTTACCAGCTACTTCCACAAGGGGGGGTTTCAGGTGGAACAGAAGGTTTACCTTTACCTGTTCTGTGGTCCGTCTCCGACCAGGTATTCAATGACTCGGTCCACAGGTCCCCTTTCTTTGGGCAGGATGGGTCTCGCTAATGGAGGACCCGGTGGGTGCATGCCTTTAAAAAGAAAACAGAAACACTTCAGCTGTTCTGTGAAGAGTTTGGTGGCTAAAAAGTGCACGGATCTCAACTGCTGCAACCTACCGACTCCTGGTATTGGCGAGTAGGACGTCCTGGGTATCACACCGTGGAGGACGGCGGGGGACAGGGCGGATCTCTCCGGCGGTCCTCCTGGAGCTGAAAGAGGGACAGGTTCTGGAGGGAGAGCGACACGGACGCATGTCTGAAACCACTAAATTCATTTTTCTAAAAAGGCAGCCGGGCTTTTCTGTTCACTGCAGCTGCTTTTGACTTCGTGCTTTGCCTCCAGAATCCACGGACACGGACACGGACACCTGGAATAACCCTCGGGGGGGCGGGAGGGGGAGGGACTAACACGACTGACGAGCTCTCGCCGTCGACTCGGGTGCCGCGCGGGTCTGGCGGGCAAAAGTCGACGCGCTTTGTAAACTGCGACGCTTTCGTCACACTCGATCTTAAGCGTCTCCGCGTGGCACCCTTACCCACAGGCGTCCCCCCTGGTCCCAGCTGGGGCCGTGCTCCGGGTGGGGGAGTCATTGCCACCGCGGTCGGGGTGCCCATCGGCAAGGGCCTCATCTGCATCCCTCTCTGTCGAAGCTCTGCATTAGAGGAAGGGGAGGGGAGGGGGAATGGTCACAGAGCTTTTGGTCATCCACAGATCGTCTCTGCGCGACGCTCTATCTTTTCCGTCGCGTATCGATGTGCGTCGTACCTTGTCCCGGCCTCGGAGACATCTGAGGACGCACCGGAGTCGACTCCAGCTCCTACAACAAAACGGGAAACACTTCAAACCAGCAAGTCGAGACGGAACACAGGAGAAGAAGAAAAAAAGACAACGTCACTCACGGCTTTCTTCTTAGCTTCGGGATCGAAGCGTTCCAGGATGAGTTTGGCGTTTTTGTACGTCTCCGTTTCCATCACTTCCTCCAGCTGCAAACACGAACCAGAGAAGCTGTCATTTCAACACGTGCATGGACTTGTGGGCCGTTAGTTCAAACACAAATGAGCCCTAGAGACACTTTTCTAATGCTAAAAACCCCAAAAACCTCAAAGTAAAACCTGAGGAGGCAGCATTCACACTCCCTCACCTCACGGCAACCAGACTCTTCAAACAAGTCAGTAAAAGCTTCACATATTAAGAGATGTTGTAAAGACTTGGACACTTACAATCCTTTTTTTGGAAACTTTCAAATCTTCCAATTTATCATCTGGAAAAAAAGGAGCAGAAATTTTAAACCACCGAGAGAAATATACAACGTCGAACATATTTGGAAGTCTTTTATACGTGCAGAGAATGTATTTTTACGATAATATAATACTATGTGGTGAGTTCGAAACAAGGTTATACAAATTCTTGAAGAATGCTCACTCATAGTGTCAAAACCCTGAAACATAAGTTGCGTGTGAGCCGTATGGATGGAAAGACAACTCACTGTTTCTCTCGGTGCGTTTGGAAAAGAGAAAGAGCAACAACTTCCTGATGAGCCACACCCTGAAGACGAGGGAGAGAAACCAGGTGAGCTGTGTCGCTGTTCAGCGTCTCAAAGATGAACGCCGTGCTCAGGAGGAACAGTGGTGATGAAAGGACAAAACAAACGTGAGCACTCACAGCACGGGCGAGATGAAGAAAGGCAGAGCCATGGCTATTCTCTGCAGCCATTGTTCAGGGAGGTAGAGACAGTACACGACCAGCGAGGTCACCAGGTACAGGACCGACGAGTAGATGAGCAACCGGCCGATCCACAGCTGCACACACACACACACACACACACACCACGGTGAGAGAGAAGAAACTGCAATGGAAGCATATCTTTTCGCACCTCTGAGATGATTCGCTGACTCTACCTTTTGCAGACGTTGGTTTTTGGCTCTGAACTCCTCCAGCTCTGTAATCTCCTGCAGGGGGAACCATGAAGGGGTTAAAGGTCATTTAAACAGTGCAAAGAGGTTTAAAATCCTTGGACGTTGAGTTCAATGTGTTCTCTGATTTCATTTGGGATGCTCAAATATGAGTTCCAGGTCAATAAAAGTAGCTGTTAAAATAGGGCGTGTTCTCATGAAGCCAGATTGAGGACGTTCAGTGTCATCGTCCCGTGATTCCCGTACCTTGTCGATGTTCTCCAGCTGCTCAACTGTGGTTGGCTTCGTCTGGATTGAGGGAAAATTATAAGAAAATCATCATCGTGTTCATTGGACAAAAAAATGTCAGCCGAAGTATCGGTGTTGACAAGAAATTCACAACTGTTAAACTGTAAATACATACTTATTCACACTAGCGTTTGGTTAAACACACTTTTCTGTTGAAATGTTTGGCCTCTAATTGTCAAACTGGTTTCAACACTAATTTATTAATTATTTTTTCCTGACCCCTTCAGCACTTTGTGAACCTTGTCTGTAAAATTGCTATACAAATAAACATTACTTACTTACTTAATTAATTAATTAATTAATTAATTAATTAACTGTGAATGTGTCAATAATCAATCGCCTCAGCTCCTGTAAACATTTACTTTTGACTAACAAACACTTGAATGTAAACTAAAGGAAGTGGAACTTCGTATTCCTCTACATCTGTACATTACTCTGATTATATTTCTTACTCTCTTTCTGAGAAATGAATGATTTCAAAAGCCAATGGTAGCACTGTCTATTTCCCACCCTGTCTGCCTGCCTGCCTCTCCCTTCTGCAGTACGACCTAAAATAGCACGTAAATTGCTTCCAGCTCGGGTTCAGGGTTCACTGTGTCAACGCTTAACATCATCTCAAACGCTTTCATCGCTTCAGTAGAACAGAAGACACGCTCTTTTATGATTCAGTGCTCAGAACATATTTTGTTCTCACTGTTCAAGGCTTGTAAAGTAAAATAATTGATAAAATAATAAAGAAAAAAGAGCACAGGGTTGGTAGTCTTACTGATTTATGTCCATCTGCAGTTGCCTGTATATTGTGGAGCTCTTGTTAAGATGTTATGAATACTGGCTGACGTTCTGCATAACCTCGTAATAGATTCAAGCCCTTTTAAATCTCTGGAGTGAAAGGTTGTCCTATAAATGTCGACCCCGGCTCTCTCCCTGAAAAGCTCGAGCCAACAGAATCTTCTGAAAAAAGACTTTCATTAAGATTTGAGAAAACTTGCATTAGTTTCGTCTCGTACATGTTGTTTTTATCCTGCATTGTGCCTCCTCGACTCCTTGATTTCACTTTCTTGTTTTGTACTTAAACCTGAACTATTAATTGTGTGCATTTCTCTCATCCACTCACCTTCCATCGGGATATCAGACCCCCCATGTCTGTACGTTACGTCGTCTCCTTTTTGATTCCTCTGGTTCACTGTGGAACAGAAAGTCACTGTTAAAACATAATCCAAACAAGTTATGCTTCCGATGTCAAACACCACATTTAGGCCCTGCATTGACATAATAAAACTTACATAATCACAGGATTAAGCAAGATTACCATACAAAACCTGTTCACAAAGGCTGCCTTTGTCGTTGTGGATTTACAAAGGGAAGCTTTTCCCACAGCTCGTCACGTAACTTATTGAACACAAGTCATATTTTACATCACACAACATATTCTGTCATATATTCAACACTGACAGAATAATCATTCTACATGGACAATAAAAAAGGTAGCATTCAGGAGGGATGTACCTTAAAATATACGTTACGCTAGGAGATATCAGGCCACGATCCAGTCTTTTTATTATTTTTATTTACACAATCTAAATAAGTCCTGATGTGGCAGCTGTTGTTGCGTCACAGCTGTCACTCCAGAAAGAGAAAACGCAGCATTGTGTTTCATAACAATGAGTTTAAGTGGAGATTAAGAAGCAACAGCATGGACTTCACATTTACAAATAAGTGCATAGCTTCTTAACTTCACTAGTAACATATTATATTAGTTTATTTGCTTCAGTAATTTGCAGAAAGTTTGAATGGTTTGCACTATTTTCAGTACATTTCTATGAGTAAAAAAAAAGACCAGATCAATACTTTTGTGATCTTTCTAAGCTAATATAATAAAACACTCAAGGTTAGCCAAAGTCACCAGACATACATGATATCAATGCTAAAACGGTTACAGTTTTATTCTCCAAGACGTGATACGTTCACCTGCCTGCTAGCTAGCGCAACAATAACAATGACAGGTTAGCATCGCCGCGCGCAACACGCCGTCTTTAAGGTTTCTCGTCTTCAGCGGGGCTTTAATTTAAACTAAATACTCACATTAGGCGGCTTTTAGGCGCTCATTTTAGTCGGCGATTTAGTTAAGCTGGCGCAGAAACCGCAACGCTGTCGCTGTTAGCTTCGCTGACGCCTCTACACCGTGGTACTGTCGATGAGGCGAGCGTCAGTTGACGTCGTGCGTGATGACGTCACTGGGAGAGGAGGATATTTTTCTTCCCAGAGTGCTTTGCGTTGTAGTTCTTTTTTGTAAGTTACGGTAGCTCTTTTTTTATTATATATAAAATATTATATATATATATATATATATAAAATGGAAAAAAACGAAATAAAATTACTATTTAAAATAAATAATAAAAATTAAATAACATGTTAAATCTAACACTTTAAATTTCCTTTCAAATAATACATAAATAAAAATATATATATATATATATATATATATATATATATATATATATATATATATATATATATATATATATATATGATGCATCTTTTTTTTAATATGGAGTTTTATGGAGACTAATTAATTCCAGTGTCCAGCATTTAACCAACAACAATTACTGAGTATGTGCATCATCTATTGACAAATATTCACAGCAAATCATGAAAAGGCCCAAACCGCCTCCTGCTTTATTTACATTATATCAAGATGCGAGTCACCTTTTTCACCACTAGATGTCGCACTCATTGCATTATTTCACGTGGACTTTCATCATTCAACGCGTCCTTTGAGCTGAAGCTAAACTGTGATGACATCCCATCGTCAATTAAACAATTAATTGTAACCCTGTCATTAGTGTGCATCGCACCATGATTTAAAAAAAATGTACTTAATAAAATCTTCTTCAAAATATCTGCAATGTAAGAATGCATCATTATTTCCTGCAGCTAAACAGCAACAACTGTTAAATGTAGTTGTTCGACATTCTGACATATTATGTCACACGCACACACCACATGGTGTGCATGTAGTTTTCCTTTTCAGTAAACAACTTATTCTACAAAATAAAAATGTAACACGGTAAAAGCAGACTGGGGCCCCTTAAACACACATTGTGTGCGTGTTTCCACTGCTGCTCTTTGCCGTGAAGACGTGGAAAACTGCCGAAATTTCTGCAGCATTTGCTCAACTCCCGCTGAGCTGTTTCGGATTAGTCTGCAGTGTGCAGAGATTTGGCCTTCAGCTTGAATGCTCGTAGCTTCCTCTGGAGACCGAAGAGTTATGAGCCCAATAAAACTTCCTCTCCCTTCCTCCCCCCTCTTCCTCCTCCTCCCTCTCTCTAACACACAAACACACTATGTGTATTATAGCTGATGAGTAATCTTCACGTGGATGTTATTTCCGTTTCATTAACCCGAAATTAATTAAACACTACGATGAAAATGAAAAGCATGGGGGAAATACATTTTTACAACTCTCCTGCAAAATAGGCCCTAGTGTGTGTGTGTGTGTGTGTGTGTGTGTGTGTGTGTGTGTGTGTGCGCGCGCGCGCGTGCGCGTGCGCGCGCGTGTGTAACAGTAATCACATCATCTTTTTTTTGGTAGTCGGTGGTTTCTGTTATCATCTTCTGAAGATTTTAATGAACAGATGTATCTTATTTTGACAGGGAAACACACACACACACACACACACACACACACACACACACACACACACACACATATATATATATATATATATATATATATATATATATATATATATATATATATATATATATATATATATATATATATATACACCTCATATGTAGTCTAACACACGTAGAAGTGTAATATAGCAGCAGGTTTTGGTTGCAGGAAAAGTTAAATTTGACTTGATCATTTAAAATATTGCACACATAATAAATGAGCTGTTCCATCATAATCAATATTTCATGCTCTGGTTTAATATTTCTCCCTCTGTGACCTCGTGAGGATGAAAAGGTCCCGCGTGCCATTCGTCGTCTGCGTGCCCGCGGTCCAAAGACACTTCTGGCTTTATTAAGGGGGTTTAATCCCCTTTATAGTAAACTCTTTACTGGTCACGTGATGTCTGCAGAGAGAAGGAGACACCTGCTCGGGGGACAAACGTCCACGACGCGGGCGCGCGCGGCCCGTGGGCTCGATGCTGTGATCCGCGTGCAGGTAAAGCTCACGTGCTGCTGCTGCTGCTGCTGCCTTCACTTTGTTTGGTGCACTTTCATTTATTTCTCTTTTCAGTAAATATGTTCTGAGCTTGACTCGCGTAGGGGTTCGTGCTCGTTCACATTTTACACGATGAACCCGCGCGTGTACGCGAAGTGATGGAAGTTCAGTTGCATACAAATTAAAACCGGTGGACTATAAACTATTATACATTTTACAGCCTTGAGCCTTAAATAAAGTTGATAAGGAACATAAATAAACTAAATATTTCCACATTATGTGTTTATTCACAATTTGATATGTGAAAATAGGAAAATTATTCACCTGTATTACACATTTCTAGTTTCTATTTCGAGATTTCAGATGGTTTAAAGCTAAAGGAGACACAAGCAGCACAATATATTCGGCCTAAATCCGATTTGTTGATCAATTTAGATCAAATTTCACATTAAATAAGAGCTTTGTCAGTAATTTAGTTGATATAGTTGTTGTTTGTGACCATAATGTTGCAGTAACCAAACATAAAAGCACAAAGCTCACTTCTTTCCCTCCATAAAGTATTGCATTTGCATTCATTAAATAGCAAGAATCTTTGAATTAGACATAAATATCATACAAGATAATCCTCATACAGCATCGCTTTAGACCTTTAAATGGTTTCCAGTTTCAGCCTCTTCATGATGATTTAACTACGGCCATCATGCACATTGTCGGGCGAAATCAGTTTATTTAAATCGACTTAAAATGTTTACGTCAGTCCTGAATTACTGTAAATGAACACCTGCAGAGAGAGAAACTGCCCCAACATATATATATATATATATATATATATATATATATATATATATATATATATATATATATATATATATATATATATATATATATATAAGATATAAGAGAGCCTGAGCATGGGTCCACCTGCTGAGACGTCCATGAAAAACCTTCACGAAGTCAACTGAGCACAGATGTAACGCATCCACGTGACTACGAGCCTCAGTCTGAGCCCAAAAGAGACATTTAATATCCAGAAAGAGCTCGAGTCCCAACAGACAGGACCCTCAAGCGCGAGGCCGCTGTTTGACACCATGTCGTGGCTTTTTACGGTCCTGCTTTTAGTTTATAACGTTTGTGACAGTTGTTTCCTGAAACATATTCGGTTTCGTGGCCTAAAACCTCCAACAAAAGTTGTACCGACACAATTTTTCCGAGCATTATTTCCCGAATAATACAGCAAATAAACATTACGATGGCTCCAGTCTTATTTCATATAGTTATCCAAACAAATGTTTACTTATTGTTAAAAAACATTTTGTGTTTCTGTTGACTTTTCCAAAGAAAACTGTGTACATTTTAAATAATTTAAATGAAGGCAATGTTGCAAAGAATTTTAAGTGTACTCAACTAATGGGCAGAGAAATTTAGTGACAACACATTTTAAGTTTAAAGTAAGTTCTCTCAACAAAAAATGTCAAGTGCTGTTGATTTCACTCCACAAGAACACACAATTTCAAGTTCCTCCAATTTAATATTTTAAGTGTTCTGAACTTAAGTACATGAGTCGATGTGACGATTAAATGCAATGTTTTAAGTCGTGTTAACTTGAACACATAAGTAGGTCTGAATAGTAATGTTACGTTTGACAAAGTTGAGATCGCACTTTAAGTGAACTTCTTATCATAAGTTGACACAATAACACCTTAGTTGAGTGAACTCAAAAAGGCTTTGCTTTTTTTTTTAGAGTGCACTCGTCCCCTTAAACCATGAAAGTGTGAAAGTGCGAGACTCGACCGGCGTCCTCATGATATATATATATATATATATATATATATATATATACATATATATATATATATATATATATAGAGGGACCATTAAAAAGCTGAAGCAGCCGAGTGAAAACCCTGCCGCCATTTTATTCTTCACACCTGCGCGTCTCCTATTTTATAGCCGTGGATTGTCAAAATGTCTTCTGTGTGAGGAACGTCCGTCTCGTTCGGCAGGCGGCCGCTTGTTATTTACACATTCATCTTCGAGACTAGCGTGCGTGCTGACAATTAGCATCATATTTCAAATAAACAAATACAATTTTAAAAAAAGGCCCCTGCAGGCCCGTGATTAACATCTCCGACAGACTCGGGTGCCTTTTCTCCGTTTGTCCCCGTTGTCCTTCATGAAGATATTTTACTGCATCTATGCTTTCTGAAGCCGGCAGCTCGTAGCCTTTTATTTCTGTTTATTTAACCTTGATTCAGTCCTCACTGGGGCTCCTTTAAGGAAGAAGCTTTGTGTGTTTTGTGGTTTATGTGCGTGTGTTTTAAAGCGTGCTGTCTGGATGTGACATTTAAAGTTTCTCTTTTTAATAGCACATCGTGCAAACCAAAGTCTTTTTGCACACAACAAATCCAAAATAGACGTTAAAGTGTTTTATATTTTCTATTCTTTGCAACAGAAAGGCAGTCGAATGGCCTTCCGTCTTGTGCTCGTCGTCTGTCTCCAGATGAAGTGATGAAGGTTCATCACTTCATAGACGACAAGATGGAGAGCAGAGAGAGAGCAGCTCAGATGTGGGTCGGGGCTGTTTTTATGGTTTTGGTGCAGTTTATAGTTGCTTAAAATCTGAGTTTAGAGGCTCAGTTTGTCACTTGGCCTTTGCCATCCTTATTTTTTCCAGATTATCAAAAAACATATTGTACATTTTGCACTTTATACACAGTGTGTGCAATACTGTCATTGCATTCTTGTGCCTTATTCTTGTTTTATTCATCATTTTTTAACCTTTTATTGTAATTTGTCTTGCAGTAGAACAGCAAAATAAGCTTCTAGTAACTTTGTTATTTGTGCACATGACATTAAAACATATTTGTGTGTTTGTGTGGCATCATTGAGCCTCTATAAGTGCATATGCGTGCACGCTAAATAAAAGTCAACTCATTTCTGTCACACGCTTCCACATCCAGCGGCACTTTGATGTCAGAATTAAACGACGATATGCTCTCTGGACAATAAAAGAGCAGCACATCAAAAGACAAGAACAAAATAACTGCAGGGCGTGAAGCGTGACGTTCCTGCAGAACACTGATGCCCTCATGACGAGCGAATGCATCAAATAGGAAACGTCTTTTCATATACATTTAGAGAAATAACTGGGAAACCCCCTCCACATTACAAGGGTTTCTTTTCACAGCGCTCGTATAGTTCATAAGGACACGAATGTAACTCGACTGCACTACTGTTTAGTATTGTTCTAAAACAACTAGTACTCTCACTGGACAGTACTTATTGATGGAGGGTGAAACGTATACTGCTGTGGATATAATATTAACTTCCATCATACAGCTTGATGTTATTAATTGATGATGATGATATTTCCCGTGATATATTTGTATTAATTTAGATTTAAGTGAGACAAAAAGTCTGATGTTGAGTTGGAAAGCTTCAGTGAGGCGTTGCACATGTTAAAAATAAAGAGTCACTATTAGTTGTTGATTATCATGATGCAAAAAATCCATTAACAAAGTTCAAATTTACTTAATTTAAGAAGAAAACGAATCAGTTAGAGTTGAAGTAGAGTAATTTGCAATGGAAAAAAATGCAACATATTGGTAGAAAATTGCATGAATGAAAATCCTTTGAATGTTTTTCGGCCCAAATTTAGACATAAAACTCAGCTGTCAGCGAAATGTCAGATTTATTGAGCCTTAAAAAATCATCTGTATGAAAAGAAAAATGTCCTTTCAAAGACACAAGGCTCCAGATACTGTACAATTGACATCATTGTTAAAAAGAAATGCCACAGAATTAAAATGAGTGATTGATGCTGCACCAATTAGCATCCCCTAGTTTGATGTGCTCTTCCCACGAGACCGGATGAGGTGATCAGAGGTTACGAGGAAAAACCTGGATGCGAGGCCTGTTGGCCTCCTGCGAGTCCAACATGGGGGCCGCGAGGACGCCGCTTCCTGCCAGCAAAGACTTGTTTGTGCTCCTTATCCGAGAGGAAGATCAGCTCTGGACGTCTGGGTGTGGTTTGACAAGTGGAGAGAGAGAGAGAGAGGAGGAAAAAAATACACCAGAGGTCTCATGACAATGAGCACACACGGCTCAAGGTCAAAGATGTCCCCCTCACCTCCCAACCGTGAGCTGGTTTCAGTGGGAACGAAGATATGATGGAAATAAGCTTCTTTTTTTTAATTTTAATTAGGAGAATATTCCAGTTAGTTTCACCCTCGAGAGATACTCAGTTTATTAAATATAATTGCAGGGTTGAAACAAGTCATTTGCCCCCATGTGGCACCGTAAGGGGGTAGACACTTGCACCCAGTGTGTGTCGGTTCATTTGTCCAAACTGCGCCCTGCTCACAGCGTTTGAAGTCATTTTAAATCGTCCATGTATTCACCGAGCTGCACCTTCCCGTCCAAGTCGTTGGACTTCGGCTCCGTCCCGTCGCCGTTTTTGACGGGCAGCGGGAGCAGCGCCCCCGGGAGACGGCTGCCCGACTGCCGGGCCTGCTGCCCCCGCGAGCCGCGAGGGCAGCAGTACCCTCCCCCGTGGAGATGGATCCTCCACCGGGGGGCCCGTGCCGTCCCCTCGGCGGGGCCGCCGCCCTGCGTCCGTTTTCCGGGAGGAGAAGCCGTCTATCACGAGTACCGGGGCTTACGCTCCTCCGCCGCCGCCGCTGAGGACTTCCTGTACGGCGGCGGAGCCGTTTACGGCGCCTCGGGGCCACGTTTTCGCGGGTCTCCGTTTGCCGGAGACCCGCGGAGCTTCCCCCGCGGATACGCGGCGTTCAATCCGGACTCGGAGCTCCTCTTCTCGGTGGGACGGCCGCCGCCGCCGGTCCTCGACCCGTTTTACGAGCACATGGCGGCGCGGAGAGCGGACCCCGGAGAGAAGAGGCAGAAGGAGGCGAAGAGGGTCCGGCGCACGGGCTGTCACGCCGGGGAGAGCAGCGAGGTGAGGGCGGGGTCAGAGTCCCCCAGGGCCGGCAAGGAGGACGAGGAGGATGCGCCGTCATCCAGCGGCAGCGCAGGAGACTATTCCCCGGGTGAGTGCAGGTCATGCCACGCTGCGACTTTGGAGGAAATAAAGAAGAAGTGTAATTTCCAAACTTTTTCCTCAGATTTTTTTTTTTTTTAAGTTTTGAAAAACCTCCTCATGCCACAAGAGATGTTTCGGCCTTCAGCTACTATTTGATATAAAGGTGTTTTAATACCATAAAGATGCATAATATAGGTTTTATAATTCATATACCTTACAACCTTGTGCTTATATTTTATTTAATATAACTGTTTTGGGCTAAAAATGAATGTAAATGTTGTCAAGAACCGGAAAAGGCCCAAACAGGGCAGCGGACAGTAATTTACTTAAATATGGACATTTTGTAAACAAACAAAAAAAACCTCTTATATGTATGTGTTTGTTTTATTTGTTGTGTGTTTGTTCAGTCTAACATGAGACCAGGTTTTGTCTTTTCAAAAAAAAAAAGCGATTATATGCATTAACACCAACACAAAAAAAAGTATCCGAATAGTAGTGGAGTCTACTTGTATAATCTACTTTCTCTCTACTCTACATTTCCAAAAACCTGTCAGCGTGTGTTTAATTGCCTCAATTTAACAATATAATCCCTCTAAAATCCAATATGGAGAGACTGTGTTGAACGTCTACACGTTTAAAAAAAACATCCTTTGCTTATGAAACATTATTTGTGCTGATAAATGTGATTATTCATTCATTTAAAGTAGATATTATTCCACATTCTCTCCATTTGTTGACAATCGTTGAACCTCGGGCTAATGAAATAGCAGAATCAGTCACATGGTGTTTGCACGTGGGCCTGTGACTTGCATGTGTGCAGCTCTGCATGGCAAACAGCTTAATTTACCTCGGGAGCTTTGCTTTACAGACTCATGAACACATCACGAAGGTCACGTTAACTTCTTGAACTCTTCTGTTTCCACTCAGACCTTGACATTCACCTTTTTAATTAAAAAATGTTAAGTCATTTCAGTTCCATGGTCAGCTGATTCATATTAAACTCAGTTAAAAAAGTCATTATCGTTCACAATAGTGTTGCATCACATTATAATGTTGGAGACGCACGCCGGCCTTATCGCTTTAAAATTGGGTAATAATAGTTTTTTGTTGTATTTTTTTCCCCTTAAGGGCTATATCATTAGTTAATTTAAGTAAGGTCGGCACTTTTAGCACGAACTAGTTGACTTTACTCGAAATTTGCGTGGAAACCCGTTGACTCAAAACATTTAAGTTTTAAGAACTTAACAGGTCAAGTTGAGTCAACTTGGAGCCTAAAGCGCTGCAGTCCACATGTTTAAGTCCACGTTAGTAATCTCTACTCAAAATCATTGAGTTCACTTTCACTCTTTCTTTATTTTAGTTCAAGTTTAATGACATCACTAATATAACAATATAACATTATTTACTTTTAAGATCATTAGTTCATTTAAGTTGTCTGGATTTTAAAATTTAATTCGTCGTTTTAAGAAAATTGTACAGAAGGAAAGAAAATCAACAATAGATTTGAATGTTCCAATGAGATTTATTTTTTTCAAACATTGCATTGTAACCGTCCACATGTTTTACTGAAGTAATACAAACATTTTGTGACTATTAACATATACGGGCATTTACATTCTCAATTTCAACATGACAGAGGAAGGAACCGGGTTAAACATCCAAACAACAGAATCTGCATAACATAATTAAAAAATAAGTACCTTAGTCGTTAAATATTGTTTTAACTACATCTTTACAATCCTATTTATCTCCTCTAAGCCTGTCATCTCTCTCTCTCTCTCTCTCTCTCTCTCTCTCTCTCTCTCTCTCTTTCTCTCTCTCTCTCTTTCTCTCTCTCTCTCTCTCTCTCTCTCTCTCTCTCTCTCTCGCTCTCCCTCTCTCCAGCAGAGCCCCGTGAGAGGAGGAAGAAGCGATGTCCGTACACCAAGCAGCAGATCGGAGAGCTGGAGAGGGAGTTCCTGCTCAACGTCTACATCAACAAGGGCCGCCGCGTGCACCTGGCCGGCCTCCTGCGGCTGACGGAGCGGTGCGTTGCACCTCGCCGCGTTTCATCTGATTTATGAATTATGAATCTGGTTCACAGGACGTGCACGTGAAATGAGGGACAACGGGAAATATCACACGTTTGACTTCAAAATCAGGGAAATAATTGGCAGATTTATTGATGTTAATTGAAAGAAAATGTATGCGACGACCCTGCATGTTCTGCTTAATATGTTGCTTTTTTTTTTAAATATTAAAAACCGATGAATCTGACGTGTTTCTTTGTTCTGTCCTTCGCGGACGCAGACAGGTGAAGATCTGGTTCCAGAACAGGAGGATTAAAGAGAAGAAGCTGAAAAGCGAGAGACTGCTGTTCCACAGCGGGTACCGCTTGTTCTGATGGACGGATGGAGGGAGGAAGAAGTAAGAGAGAGAGAGAGAGAGAGAGAGTTTTTCTTTCACAGCATCCTTCCAATCGTGTTGGCTGAGAGACACCAAGAAAACTTTAAGACAATAGTTTTTTTTGTATTTCAACCGTCTGAGGTCATTTTCTCCAATTTACATGGTTTCTTAAATCTACTTCTTTTAAAGGCGTTTGCATATCAGTTACATAAAACTAATTGCACCATTGTCCGAGGGCAAAAGTGTAAAGTGATAATAACATGGCCCTAAAGCTTTAAAAAAAACATGAAGGGTTAAACATGCACGTGATCCATTATTTTATATCTGCACATTTTCCCACATTTCATGAGCTGAAAGCTGAACATTGGATAAAGCCAGATTCAAAATTCCTGTTTCTTTTGTTGATATATTAGAGTCAAAGGTTTTTCACTGAGGGGGTTTAGAGGATATCTCCTTGTATAGCTCCATAAATCACAATATACTGACAGCAGCCTTTTAAAAAAATCCCTTTTCTGCATGTTTTTAGTTATAAAATGTTGAATAAATCAGGTTATGAATGCGAACAAAACCCCTCCGCTTCAGAATATATGTAGAAATGAGAGAGTAAAGTTATATAAATGAGGTTATAAACACTCAGGATATCTGTAGGAAGGAAAGAGTAAAGTTTGAGCTGCTGAAGAGGAGATCTCTGGATCAGAGTCTGAGAACAAACTCATGGAGAGAAAACCTTTAAGGAGAAGTTTAGTTACATTAACACACATTGTGAAGACGTGCAGGTGAACACATGACCTCACTATGACACTTCACCACTTCATCACTGACTTTAAGAGGATTTGTTGTGTTACAAGTTCTATGAGATATTTAAATATGCAAATAAGGGATTATCTAAAGGTAACTTTTGGTAAATTTATGAAAAATCTACAGACAAAAGAAGTCAAATAAACATGTAAATGTGTATTTTGGATGTTTTCTCTCCACTTGTCTGAAAGGGCACATTGTATGGAACCAAAATATCCCAAAATATCTAAATAAATAGTTGGTATATTACAATTAAAATGTAAAAAAAAAAGGTTTTGCCTGCAGTTTTCATCTTGATAGAGACATAATGTCAAACAAATAAAATATAAAAATTGATAAAACTCGCCCCTGGATTCTGAGGATTTCATAAGGTTGTGATGAAAGCTGAAATGTTTATGTATAAAACATTTAGCAATGTTGCAATAGCCGATCCAATAAAGGCTTCATGCTGTAAATCCACCAAAAAACACATAAATAAAATGTAAAAATACATAAATCCAGTTCCTTCCTTTGCAGTTTCTCTAAAAGCACAAACGCACCAAAGAGCCGTCAGAAAACAACAACTTCTCTGTTCTGAATATTGTTTTTTCTGGATTTTTAATGTCGATTATACTTCATTATACCTGATTATTCCTTTATCTTTCTATCTGCATCGACTTCTGAACTATACGTCCTCTTAATGTTCATGTAAATCTATGATTTAAATCATGATCTCATACGTATTTCATCTATTTAGCGTCTCAATATAATCATTTCAGGCAAGCGAAGACAATCTAAATGTATTATTCTGATACCTGTGTGATATTGTTAGTTAATGTGAGCACAACTGTGTGTAGTTAACTGTGAGGCGATGACAATCATTCATCTTCTGCTCTGTCTCCTTGAACATTTAAATGTCATTATATTAATGTGTTTTTTGCTATTTTAATACATGTACATTTAAAGAAAATGTCATTAAACAAATTTTTGTTACGACTTCACTGACGTTAAGAGGAGAATTTATTGTTTTATGAGATGTTTAAATATGCAAATAGGGGAATTTAGGAGAAATCGACAGACGCAAACAAACAAAAGTAGCAAAATAAACATGTAAATGTGTATTTTGGATGTTTTCTCTTCATCATCATGTGTCATTTTCATGTTTTATGATGCCGTTTCATAGATTTAAAAGCATTTCTTATGACTCAAACATGTTATTTAGACTCTGATTCAGTCTGATTGTGACATTATTAACACCACCGCTTACACAAACCAAATGTTCTAACAAAATAAAACGTCTTATGAAATCAGAGAACGCACATCCGCCACACAATTAATGCTCATTTTAAATTAGTATGCGGCAATTTGCTTTGTTCTTTTTTATTCACACAGCAATAAAAATCAAAATGAACATGTGCGATCACTTCTGCACCAAAAAATACACAAATAAGCATCCCCAGGAGCGCACATTTCAGTTGGATGATGCTCTATAACCCATAAACACAAACAACAACAACATCATCCAGCAGGTAATTGCTGCCATATACGCTGATATAAAACTATAAAAAAAGAAAGCTGCAGTAAAAGCAGCAAATGGCTTTTCTTCTTCGTTGGTGCGCTCCTGGACCCAGACAGTGAGTCCAAGGCTGCAGATGAACCTTGAACCGCACAACACACAACACACAACAACACACCACAAGCGCACAACCACCATTTCCTCCACTTAAAGGCTTTTTATTGGGGGCAATGCAGACCGTCTGCTGTCCCCCCGGCAGGCTGCCTTTGTCTCACGCATTCACGCCGTCTGCGTGAGAGTGTGTGTGTGTGTGTGTGTGTGTGTGTGTGTGTGCGTGTGTGTGTGTGTGTGTGTGTGTGTGTGTGTGTGACGTAAAAGAAAAAAGAAAGAAAGGCAAGGAGATGAAAGGAGAGACTGTGTTTGGGTTTATTGTCGGCCGTTGCTCAGATGCTTTTAGTTCTGAACTACTTGTGTGTTTCAAACTGATTTTAGTTGTTTAGTTGTATTTTTTTGTGCCTTATTTATCATTTGTTCACAATCTTGAAGAAGTGGAACATGTAATAACAGTAATCACACACAATATGGGAACCGAATAGTTTAAGATAAGATAAGATAATCCTTTATTTGTCCGTCAGTGGGGAAATTACAGGATTACAGCAGCTCTGCTCACAAATAAATGAAGATTTTAAAAAAGTCTAGCAATATAAATAAACAGTAGAACAGTAATACAATTAAATTAAACAGTAAGAAGAATATTAAATATACAAAAGGAATAAAAATAAGAATATAAAAGTACTTAAACGTATATTGCACGTATTACACCAGTGATGAATTAACCAATTTTAAGTCCCAGCATGCCCCATTCAGACGATCTTTTGGCATAAAATCCATATTTTTTTTCCATTTTTGAACCAAACGACACAGTTTCTTGACTGAAACTCCTTCCTAACAGACCAAGACTTTGTTTTATTGTGATTTCTGTTGCAGATTCTGATTCTTTAGGTCCTAATCTTTCCAAAAAGGTGTCTTATTGACGCTCCAGGAGGCTTTTTTGGGGAATCTGGCTCATATCATGCTGGATGTTCATAGTTACCATCAAAATATCTTTTATAAGTGTTTTTTTTTACAGGTATACATTTTTTTCCCCAAGACTTTGCTTAACAAATACATACAATAAACACAAGTATTGTAGTTAATTTGGGGTTCCTACAACAACTCAAACACAGAGAAAAAGAGGTCTGGAGACAAAATTGGTTCCACAGTTTTCAACGCGTTAAATAAGTTGTATTTTGTAAGGTTTGTAATATCCGCGCCAGCTGAAATGAACAGTTAGTTTACCGCTAACAGAAGTTGTGGATGCAGGAATAGCAAATCTTATTAATGGACACTTCAGTCCAGGTGGAGGTAAAAACGTTGCGTCAGCAAACACGAGTGCTGCAATGAAACAGTTTTATTAAGTCAGATTAAAGTAAAACACTTCAACGAGACAACAATTAAAAGCAGGAAGTCGATGGTGGAAATAACAGTTAAAGGGCCACAACGTTACTTTAACCTTTAAAAGCAGAATCTAAACAATAAATAAAATGTTGTAACACACTGGGGTAGAGCAGAAAATGAATAACAGTAAAACACAGCTAAATATCAGATATTATAAAACATGGCTTAAAAGGATGAAATTAAACAACAATATTATTTTACCTCAAACTTATATATCTTTATCTTATATATATATATATATATATATATATATATATATATATATATATATATATATATATATATATATATATATATTATGTGTAGTCATACAATACTTGTGTGTGTATGTGTGTGTATATATATATATATGTGTGTGTGTGTGTGTGTGTATATATATATGTGTGTGTATATATATATATATATATATATATATATATATATATATATATATACATATATATATATATATATATATATATATATATATATATATATATATATATATATATATATATATATGGATAGATAGATAGATAGATAGATAGATAGATAGATAGATAGATAGATAGATAGATAGAAAGATAGATAGATAGAGCAGTTATGATGTTATAATGTAATTTACAGCTGGTCCCTCGGCCTCGGTCCTCAAAGGTCCAACTAAATGAAATATAAGCGCTGATTCATGTGTTACTTTATTTTATCACAGCGACCAGTTGAGAGGTTTTATACTGAATACTAAATAACAATAAAACAGGATGTAAAGAGCTGCGGAAGCTTCTTCTCCCGCAGTGAGCAGTTTGTAGCTCGTCCCGCCAGCAGGGGGCGCTGCAGCTGCACAGGAGACGAGATCAAGGTCTAAGTTAGAGAACTTAAGGCAAACGTGTGTGTGTGTGTGTGTGTGTGTGTGTGTGTGTGTGTGTGTGTGTGTGTGTGTGTGTGTGTGTGTGTGTGTGTGTGTGTGTGTGTGTGTGTGTGTGTGTGTGTGTGTGTGTGTTTCTCTAATTGTCAATAACTTCTAGGATTCTAGGAGAAAGAAATCCAAGATTTCAAATTAATGACGATGCATTTGTTTGATAAAATAATCCAACAGTTTGTTCATTTATCTTAAAACGCACTTAATCCTTTAGTTGAAAAATGTATATAAATATACCATTATATATATATATATATATATATATATATATATATATATATATATATATATATATATATATATATATATATATATATATATATATATATATATATATACTTAATAGTTTAATGTTTACTGTAACTTTTTGCTTGCTGCTGCACATTTCCCCCTGGGATATATATGAACTTCGTTTGGGGAGTTTTCTCCACGATTTTGCAATAAATCCACATCGTTTCATTGTGACGTCAAGACCGAGAAAATCTCTTCTCCAGATAAAACAACAGCAAAAAAAAAAACTGTCGTCTGTGAGTCTCGAACCCGCGACCCTTTGACGCGACACGGAGTTGACTTTGTCCCAAATTACGAGCTTTTGGTTTTGCATGAAGAAAGTCGTTTTGCAGAAGCACCTAAATGTCACACACATGCGCGCGCCCACTTCAAACGGGCTTGTAAAACGACTCCCTGCTACTTTTTATTCCACTTGTAAAAACGGAGTTTCATGTCCAGAAGTTAAAAAAAAAAAAAAAAAGCTCGTGGCCCTGGTGTGTGCTGCATTCAGGCCCATCTGGTCAGACTCGAGGGCCCATAATCACTTTTTTGTGTTTTTTTTCCGAGCACAAAAGAAAAGATTTAGATTTATTTCCTATGCTGGGTAAATACCGTCCACCCACGTGACCCGCGGTGTAACCAATGGGGAGCCGAGAAGAAGGTATGGGCAAGGAAAAAAAAAAAATACTACCATTTTAGGGGGAGGATGTAAGCCACTATACCGGCCCCATCCAACGTTTTACAGTCGCACTTAAGTGTCTTTTTTTATTGAAATCATAAAATAAACATGTCGCTAACGAATTATTATTCCATGATGGGGCTCCAGACCGAGGAGCCGTACGGTGCACATTTCATCCCGGGAGGCTTGCAGGGTTCGTCGGCCGGCTGCACAAAGCCAGCCCGGAGAGCGGCGGCGGCGGAGGAAGAGGAGGAAGAGGAGGAGGAGGAGGAAGGGACCCCCGGCTCACACATTCCGGATTTTTCGCATTTCTCCAACAAGCAAAGCTTAATAAACGGCTTTTCTCCCTGGGCGAACACCTCCACCTCCCCTTCGCCGTCCTCCCCGCAGCCCGGCGCCTCCATCCCGGGCCTTTTCCACCCGCACCACCACCTCCTGAGCCACCATCACCACCACCACCACCCGCAGCAGCAGCATCACCTCCACCAGCACCACAACCAGCACCACCACCCGTACTACGGCCAGGCGCAGGCCGAGCACCTCGCGCCGCCCTCGGTCGCCGCCGACAGCAGGTTCGTCCGCTGCTGGGAGGGCGCGACTCCCGCCTCGGAGTCCCCGGGGCTGTCACACGCTCCGGCGGGCTTCCCGGGCTGCGTGGCCGCGCAGGGGGACCTCACCGCTCCGAGCCCGAGGTACGAGGCGGTTAAGCCCGAGAGTTCGCCGCCGGTGCCGCCGTCGGTTCCACCACCACCACCACTACCGCCACCACCACGCGACAGCCCCGGGGACTCCAGCTTCGGCAGCCCGAGCGAAGTGGTCCTCGAGCGGCTTGGGTCTGCGGAAGAGCCGCGGAGGAAGCCGGAGCCCGAAAAGGAGGACGAGGGGAGAAAAACAAAGCATGACCCGGGTAAAGACGAGAAATACAGGCTCCCAACCTTCAGGAATGTTTATTAGCAGTTATAAGAGGTGGCGATACACAGGTGTGTGTGTGAGTGTGAGTGTGTGTGTTGAGTGTGTGTGTGTGAACGAGAGGGAGAATGTGGCCTATAAGTAAGTAAGTGTGTGTGACTTTTATAGCCCTATAAATGTCTTGTAAACGGTCAAATATAAAACTTTATTGTCCATTAAAATAATGAAGGTGCTATTGCTGTTATTTAACAATTTGTCACTATAAAGAGAAAACAGGAATACAGGCTCGCGCTGCACTTCTCTGTCTGTGCAGAAAATAGACTAATATGAGTTATTCTCGTAATTGCTGCAGCTTATTCTGCATAAAAATAAATATATGCACATGCATACTTTAGGTGTGCAACATGTCTGGAGAAAAAAACACCTTCATGAGTTATAGGGCCTTTGCTGTGTTTAACTTGCATGCATCAAACTTTTGTAATAATATTTTTTACTTGAGATGCACTAACATATATTTTTTAAAGCTTAAAATAAATTAAAATGACAAAAGAAGACACACACAGAATGCTTTGATGTGCAGCAAAATAAAGTGCCTGGACCAATAATATGAATAATAATTAAACATTTTATTGGATTTTTTAAAACTGTTTTTCTTTGCAACACTGCGCTTTCTCTCAATATGCACTGTAAAAAAAAGCCTGTGAAGTTTACTGTGTGAGCAGTAACCTACTGTAAACTATTTCCCAGTAAAATACTGTGTATTCATTCAAATATTACAGTAGTCAAAGCTTTACTGTAATATATATATATATATATATATATATATATATATATATATATATATATATATATATATATACACATACACATATATAACACAGTAATAAAATCACAGTAGCCAAGAATATACTCTAAAAAAAATCATTGCTCTGAAAAGAGTACTGTAGAAAATGACAGTAACTAATAATCTACTGTTACATACTGTGTTGCTGTTTCTTTTACAGTAAGTTACTTGTCAATAGCTGCCAGTTAATAACTGTCAATTTCACAGTGCGATTTTTTACAGTGTATGAATTGGTCAGAAATGAGGTTTAAGACATTTTAAATGTCCAGGTTTCCTCTGCTTCTTGTTGCTAAATGGAAGTTTTTAGAGCAGAGCTGTCCTCTGAAGTGTGTGTGTGTGTGTGTGTGTGTGTGTGTGTGTGTGTGTGTGTGTGTGTGTGTGTGTGTGTGTGCGTGTGTGTGTGCATGTTGCTGCAACCCAGAGACAGAATACTTGTTGCTCTCCAGTTCTCGGTTGGCCAGTAAAACATCACCAACTGCAGTTTAATCATTCTAAAAATGGCGGAGTGTGTCTTTTTCTTCTTCTTCTTCTTTGTAAAACCAAACTCAAGCAGAGATTTACACTTCATCGGGTGAGCTGTGGTTTTTATTGCTGCTGCAGCCGACGTCCCAAAACACATTTTAATCTTTAGAAACAGCTCTGCATACATCACACATATTCTGCATGATGACACATTGAGGTGAGTTATTCAAATGGAGGCATTCACAACCCGGACAGCTCCACTAAAAAGGAGCATTTTAGTTTAAAATAATAACAATTGAAACAACTTTATTTAAAACATGTGCCATTGTTTCTTTTTCTAATGAGCCAGAAGTTTGTATGCTCATAAAATGTGTTCCTGCAGGGAATATTTTCTGTCCTTCAGATTTTTTTATGTCAGTCTTTGAACTCCTGCACAACACACACACACACACACACACACACACACACACACACACACACACACACACACACACATACACTGACACAGAGAGAGAGAGAGAGAGAGAGAGAGAGAGAGAGAGAGAGAGAGAGAGAGAGAAAAGCTGCCTTGCTCTTAAAGTAAAACAATCTACACCTTCTTCTTCTTCTTCTTCTTCTTCTTCTTCTTCTTCTTCTTCTTCTTCTTCTTCTTCTTCTTCTTCTTCCTTCTTTCTTCTTCTGCTGCAGAAAACCCAGCAGCAAACTGGATCTATGCCAAGTCCACCCGGAAGAAGAGGTGTCCGTACAGCAAGCACCAGACGCTGGAGCTGGAGAAGGAGTTCCTCTTCAACATGTACCTGACCCGGGACCGGCGCCTGGAGGTGGCGGCCATGTTGAACCTGACGGAGCGACAGGTGAAGATCTGGTTCCAGAACCGACGCATGAAGATGAAGAAGCTGATGATCAGAGATAGGAGGGAATGAATGATGGATTTTATTTTATTTTTTTTGTATTTTACCTCCCTTTTTCCTCCTGTAATCGATGAGGATGAGGAGAGATCCAGCTGGAAGACGCAGTGCACCAAGAGGCTCAACATCTTTTTTTTTTTTAATGCCGGCTGCTGTTGCTAGGGAACGGACTGTGAAGATAACATGGCTGCCCTTGAAAAACTGCAGTGGGGGGGATTCTGCAAGGAGGGGAAGATGTGGTGTGACTAGATATATTCCTCAGAATAAAAACGGTCAAAATTACAGACAAATCCATAAATTGAATCTTTAAAAAGAAATGTAGTTGATATCAAAGAGTTAGCGCTTTTTTTTTTTTTTTACGACACACCTGTTTTTGATGAGGCTGTCAAAAAAAAAAACACAAAAAAATAATTGACACATACTTGACTTCACTAAAAGAAAAGTGTCTGTGCTTTCTGCCAAAAGACGAATAACAGTTTATGATTTAATATTAAAACTTTGGTCCTCATAAAACAAAATCACTGCTTTCTGTGATTCAGACGAGATGTACATCTGTTTGTGACACACACACACACACACACACACACACACACACACACACACACACACACACACACACACACACACATGGAATAAACTGAAACAAAACAAAGCCAGACCTTTCATCATCATCATCATCTCGATGCGTTGCTTATAAAAGAGAGAATAAAGAATAATGACGTCACTAATTTGAAAGATTGGTGCATTTAATTGATTCCTATTCAAATTTTTTTAATAATAATTTTAAAAAAACGATTCCACCTTTTAAATGAAATCTTTCTGCATGTTTCCGTGTCGTTCAGGTGACTGGCTGCTGCTCGCACCGGACGTGACGTCACTCCATGTGAAATCCTCGTGACGTTAAACTGGTCGAATGGGACAAAAAGTCGTTTATGTATTTATTTTTATTATGAAAAACATCATAGTGAAGAAAATGAACCAGCAAACAAGTGATTACAAGATGGACATGTTCTGAAGAAAACACGACAATAAAGTGAGATTTATAACTAATAACGCATTTAAATGACTTCCGGTCGGTGGTGGATTTAAACGAAAAGTACTTTTTCCCCGAAGTACTGTGTACTTAAATAATCTGAGGTGTTGTACTTCACATTTTCAGAGGAAATGTTTCTACTTTCTACATTTAGTTTTAAGCTTTGAATTGTAGATTGTAACAAAATATCAGAAAACCAATTGGTCACCAAATAATAATAATTATTATTATTATTAATAATAATAATAATAATACAAGTTAATATGCACAGCTGCAACATTAAAGAGATATGTAAATAAAGAAATATAAATACACACGTTTACGTCCGTAATACTTTGACTCTCAAATCAAAAGAAACCGTCACGAGGTGAAATGTGTGGGTGATGCGTTCAAGGACACTTTCTGTTGTTCATGTCGCTCCGCTATAGTTCTTGTTCGGTGATGACGTCAGCTCCTAAACCAAGGTTAGCTTTGGGAAGAACATCAAGGTTACACTGATGTATAAGTACATATAGTTATGTACAGGCAGTAACAACACTTCGCTGGTTTACGTCACTCGTGCGGTCACGTGGCCCAACCGTAATATTACGTCATAGCTGCATGCAATCAATTATTACAAAATAATTGCGATTCTAATTGACTTTCCATTTGCATTGTTTTTGTGCTGAGCGACACACACACACACACACACACACACACACACACACACACACACACACACACACACTCACAGACACACACACGCACACACAATACAAATACGGATATTCTGTAATATTCTGCAGATAATTAATAAGGTGAACGTATACTCAACATCCGGGTCATTACGAGCACAACAATCCGCAGCAGTTACTGTACAATTACATCTACACACACACACACACACACACACACACACACACACACACACACACACACACACACACACACACACACACACACACACGGACAATTCTGGTCCATTTAACCACTTTATGGATTATTAGCTTGCAATTTGTGATACTGGAACAGAAACATTTTTACTATGTATTTTAAATAAATAAAACCTGCAACACCAAAAAGACAACAAAGAGGCCTGTAAACAGATAAACACTGTGTTGACAAACAGTTTCCTGAAGTGGGACCGCGGACCTTTTGTTCATCCGGAAGCTTCCTGGTTTGTTTGTTGTGTTGTTGTTGTTTTCTTTTTTTGTTATAAACTGCGCATGTGTCGCCTTCAGGGGGCAATTTGTTGTTATTGCTGTTGCTGTCTCGTTGCTAGTAAATCTGTTGTTAATGTCGATGTTCACTCACACACACACACACACACACACACACACACACACACACACACAGACACACACACACACACACACACACACACACACACACACTCGCACACACACACACACACACACACACACACACACACACACACACACACACACACACTCGCACACACACACACACACACACACACACACACACCTTCAGTTCACGTGAGACGTGTTCCACAGAAACAACGCACAAACCTTCATTTCTGAACGTAATGACCACATCCGGTCACGTCATGAATAAGATATGAATATCAGTATTTTAGATGTTTTTATTTGTATTTTGTATTTGTTTGTTTATCACGAGGACGAGACTCAGCTAGCAACACAACAGGCTATGTTAGCCTACATGTTAGCCTGCAGCGGCCTCGCGGGGGAATAAAGATGGATGACGTCATCGTTGTTAATTAAACGCATTCTCTTGTTTTTTATTTTATTATTTTATTCTTCCTCTCTTCATATTTACACTGATAGTTGAAGCTTTGTTTGTTAAATTACTTTTAAAATAAGCTCATAACATACAACACATAATAATAATAATAATATTAATCACGATAATATGTTGTTATGTTGTTAATTATGCTTTTTTAATGGACAACAGTTTTATTAAATATAATCTAATTTGGGTATAATATATATTATACCCAAATTAGATTAGATTATTATAAATTAAGCTTCCATTATAATGTCTCAAATGTTTATGTTGAAATAGAGAAACACACCAAATACTACCACAATATATAAATATAAATACGTACAATAATGCTACATATTCGTTAAAGATTACAGAATTATTTGATAAAATAATTTCGCTGTAGAAAGTTCCAATTGTGCTTATTTAAATATTCATATGGTCGTATGAAATATGAACTACTGCACTAAACTACTGATCATTGCTCTCATACTGTTATCCTCTGTTATATTATATTATTATTATGAACAGACACAAAGTAAAGCCACATCTGAAGTCCTTAGATTCATAATAATTATGAATATTTGTGAGTCCTCACAACGTCAAGGTGCTCCTCTCTCAGGTGTCCGCTGCTCGGCGCAGAGCTCTGATCCTCCTGCAGGGTCATAAACCAACAGCATGCAGTTGCAGAATAAACGTGACTTTCTCCTCCTCCTCTTCCTCCTCCTCCTCTTCCTCCTCATCAAGACACAGAGAGGCCATAAAGTCATTCATCCCAGACTTTATGGTTTTATTGGGAGCCTCTTTCCTGCCGCGGAGCCTCAAGTGTCCTTAAATGTTAAAGTCATTGTCTGCAGATGAGAGTCCAGACTGGACCCGGGTGCAATGACGTCATCACGCGGGGAGGCCTGCAGCCGGGCCCGGGTCCAGCCTCACCTCTCCTCCGGTGTGAAACACTCTTTGCTGTAATGAATGCACTTTTAATTATTGTTTCTTCTTCTCGCTATTAATATGAAGCAACAGAACATGTCCCCCTCGTCTCGTTTTCCAAATTAAACCACCGGCGTGTGAGTTATTATGTAGTTTATATTATATCTTCATGCAGTATAACAGATATGAAAGTGGAGCAGGACATACTAATGAAGTGTGTATTTCTTCTCTGTTCTTATTTTGATTCAAAATCACGTGTTTTTTCTATTTGCAATCGGTGGAATATCCATCACACTGGTGTCTGTTCATTCATATTAATGGATCATTTCTCTCTCTCTGCATGCACGAGCCCTTAAAATGTCGATTTACAGTACATAACAACTGATTATGAAATGTTTAAAACGCCAGAACACAATGAAAAAACATTGTTGTGCATCAGAAATGAAGTAAAACAGAAAGTAACGGTCACGTGACTGTTGATCCCCACAGAGCGGCTGCAGCAACGGGATTATTTGCAGTTTATGTTGGACTTGCACCAATAGATACTGATATTAATAACCTTCTATACTCGTTAATGTGACGACACAGCGTCGTTGTGGTTTCTTACAAATCATCTGAAACTGCTCGCTGTGTCGTTTCGACCTGATTCAGGATCAAAACGTTCAAAATTCATCCGATCAACATATTACCACTGAATAATGATGCGAGACAAACCAAGCATCAGCAAAAAGACAAAGCCAGTTCTTACATTAGTTATGTAATAAATAAACAACAACAAATAATTACTATTTTTATAAAGGTTAGTTAATTTGCATATAAAACAAAATAGTGTTTCACCCTTGATAGTACTTTACAATCTATTGTATTTATCTATATTTAAACTTTTTACTGGCGTCCACGAGCCCAAATTGTGACATTTTTTCACAAAATAAAACACTAATCACAACAGAAGAACAATGTCAGAAGGAACAAATGGTAAAACTGAATGAAACAGCTCGTGAGACGAGACAAACACACTGAGCTGTCTTTCAAGTCTCTCTGTAATGACGTACTTTGTCCGCTAGAGGGAGCTGCTGCGCCGTCTGTAATAACAGCCTGTGTCCGCTAGAGGGAGCTGCTGCACCCCCTTGAGTTGCAGAGTGACCGCAGTGGTTCACGAGTGACTCCATTCTGTTCAATTGACGGACATTCGTTTCATTCAAAGGAGTAAATGACGTCATTTCACGTGTATTTACTATTAATACTTCACGACATTCATCCTGTTTTACGGATTATTCCCCCAAAAAAGAAAGTCTGGAATAACTTTGAAGGAAATAGCCAACAATTCCTTTTAGATACTTTAGTCTATTTAAATAATTTAAACGATTAAATAAATAAAACGCCCTCATTTTGAGACACTCGGTATTATTAATACAAATTATATTCAATATATTTATATGAATCCCTTCTTAATTTACACAGCAGAGCTACGTTCACCGTCGGTGACGTCACGGAAACACCGGAAACTCGGGAGCTTGTGTGCGGTCAGAGGGGTGTGGTCCTACTTCCGCTTTCCCTTTCAAAATAAAACCTTCTCTGCGGTCACTCGCTAATCGTCCCCAACACAACACAACGTTTATTCTGTAACACTGGATATAATAAATACAAATAAATACATACAAGTACAAATAAATATAAATAAATGAATACATGTAAATGAATACAAATAAATACAAATAAATATAAACAAATACAAATAATGTAATACACATGAATACAAATAAATACACATACATATACATTAATTAATACATGTAAATTAATACACTTACAAATAAATTAATAAATATAAATACAATAAAATACACATTTTTAAACATTGTATTAGAAGAAGCTTCCTGTTACTACAAAATAAAATAAAGGCCTTTTCTCTCCTCCAAGGCTGGTGACGTCATTAAAGTGTAAAACACATGCAGCTTTAAAACGTGCACACACATACATGTTTGTGTGTGTGTGTGTGTGTGTGTGTGTGTGTGTGTGTGTGTGTGTGTGTGTGTGTGTGTGTGTGTGGTGTGTGTGTGTGTGTGTGTGTGTGTGTGTGTGTGTGTGTGTGTGTGTGTGTGTGTGTGTGTTCTAGAGGGAATAAATCTCAGAGGAAACAACAACAAAGAAGATGGATTACCAGCTGTGTTTCTGCAATAATCCTTGAAAATATGGAATGATTCACAATCTGAGCTGTGAGATGAGTTATTGTGTTGTCATTGTGTTGTCATGTTGTTGTCATTGTGTTGTCATCTCCACACAAGCAGCGTGTGTTCATGTCAACACAACACAAACACTGCAGAGTTTCATTATTTACACTAAAGCAGTTATTTGTTTGTTTCACGTTTTCTGAACATGTTGAAACATGAAATGATCCATTGTGTTATAAATATGTGTTTAAGATTCTTCTGGTGACGTCAGAGTCAAAGATTTAGTTCATATTTATCTCCTGGTTTCATTCCATAGAGCAGAAAATACTGTCAGAAAAAAACAATTTATTTTTGCCATATTTGTAGTAATAAAGGGTTAAAAGATACTGAACCTTTATTACTTGAAATGATTTAATTAAGGCAATTTTCCTAAATGTTGTGTTTATTATATCTAATTAGAGAAATCTACAGACAAAAATATACAATGAATATATATATATATATATATATATATATATATATATATATATATATATATATATATATATATATATATATATAAAATAAAACTGACTGATGTTGTTTCCTTGAATGTTTTATTACTAGTTACATACATATTATCTTTTTTTAAATCTTAATATATATATATATATATATATATATATATATATATATATATATATATATATATATATATATATATATATATATTTTAGATATTTGAATTCCAGTGAAATGAAAAGAGAAATGAATCTCATCAGGTTACAGCAGCTTTTGTTTCTTCTCATAAGGATTTAACAGTGAAAATATTAATAAACACTTTCAGCCTGCTTGGGTAAATAATAAAAGAGGAACGTGTGACCTGTTTAAGGGGAAAGATGACGAAGAAAAAATATAAATTAATACATTTATTAGCGTTACATGAGGCACGTTTCAGATTAATAGAATCTAAAGACCTTTTGTTAAAAAAGATGAAAAATGCAAATGGTTTAATTTCATTGTGTGTGTGTGTGTGTGTGTGTGTGTGTGTGTGTGTGTGTGTGTGTGTGTGTGTGTGTGTGTGTGTGTGTGTGTGTGTGTGTGTGTGTTGTTCATGAAAGGGAAAAGTGTTTTTGCTTTTTCGTAAACAGCTTTCTCTCGAGTGCAGATGCCACAAATTCCCCTTTCGGTCTGCACACACACACACACACACACACACACACACACACACACACACACACACACACACACACACACACACACACACACACACACACACACATACACACACACACGGGTCATAAACTTTATGTTTTACGAGCCGACACCAATCGCCATTGGCCGGTGGCTCGGTCACGTGTGCGCGCGCAGTGCGCAGCGCCTCGCGGGCATCTCTCTCTCTCTCTCTCTCTCTCTCTCTCTCTCTCTCTCTCTCTCTCTCTCTCTCTCTCCCTCCAGCTTCTTATTGACCTGTTTTCTCTCCGCAGCGTTAAAACCTTGGTGTCGTTTTTTCGTCTGGCAGTGAGCGCGCGCATAACGCAGCGGGCCTCGGTCACGCGCATCAGATGTGAAAATAACGTTCATGCCTCGACAGAAAAAGGTCCTCAAGAGACGTCCAGGTATTTATGCTGCACGCTGTCTCTCCACACCGCTGTGGACGCACTCATCTTCTGCTCATCTTCTTCTTTTGTTTCACGCGTCGTTTATTTATTTAGTATTTATTTATTTATTTATCTGTGTTCTACTTTTGTTGCGTTGATGTCCGGATGCGGCGGAGGAACACGGAGTCCTGCGGGCGGATCACTCAGGTACGCCTCCATAAACCATGTGTGTGTGTGTGTGTGTGTGTGTGTGTGTGTGTGTGTGTGTGTGTGTGTGTGTGTGTGTGTGTGTGTGTGTGTGTGTGTGTGTGTAGATGTATCAGTACAGGAACTGCTGCGGAGTGTTCTGCTCAGAATGACCCGGATGTTGCATTTATAGGTTCATAGGTTTTTTTACAATTATCTGCAGAATATTACAGAATATCTTATCTGAATTTGTTGTAATATATATATATATATATATATATATATATATATATATATATATATATATATATATATATATATATATATATATATATAATGCATGAATAAATGTGTATATTTGAAGGCACAGCTCCATCTAGTTAAACAACATTATATAACATTTGGTTACAATCAGCAGGTGTAGAAACTTTACCAGGCGAATATATTTATATATGTACATATATTTAAATGTGCAGATTTGCTGAAACCCTTGAATGAGATTACATGTAATCCATGAGGACTAAAGCGCCTCAGTAACACACTCAGTGTGTGTTTGAATGCACATGTATGGAGACATCTTTAACATATGGAGTTATATCTGATATTGTTCCTCACAGAAAGGCCTCGAGGCCTTCAGTGAAAACATGAAGCGGAGCTCTCCGGTTCCTCCCGTCAACACGACCAAACCTTTAGGAACATGTGCAGGTCTCTCCTCCTTGAAGGAACGCTCCCTTGTCCCCTTCTCTTCCTCCATCCCTCGTTCCTTGCTGAGGCCTCGCTGGGAGGAAACAACCTGAACCTGAGACAGATGGAGGAGGGAAACCCTGTTTTCTTTCTTTCCATTCACGTTCTGATTTTTACGAGGGCCGCCTGAATGCCACACGGACAAAAGAGACAGTATTTTTCTCCCCTTTTCTTTCCCCCCAAAAAAAGAAAGAAAGAATTTTACATTTTTATCTCTCCTCCTCCCCCTTCAGGCGGCAGCAGGCGGCGCCGAGATAGAGACACAAAGACAGTATTTCATGCAGCCGCTCAGTCAAGCTCAGGATTTACAACCTACTGCAATGCAGCAGGCTGTGTGTGTGTGTGTGTGTGTGTGTGTGTGTGTGTGTGTGTGTGTGTGTGTGTGTGTGTGTGTGTGTGTGTGTAACAAAGAGACAAAAGGAGAGACGGTGACGCAGAGAGGAGACAAACATTAAATTAAAGAGTTTCTCGGTGCTCTTCTCTCCCTGCAGGACGCTGCCGCACCGAGAAGACGACGAGCTGCAGGTTGGACTTCACTGTTTACTGTGTTGTTGTTGTTGTTGTTGTTGTTGTTGTTGTTGTTGTTGTTGACTAACAAACAGCAACAGGATGTGTTATTGACGTTCATCCACGAACTGTTTAACCTCATTCTGTGCATTTCACATGTTTATTGTGTCGTTTTCCTTCCTCTTCCTTCTCCTCCTTCTCCTTCTTTTCTTCCTTCTCCTCCTCCTCCTCCTCTTCCTCCTCCTCCTCCAGGTATCTTCATCTTCAGCAGCTGAAGTGAAGCGGTTGTCCTTCATCATCTGATGCAGGTAACAAAATAATAAAAGAAGCTCTGAGTGAACAAAAAGCTTTAATATCTGTTGTTTTACATGTGAACTCATGTTCT
>NW_027176240.1:1135319-1145319 GCF_023055335.1 Clinocottus analis | reverse complement strand
CCAGATCAGAGCACAAAGAGACAACACACACACACACACACACACACACACACACACACACACACACACACACACACACACACACACACACTAAACTGCTCATAAATCATACCGCTGAAATTGCCTTTCGTTGCAGATTGCCAGCTTACAATTTGGCAGACGACAGACGATGAATAATAAACACCTATAGGGGGCCGTGTGTGTGTGTGTGTGTGTGTGTGTGTGTGTGTGTGTGTGTGTGTGTGTGTGTGTGTGTGTGTGTGTGTGTCCTTCAAAAGCATCGATCTGGAGTTTCGAGCCAAGTTCGGTGAATATTCGCCATCGCAAATAAATGGTCTCGTTTCTGCGCATGCGCAGCTGGTAATCGATGCCATAGCGGCTTGTTGCTGTTGCATGCTTGCATGCTGTTGTGATTGTGGTTTCCTCAAAGGAAAAAGAAGAAACATCTGGTTATGTTGTGGGGAGAACAACAAGGTGGAATTATACCAACTGTTGATGATATCAAATGTTAAACATAACTAATAATAACTATATTTGGCACTTGTTCCAGTCCATAAAGGTCTATTCTTAGACATTCTTCGTAATTAGGTTTGATGATGGAGAGCATTGCAGTATTCCTGACCCCTTTAACACACACAGTGCGCTGTGGCTGCATGCTTCTGTGTGTTACAGGTAAATATTGTGTTCCTGCATTGGCCTTGAACACATCTCTGTCGGTTTACCCTCCAAAAAAACGACACATCAGTCGACTAATCGACTCCTTTTCCACATGTGCATCACGCACAGCTGCGGGGCCCTGCAGATATAAAGTGTGTCGCCTGCTAGTGATTAAACTTACACATCGGAATAAATGTGCTGTGTCCTATAATGATTTATGACGTCATGCTATACCGTTAATGGACTCGATAAATTACACAAAGGACACCGACGTGGCGCGTGTTGAGCATGTGGGAACATGCACATCTTGAAAAAAGATGTGAGAGTGTAAATCTGTGCCAGGAGGAGAAGAAGCCATCAGCAGCCGGCGGGTCTCGAACCCTCGCCTATAAATACCCTGTAGAACCGAATGTGTGGAGCTGCTCATCACAGATTGGGTTCTAGGGGAGTCTATGGGCGAGGACTGAAGCATCAAACATCTGGGACGAAGAGCCATGACTCCATGCTCTCATGCGCTGGCCCGTGTAATGTGTTGGGGTTTTTTTGCGCGTGCACGTGGGCTCGAGTTCCCGCCGCGTTAAATAAGCCCTCTGCCAACAGCAGAGTCTTGATTAAGACGTCGATTCCGGCGCGTAAACGCAACACGCGGTGACGAGCCTCCGGGAGGCAGCTCCATTAAGCAGCGTGGTGGCCTCCCATCACGGGCACGCGCACAGGCGCGCTCACTAACGATGCCTTTTGAGAATCCTCATCTTTAGTGGCCACGTATTCCTGCAAAAAAAGGGGAATTTTGACTCTTCCTTTGCATCTATCTGGATAAAAACAAGCTGATACAGGACTGCTGCTGCAGAATATATGAATATTATAGATATATAGATATATAAATATAGCAGGAAATAGTATATTAAATGTACAAGTGTTCATAAGTTGTCCACTATATACATATAGAGCAAATACATGCATGTCTAATGGTACATCATGTATGTGTTGCTTTATCTTGCCTATAAATGTGCACTGTAAAAAAAAACAGTTAGTTCAACTTAAAATAATGTGTGACCAATGGCTGCCTTCAAATGTTGAGTTAGACAAGCTAAGAAACTTTAATTGTCTGAACTTTAATTTGAGACGATTTAGGTTGAGCTTCAAATTATAAAAAAAAGAGCAAAAAATCCTCCTAAGAAATGACAAATATGAACTTTTATATGATTCATCTTAGTGGGTTATTGAGGTGAAAAAAAGCTCCATTCAGCCACTTTATCAGCTCGCTTATAAATCATCTCATTAGCAGCTAACAAATGGCTCATTAGGAGTCAAAAAAAGGAGAAGAAAAAAATCTTCCATCCTCTCTCAGCCTCCGCGTGAGCTGCTTTAAAGCCTCAGCCAAGCCTCCTCTCTTTATTGGGTATTAAATGGCGTATTAGTCCGCAGTAATAGCACCTAGCAGGACTTATTAGCCTCCATCCCGGAGGAGCAGCTGCTGCGCCACTGAAGATAAAACACGTTAAGGCTTTATGGCGCAAACTGCATTTTTTTCTCCAGCATTTTGAGTCATTTATCGCCCCTCCTCCTCTTCATTAGATGACCTTTTCTCTCCGTGTGAGGGCTTTAATTTAGCATATTCTCACTTGTCTCCTTCACGTTTTTTCTCCTTAATGTTGCACATTCCGCGTGATTCGCGTTCATTTCTCAGCTGCTGTCGCGTCTTCTCTGGTTCAGATGCTTCTCGGGCATCATTTTTTAACCGCGGTGCGCGTGGACGCGGAGGTGAACGGGACACCTCGCGCTGACCCCGCGGCCCAACAAAGCGCACTACTAGTCACTGTCTGGGAGCCTTTTATCTCTTTCTCTCGCTGGAGGCCCCCTTCGGACCGGCCGTGTTTTGTTGTCCGGCCTTTTGACTTCGCCACAAGGCCAAATATGGCCCCGCGCGGGGCCCCAATATGGGCCAGATTAATTTCTCCTGCTCCGGACATCTGTGTGTGGGGGAAAAGTCACTCAGCGAAAAGTCATAAATCTACTGTCCCGCGAGCGTTTTCTATAGCTGCTGAGAGTGGGAGGAGACAATTAAAGATGGATGGATAGATGGATGGATGGATGGATGGATGGATGGATGGATGGATGGATGGATGGATAGATAGATAGATAGATAGATAGATAGATAGATAGATAGATAGATAGATAGATAGATAGATAGATAGATAGATAGATAGATAGATAGATAGATGGAGAAATAGATAGATAGAAAGAAGGATGGATGGATGGATATATTGATAGATGTGTATAAGGATAAATAGAAAGCAGGATAAATGGATGGATAGATGTGTATAGGGATAAAAATAAGGATAGATAGAATAGATAGAATAGATAGATAGATAGATAGATGGATGGATAGATGGATGGATGGATGGATAGATAGATATAAAGAAGGATAGAAGAATAGATGAATGCAAGACAGAAGGATAAAAATATGGTAGGATAGACATAAATATAGGATAAAAAGATGGATAGAAAGAAAGAACAAAGGATGTAAAAATAGAGCGATACAAAGAAGGATTGATAGATGAATAGAAATATAGATATAAAGGTGGAAATGATATAGGAATAGATGCAAAGATAAAAATAGAATGGTAGAAAGATGGAAGGACAGATAAAGATGGGTAGAAAGATACAAAGAGTGATAGATGGAAAGAAGAATAAATGCATAGACAGAACGAATGATAGAAGGATATAAGAATAGATGTATGGATATGGATAGATAAATATGGAAGAATAAGATAAGATACAAAGAAGGATTGATAGATGATAGAACATAGATGAAAGAGGGAAGAATAAAAGAATAGAAAGATAGATGGAAGGATGAAGAAAGTTATATATAATGATATAGAAATAAGTCTCTATATATTTATCTGAATGCCTCTTCTTGGCAAATGATGTCTCGTTAAGTGCACAAACATTTCTTCTCAACAGAACTTCATTAGTTCCGTAATGAACATTTCTCTCCCCCTCCTTCAAACGAGCCCATTACGTCTGACATAAACAACCCGCAGTGGCCCCTCTCATTGGCTGGCCGCGGGGTCACGTGGCCCGCGCGGCCGTCCGTCTATTTGACAGCCGCAGGATGGCTTGATGCCAGAGGGGGGAAAAAGAGACAGAGAGAGAGGGGAGAGAAAGAAAAATTAGTATTCTCCTACCAGCCTCGCTATAAATCAATCATGGAGTCCTACGTGGTGAGCTGTAAATATGCTGAGCCGCAGTTCCCGCCTTGTGAAGAAGATTACAGTAATTTTAGTGACCAAGGGGGGTATTACAACCACCCGCAGGACAGTGGCCCTTACGGAGGGGGTTACCAGCCCCCTCCGCCCGCGTACACACCACAACAAACCGGCTACCGCTCCTCCTCGCAGGGGCCCCGCCGGGAGGAGGATGGAGAGGAGGCGGAGGACCAGGGGCCGTTCCGCGGCTACAGGGAGGCGGACGCGGCCGGGAAGGAGGCGAGGTTCCCGGCGGCTGACCTGCACGGACAGGCCTGGATGACCTGCGCCAAGCCCGCTCAGGTGCAGAGGAAGGCGGCCTGCCAGGGCAGAGACAAGCCGCCCATTGTTGTCTACCCGTGGATGAAGAAAGTGCACATCGCTCACGGTGAGACAGCGCGAGGATCTCTCCATCTTTAACAAACAATATCTCGAGTTCTCTCTCTCAGTTTCGTTTCTGCATCATTTTACTTTTCCTGATTCACATGTTTATGTTTTTTTTGTCTGCCAGCCCTCTCTCTCTCTCTTTCTCACACTCTCTCCCTCTCTTTACACCCCCTCTTTCTTTCTTTCTAGTGTTTTGTCCATTTGTGAGCACCGTTTTTTTGGTTGTCGAGTTATTTATGATCTCAGTGAAGCTCAGGAAGAATTACAACCCCTATAAAGTTTTATGGCCCCGCCGAAGTGCACGTTTGCATGCATGCGTGTGTGTGTGTGTGTGTGTGTGTGTGTGTGTGTGTGTGTGTGTGTGTGTGTGTGTGTGTGTGTGTGTGTGCAAAAAAAAGTTGCGGCTTTGAACAAAAAGCTGCAAGTTAAAAAGGGAGTTTAAATAGCTCATCCCGGTGAACCACACATGAAGAGCATCACTCAGAGATGACCACGTGATGATAATAACAGCGACAATATAGTTATTCACAATTAAAATATCGCTAATCCGCAGACCAAATCAATTGCATTTCTATTTAATTATTTAGATTAAATTAAAACATGTAGAAATGATTTAACCTAATACAAAAAATTATATATATATATATATATATATATATATATATATATATATATATATATATATATATATATATATATATATATATATGAGTGAAACAGAATTAAATAAAATGTATATAGATATATGAAATATCTCCGTTCAATTCTGTGTCGTAATGTATTTATTATTATGATGATTTATGCTATATATATATATATATATATATATATATATATATATATATATATATATATATATATATATATATATAATTAATAAAACTGACTGATGTTGTTTCCTTGAATGTTTTTTTTTATTTTTTATTTTTTTACAGTGAATCCGAACCACTTGGGCCCGGAGCCGAAGCGCCTGCGCACGGCCTACACGCGCCCGCAGGTCCTGGAGCTCGAGAAGGAGTTCCACTTCAGCCGCTACCTCACGCGCCGCCGGCGGGTCGAGGTCGCGCATGCGCTCTGCCTGTCCGAGCGGCAGGTGAAGGTGTGGTTCCAGAACCGGCGCATGCGCTGGAAGAAGGACAACAAGTTGCCCAACACCAAAGGAAGGAGCAAAAACAAAAAGGCAACGGACAGCAGCAACGGCAACAGCAACAACAACAGCAGCAGCGGCAACAGCAGCAGCGGCAGCGGCAGCGACAGCGGCCTGAAGGCGGCGACAACCGTTTGAAGACGTACGAGGCCGCCATGTTGGCACCTTCACGCTCCAAAACCTGATCCAGGGGGACTGAACCGATGATTCTAGATGCTTTAAACTCTACAGGCTCGACATTACAGGTCTTAAATAGGGCAGCATACACTCGCGGATGTATTTTTTGCCCCATGTCTTAACTTTTACATGTGTTTTTAAATATGTTCTGTTGGTCTCATCCAATTCCACGCTGATATTTAATTAATTAGTGTTTGTTTTAGGTCAGGCAGACGGTCGGACACCTATCTCGTTTGGAGCAGAATTATAGGAATCGCCAGACTTCAGTATTAAAGGCGCATGCGTGGTGCGTGAGTCTCTTGGAGTAAACAGGGTTTTTTTTCTTCTTTTTTCTACAGGGTAAACATAATACAGGGTTTTATGATATAGCTACCTAAAAAAAATAACTTATGAAATATGCACATTACCAAAATGTTGTTTCACACAAACTGGCGCTTAAGACAAAAAGAAGAGAAAAGAGGCAAAAAATAATAAACAGGAGACCGGACGCGCCAAATGGCGAAACAGTTGAACAAATAATGCTTTTATTTTGTACATCAGGAGACTCCAAAATCAATGCATCTTTAGGATGAGTAGCCATAACGTGCAGCTATTATTTGTTTTTTATCTCCAAAGATGAATGAACTTTTGGAAAAGTCATATTAATTTGTACGCACGGGGGAATAATTAAAGTTTTTTTTTTAAAGCCAAATTGGAGGTGGATGTTTGAATGCACGAAGCTGACTGTACATCCAGGTGTTTTCTCAGGGTTACAGGGTTTTAACGAACATACCTTTCTGACATGTTTGTTGTTTTTATTTAGCAACGAGAGGTTTGAAATAATCCTCTCTAAACAACACATGTTGCATTTTTTAAAGCAATAAGTTCCGTCTTTGATTCCAGTTTAATATGCTATTATTGATTCATATTTTAGCCATACAGTACTTATTATTTTGTAATGTTTAGTAGCATATTTAGTATTCTATGTAGCAAATGTCTCTGTTCTTTTTTTTCTATGTCTTTATCTTTGGAGAAAAAAAAACAGAAGTTCTCTTCGTGTTAGATTTTTTATATGTGAAAATGTTTTGATAAAATACTTAGAAGATAAAATAATAAAGAAAAGTTTCAAACAGTTTTATCTCATTCAATCAAACACACACACACACACACACACACACACACACACACACACACACACACACACACACACACACACACACACATACACACACACCGTGTAGGGGACGGTAAAAGGATAAACTGAAGTGACGTAACTCCGAACAAGTTTTATGAATGGAAGAACAAATCACATTCTTAATCTTGGTCTGAAACAAATAATTAAACAGCTATGGGTGACAATAATCTTTTTTTACTGTCAGCATGGACTCTAATCACATGCATATCTGGAAAAAAGTAAAGACACATTATTAGCCCCTTGACAGTGAAGCGATGCGTTATAGACGATCTTTGTTACGCTCATAATTTAACGGGGCGTCAAGTCCTTTGAGGTGAGCCAAGATAAATACGTAGTGCGTGATGTCTCAACTGAAGCTTTCTAAATGCGCTCCGCATTATTCCGCGGTTAAACGGCGAAACCCAACCGTTTAATCATTAGAGCGACATGTAGTCTGCTTTCAGGCAAGACAGAGAGCTTAACAGCTTTATTCATGAGATATTACATCGGCTTTTCTTCATGCTGAAAAATAAAACCAGAGTCGTATGCGCCTTTTATGCAACGTTTACGCACAGAGCAGGGGCACTTGAGGTGAAATACATCGTGTGTGTGTGTGTGTGTGTGTGTGCGCGCGCGCGCGCGTGTGTGTATGTGTGTATGGTGGGATGTGAGGGAAATGGGTGCAGATAGACATTAATTGGTGCCATCCGGTCGAGACGAGGTTAAATGTGCAGGAAAGGCACCGCGAGGAGTGACACAGAGCAACATGGAATATCTATAGAGAGCCATCTCAATACACACACACACACACGCACACGCACACAAAACAAAACGAAATGCTAAACGTCTACAATTGAGGCAAGGGCCACAAGGGTTCTTTATTGTTTTTGATTTAATGCAGTTACACAATTGTGTGCCTATTTCGTTGATTGTATATTTTGTGATTTATCCTCAATCACAATATGGACATTTTATTCAAATTCAAATTGACATAATACAAATCAACTTAAAAGTGCATGTATATGGAGGTTGCCAATTAGGGGGGAAAAGGCCATATTTTCTGCATATATTTCAAACCAAACAGTATATATTGTCTTATTGATTGTATACTGTGCAGTACACTCTCTGTATTATAATCTCAGTGTGTTTGTGCTTGGTGGACGTTGTGCAGGCGGACTGCTGCTCGTCACACACGCTGCCTGTGAAGCAGGAGCGACCCCCTTTGGTGGCGTCGAGTACTGCAGCATGGTAGAGAAATACACGGAGACCACGTCAGAAAATCACCTAGAAATGTTCCTGATGAGGTAAAACAACCGATACGGTTATTTATAGGATACGTTACATGATAATAAAATATACACACCCGTGCAAAAACAAACCAGCAATACACACTACTGTCGGCAAAGCTTACAATGATCGAGTGAGACTGTGTCAAACTGGTTAAAATATGTGACAATTGAAAGGCTAAAATTCATTTTGGCGTTGAATTTGACTATATTATCAGTTATTTATTTAATTTTAACACCTGTATATATTGTCGCAGGACCACATACTGTAGAGAAATGTTAATATGACATATCAATGGATTGTACTACGATGGAAAATCCCGCGCACACAGTCGTGTCAGACGCTGGCGGAAAGCGGAACCAAACAATCCGAGTTGCATGTACTTTCCCCCGGACCTTAATCGCGGGCGGACCGGTCTGTGACTGCAGAGCGAGCCCGTGCCCTTACACTTTCATGCAGCGGAATTGACCTCATCTTTAACTATATTTATTCTCAAGCAACAAGGACATTACAGCGCCGCAATGACTCTTGTGGCAGAGGCGTTTGTGTCGCAAATGGCAGGTAATGTGTCGAGTTTTATTATTGTCTATTTTAAGCTTTTAGCCCGCTAACCCTAGCTAAAGTGTACAGCCTTGTGGCAGCTAGCTACCTAGCATTGGTTACGAGTGAACAGCTTTAGCAGGACTCTTCAGTTATAAGTATAACGATGGCGGTCCGTGTGGACTATTTGTGTAAATACTAGCTTGGTGGTTATTCTGTCTCTCAGAGAGCACTGTTACAAAAGTTACGCGTCCCAGATGACACCAGTTTTAGGTTTTAAAATCCAAGTAAAGTTGTTTATTACCTTATTCTTCATAGTACAGACCTGAGCAGAGGGGGGCGAATTTAAGCGGGAACAGTTCCGGTGGATTTACCTCGATGACATCCTTGCGTCAATCCTTTTTTTGTGTACAAAAACACAACTTTACCTCAACTAATGAAGAGCAACTGATTATCGTAAGATCCAAAATGGCGGATAACGGCTTCCTCTCGCGACCTCGAGTGCTGCCGTTGGTGGTCGGAAGCCATACTGCTACTATAATGATGTGTAGAGCCGTATGGTGTTGTAATACCACTTACAACCGCCAGTGGCAGTAGTGAGCGCCAGTGCTGCGTCGCGGAACTCTTTTTGGGGGGTGAAGAAAATAGATAGACGTATAGATACTTTATTCATTAAAAAGGATTTGTTTTCGCTACAGTAGCATTTATACATACAAGTAAGCAATAAAATATGAAAACAATAATATACGAAAAAGAATAATGTTAAATTAACTAACAAAACAGTGCAAAGATGTCGCCAAACAGCAGTATAACTGTGTTAGAGGCCTTCTTACCCAGTTTAAGTCTGTTGGTGACTCCGGCTCCGATGTTGCTCCCTCAGAACTGAACATAATAATATTAACTGTTAATAAGCTAATTTGTGTGTGTGTGTGTGTGTGACACTGACAGCTGCTGAGCCTTGGCCTGAATCTGCCACCTTGTACCAGCCGCTGAAGGGTGAGCGATATAAACAACATGACTGTTTTTGCTCCAGACGTATTAATATGAGTGTTGTTGCTTACATTACTTTGTCGTTCTTTTGTTTTTTATGAACAGAGGACCAGATTCTGCTGTCAGACTGCGCCTCGTCTCTTGCCGTTCAGGTGAAACTCAGTTGGTTTGTTCTCAACAAATATGTCAGCGAGCATGATATTTTAATAGGCGACATAACAGCTGAATGCACCGTTAATTGCTTCGGCTCTAATCCGCCCCTCCTCCCTCCTGTGCAGGCCTACCTCAGGATGTGCGGTCTTCCCGTGCAGGTGGTTTGCAGAGCAAATGCAGAATACATGTCTCCCTCTGGTTAGTGCCCCAATGCTGCAGGCATGAATTAACCTCTTAATAACTTCCCAGTTGAAACTG
>NW_027176240.1:1127819-1130319 GCF_023055335.1 Clinocottus analis | reverse complement strand
AAAAATAACCACTAAAAAAACAAACACAAAGAGACTGAAAACAACTTTTAAAAAAAGCAAAACAACCACAAAGAGACTCACAATGACTTAAAAGAGACATGAAAAAACACAAAGTGACTCACAATGACATAAAAAAGACACAAAACAACCACAAAGAGACTCACAATGACTTAAAAGAAACATAAAACAACCACAAAGAGACTGACAAAGACATGATGCAAAACAAAAAGACCTAAATGTGCCACAAAATGACGGCGCAAAGAAAGACAAAACCGCGAATATAAAAACCTACTCCAAAGACACAAAGCTGCAGAGATGCATGACTGCAAAGAGACGCACAACAGCGACAAAATGAGGCTGAACAACTCTGTAAGAGGATCTTTTTTGCGGGTCTTTTGCACTTTTTGCCCCGAGGAAACACTGCTGTCATGAACAGAGGAATAAATATCAGGACACACTTCCAGCTGTGACTCATGTGTTCATGAGGTCATGTGTTCATGAGGTCATGAGGTCATGTGTTCATGAGGTCATGTGTTCATGAGGTCATGTGACGAGAGGACGAGGGGAAGATTAAAAACGGGCGTGATCGTGTTTGTAAATTCATGTGACGTGTCAGATTACAGACGCTACGACTGGAGGCTGATAATCCCACCGCTTCATTAGTCATGATACATAATCTGGACTGTTTTATTCCTCTTCCCCCTGGAGGGAGGGAGAGGAGGAGTGAGGGTGAGATGGCTAATTGCAGTATGTTTTTTTTATTTATTTGATTTGATAACAATCAATTCAATAAGTCTTCTCTGGTGCAGCGAGCCAGAATATATCTCTAATCTCGTTCCCGTAAACAGGATCAGTCCAAAAGTCTCAGGTGTCGACGCTCCGGGTTCTGAGCCGAGAGCCCGAGGGAGGAGGAGGGAGGAGGGAGGAGGAGAAGGGAGGAGGAGGGAGGAGGAGAAGGGAGGAGGAGGAGGAGGAGGGAGGAGGGAGGAGGGAGGAGGGAAGGGCGTATTTATACAAGATGGAATCATTTATAACCTCCAATACAGAACGTCATCGTCCTACACACACACACACACACACACACACACACACACACACACACACACACACACACACACCCTGCCAAGGCCCCGCCCTTCTCCACCTCACGTTACCGTTACACACACTCGTGGCAAGAAAAACCCCAAAAAACAGTGGAACCAGTTTTGTCTCCAGACCTCTTTTCCTCTGTGTTTGAGTCGTCGTAAGAACCCCAAATTAATTAATACTTGTGTTTATTGTATGTATTTGTTCAGCAAAGTCTTTGTGAAAAAATGTATATCTGCAAAAAAAAAAGATATTTTGATGGTAACGATGAACATCCAGCATGATATGAGGCCAGATTCTCCGAAAAAAGCCTCCTGGAGCGTCAATAAGACACCTTTTTGGAAAGATTAGGACCTAAAGAATCAGAATCCGCAACAAAAATCACAATAAAACAAAGTCTTGGTCTGTTAGGAAGGAGTTTCAGTCAAAAAAACTGTGTCGTTCGGTTCAAAAAGGGAAAAATATGACGTATTTTATGCCAAAAGATTGTCTGAATGGGGCATGCTGGGACTTAAAATGGTGGATTTCACGCCCAGTTTCCAAACTGTCTATCATCCTAAAACAGATTTTACACGTGAGGTTCATGTATTTTCATCCAAACGGTGAAAAGTGTTTTCTGTTTCCTCTGAGAAAACAACCGTGATGTCATCAGGAGATGCCTCCGAGTTGCATTATGGAAAGTCTGGACCCGGTCAGATCCCCTCCACCTCTCTAGATCGGTCTCTTAACTTCTTAAAAAACACAACGCTGAATTCGTTGAACACGTTTCTATGTAAACTTAACGTAAATCGTTTGGCGCCATCTGGTGGTGGAACCACAGACTGAAACTGGCCGAAGCAACAACAAACAAAAACAATCCATGGTGAGGTGAACGTCCCCGTTGTAGAGGCCGTGTTTGTTTGGCCGCTCGGGGCTCCCGTAGAAAACATGGCCGACCCGTGTCGACGTGTAGAAAACAACAACAACAACAAAACAACAACAACTCACATGTTTCCAGGCGACTAAAGAAAACTATATTCTGCTACATTTCTCCATCGTGTGTGAAGACGATCATTCACATGTGTGTGTGTGTGTGTGTGTGTGTGTGTGTGTGTGTGTGTGTGTGTGTGTGTGTGGTGTGTGTGTGTAGTTGCTCTATAAGTGTGTTAGGAAGCTTTTTTTTGTTGCAGGCGATGTAGATTTGAGTGGAATAAAGAGATTAGCTGTGTGTTGATAATCCTCTCATCTTCTCTCTGTCTCTCTCTCTCTCACACACACACACACACACACACACACACACACACACACACGCACACACACACACACACACACGTCATCGTATCATTACTTAACACCTCCTCCGCTCTCACTAAATGGACCCGTGTTGTTTCTTCTTCCTTCACTAGTTCCTGTTCAACTTTTCTCTGCTTCCTGA
>NW_027176240.1:1073298-1127719 GCF_023055335.1 Clinocottus analis | reverse complement strand
GACCAGCAGTGTGTAGACACACGGTTACACACTCTCACACACCTGAGGAAGACCAGCAGTGTGTAGACACACGGTTACACACTCTCACACACCTGAGGAAGACCAGCAGCATCAGCTGTGTCTTCTTGTGGTTATTTTCATTGTGTTGCTTTTGTCTGAGTTGTGTAGCTTCATGCTGCCCACTGACGCTATTGAAGGTGGGCGTGTCTTATTGGAGGTGGGCGTGTCTTACTGAAGGTAGGCGTGTCTTATCGAAGGTGGGCGTGTCTTATTGGAGGTAGGCGTATCTTATTGAAGGTGGGCGTGTCTTATTGGAGGTAGGCGTATCTTACTGAAGGTAGGCGTGTCTTATCGAAGGTGGGCGTGTCTTGTTGAAGGTGGGCGTGTCTTCAACACATCTGTCTTCATGCTGGCAAGAGAGGAAAGTTTACAGAGCAGATGTCCTTTTTTTTCTTCTACATCTTATTTTTTTTCACTTTTATTTTTGCCAAAAATAATTACATTTTTACATATTTTTTTCTATATTTTAGTTTTCAAAATTTTTTGTTTTCTATGAAAAAATCTCTCCTTTTCTCATTTTTTCTAGATTATTTATTAAGACTTTGTCTTTTTATCAATGGACTAAGATTAAAACCTATCTGAAATTCTGAAAATTAACTTTTTGGAGAATACAAAAAAATACAATAAATACAACAGATACAGAAAATACAAAAATACAGAAAAATACAGAAAATACAGAAAAATACAAAAAATACAAAATTACAAAAATACAGAAAATACAAAAAAAGAGAAATATACAAAAAAGAGAACAATCCACAAAGTGCAGATAGGACGTTCTTCCACTTTCACTTGATCATTTTGCATCGATATATTTTATTACACAGGTTCAAATTCAGAAGGCTGGATGTTCTCACACAACGTTCGTCAATGAGTGCATTGTAATTCGTAAATATCGTACAAAAAATGTTCGCATGTCATCCTCATCATGAGCCAGACAGTACAAAAGGCACAAAAACACACAAACGCGCATCACAACAAACCAGCCTTCCAGCCAGAAGACCAGGCCGTCGTTACTTAAACACCAAACACCATCGTTTGTTGTTGTTGTCGAGCTAAACCGACACGTGTTGCTGCACTTTGGCAGGAAAACGCACACAGGAAGGAGGACTAATCTTCCTTAAGGTATCAAGAGACGCTGCGTGAGGAGACGCTGAAAGATTAGAGTCCTGACCTTGACCAATAAAGACGCCACAGGGTCATAAACATCACAGGTTATTAGAAGAAGCATGGAGCAGCTGCGTGCGTTAGCGTGTCTGTGTGTGTGTGTGTGTGTGTGTGTGTGTGTGTGTGTGTGTGTGTGTGTGTGCTGAAAAGATAAAGGCTGAACAGCATCTACATACTGGAGCCCTGGCCTGCGCGCGGCGGCATCAGATGAGGGCAGATCTGAAATGGAATCTGCTGCTGTTCCTCATCGCTGCACACGTCTCCCATCATCCATCAGCGCCGCGACGCCGCGCCTTCCCGCCGCCGCGCCATCAATCATGGCATTCCCGATGCTTTGTGGAAATGGGAGAGAGAGAGAGAGAGAGAGGGGGGGGGGTGAAAAAAACTTCATTTAACGGCATTTTCACCTTCTATCTCATCCACCTCTCTCGCTCTCTTTGTCCGTCCCTCCATCCCTCCGTCGGCGCTCGCGTCCCGTCTCCGCCGCGGTGTGAGGTCGTTCATTTGAATCTATTTAAATGGATATGAGGCGCGTGCATATGCAGCGGGATTTCACGGCCCAGCAGGTCAGCAAATACCGAGGCTGTTCCAGCTCACTGAGCCGCCATCAGCGCCCAGAGAGACGATCACTGCACACCACAGGTGGGCAACTTTGCGTTAATGTGTGTGTGTGTGTGTGTGTGTGTGTGGAGGGGGGGGGGGGAGTATAGCATCCATGTATAATGAAACACCTGAAGAACCGAAGGGGTGAGGGGTCATGACGGCTTGAATCCAAGAGAAAAGGAAGGATGAGATATAGATGGAACCAGGAAGTGGAAGTGTTGAGAAGGGGGCGGGGCTTGGAAGGTTTGAGGGGACGAGGTAAGGAAGGGAGGAAGGACATGAAGGTAGGTTTGTGTGTTTTTTACCCGAGCAAATTTCTTGTTTGTAAGTAAATTATCTCCAAATCTTTGCTCTCAATTCCAAAAATTCAACCCAAAAAATGCTCTCCAAAAAAAAATTTATCTAAAAAAAAATGTTTGCGCTCAAAAATTAAAAAAAAAAAAAAAAAAAAGCTCTAAAAAAAGAGCAACTTTTTTTTGAGAGATTTTTTTTTTTTAGAGATTTTTTTTTTGAGAAATTTTTTTTGGAAAGAGAATTTCTTTTTTTGAGGGCAAATTTTTGTTTTGAGAGCATTTTTTTTTTATTATTTTATTTTTTTAGAGAGCAATTTTTTGAATTGAGAGCAAAGATTTGGAGATAATTCACCAACTTAAACCTGCTCAGGTAAAAAGACACAAACCTACGTTCATAGAAGGAGAGGTGAAGGGTGAACGTCTTGGTTCACGTCTTCAGCGGCGGTATCGACTCACGCCGCCTCCTCTTCTTCACTGCAGGCGCTGAAGGAGGACGCGTGGCGTTCGTACTCGCGACTTGAAGCTTTTATTTTCCGCAGTACAGGAGAGTTTGAGAAGTTCGGCGCCTCTTGTCTGAGAGTTGTTGCTTCTCTTTTGCCGCCGTCTGAGTCCTGAAGCCTTCCTGGTTCGCCCACATTTCTAAAAACTACATCATAAAGCAAGTGTGGAAGCTCCTGAACATTTCAATACCCAGCATGCCCCCCAATCGGACACTGTTTTGTCATAAAATAAGTCGTTTTTGACACAGTTTTTTGACTGAAACTCCTTCCTAACAGACCAAGACTTTGTTTTATTGTGATTTTTGTTGCAGATTCTGATTCTTTAGGTCCTAATCTTTCCAAAAAGGTGTCTTATTGACGCTCCAGGAGGCTTTTTGGGGGAATCTGGCTCATATCATGCTGGATGTTCATAGTTATGATCAGAAAATGGTATATAAGTGATTTTTTTGAAAATATACATTTTATTCCCGATAGAATTCTGAACTAATTTACATATAAAAACACAAGTATTAGAATTAATTTGAGGTTCCTACGACTGCTTAAACACAGGGGAAAGAGGTGCAGGGTCTATCGAGCTCATTTGGTTAAATGTTGAATTTTTCTGTCTGAATATTTCTGTTTTCTCTCTTTGTCTGAAACGTAAAAACAAGTTCTACCTCCTGGTAAAAAACACCTACCGAGGTGTCTTATTTCACGGTTAGCGAGCTCTCCGGATACCCAAATATACGTGTGTGTGTGTGTGTGTGTGTGTGTGTGTGTGTGTGTGTGTGTGTGTGTGTGTGAGTGGTAGCTGTAGAAAAGAGAGTTTTTCATCAGTCCCAGGAACAGAAAGAGGCGGCCGTGCGAACAGATTTCCAACATTTACTCAAAGTTAATATTTTCCAGCTGTCGTGTTTTTTTCATGGCAGACAGTCTGAAGCTTCTGAAAGCATAAAGTGAAATGATGGAAAGAGACATTAGAGGTGGAAGGAGGAGAGGACTTGAAGCCTTTCTGGGTTTTTACAACGTTCAACTTCATGAAACAGCAGAAAAAAATGAATAAACAGTGAAAATGTTCTGTTGTTTCTTCTGTTTTATATCTCATTATAATCTCTAATGACTAATTCATTCAATGCCTCTTTCAATGATCATACCCTTTATGCTTGATTACATATATGTCACATGGTACTGTGACTATATGTAAATATATATATGTACCATAGCGACTCTTATTTCCGTCCCGCGTGTCGACTACTTTCCAACATCTGCTTTATTTTTGCTTTTAACTGCATCGGAGTCGCGTTAAAACCTGACTTTGTTGCTCTACGATAAAAGCTTTAAAATGTCAAAAATAACAATAACGATCATAAATAAGTTGCAGGAAACACGACGAGTTCATCACTGAAGAAAACACCTTCATCCTCATTTCCTCCATAACGCTGCCATCTGCAGATATTTAAGCAAAGTTGGCGTTGGTTGTGAAAATAAAATGAGATGTTGGCATTAAGCGTGGGCCGTCCACACAGGGGTGTGTGTGTGTGTGTGTGTGTGTGTGTGTGTGTGTGTGTGTGTGTGTGTGTGTGTGTGTGTGCTGAGGCCGTTTTAACAAGATTAAACATGGCTTCCTCTTTCCCTCGCACCTCTTTCATCATCTCCTTCAACTCTCCTCCACCTTTTATCCCCGACGCAGCACTTCTGAGAGAGAGGGATGCAGAACGAAGGGAAGAGAGAGAGAGAGAGGGATGAGCAGAGGTAAAGAGTCACACATGAAGACACATGTGAGAGGAGGAAGGTCAGACACAGAAAGAGTCTTGCTTCTTCAGACGGAGCGCGACTCCCTGATTGGACGAGAGACGGCGTAATGTGCGTCGCTCTCGACGGCGTGAAAGCAATAAGTTGTTTTGATAACGCTCAGAATCGTCTGCACAGCTGCTGTGAGACGAGTCCTCTTCATCGGTTGCGTGCAGGTAACTCTCCTCTTCATCGGTTGCGTGCAGGTAACTCTCCTCTTCATCGGTTGCGTGCAGGTAACTCTCCTCTTCATCGGTTGCGTGCAGGTAACTCTCCTCTTCATCGGTTGCGTGCAGGTAACTCTGGACGAGGCCGCCGTGATGTCGCCGGAGAGACCGGCTGGAGGACATTCCTCAAGTGGCCTCTGTGAATTACAAATAGAGTTGTTATAGTTGGTTCAATGTAGAGGATGGTGATTTATGATTTATTATTCATCTAGTTGTTATGTATTTTATTATATTTTTATCGTACATCATTTTTATTTATTATTATTTATTTTTTCATTTTATTTTTGTATTTCTTCATGTATTTTTTTTAATTTATTTATTTATTTTTTTTATAGTCCAATTTTTTCCTTATTTTTTAAAAATATTTTCTTTATATTTTTCTACACATATTTCTTATATTAAACGGTTACGTCATCAAAATCAGCGGTTTGTTTTTCGGGACGCCGCACAACAACAATAACAACAACAAAAACAACAACAGCAATAACAACAACAACAACAACAACAACAACGATGAGACGGAGGCAGGAATGTGTCAGAGAGAGAGAGAGAGAGAGAGAGATTAAGGGGTGTATGATGAATTCTGACCCATATTCACACACACACACACACACACACACACACACACACACACACACACACACGGGGATGTGTTGTGACCCACATACAACCACATCTAAAATAAAATACACATCCCAAATGTTAATACCGTGTGTGTGTGTTTGTGTGTGTTTGTGTGTGTGTGTGTGTGTGTGTGTGTGTGTGTGTGATCCTGGCAGCAGCTCACTGGATGACAGTGAATAGCATTAATATTTTATGGATGTGAGAGCTGTTAGCGGTCGTTTAGCAGTGACTCAGAGGTCTGAGACGACGAGCCCTCTAGTTGCCGTTGTGTGTCCCTTTGCGGTGATTGTGAGTCCCTCTGCGGTCGTTTGACGTTCGTTTGTGTCTCCTATTGATCATTCTGCGTCTTTGAGCTCGTCTCTCGGCTCTTCGTGGGCGTCTCGCGGTGGTTTTCTGTCTTTTTGAGGCCGTTTAGCGCTCGTGTTGTTTTCCCTTGGTGTCACTTTGTGGTTGCTTGGCGGCCATTTTGGATGTCTTCACGGTACGTTTCCCTCTTCTCTTTCCATGTGGTCGTATTTTATTCATACACTCCACTACTTTTGTGAACCGCAGACTTTTGGTGAACCAAATTCAAGCACAGAACCAGTTCCTCCACACGAGTAAACGCACGTTTTCACAGGAGATATGAAGAATTTCTCAAAATTGGACTTACATTGTTCATCTTCGTAGCCAGATTAGCTCCTTACGCTTTGCCTGAGGACAGTTGGCGACTCATTAAACCGAGAGCTGAGATTGTTCTGCACTTTTTACTGCACAACACATGGGTATATATCTCATATGCAAGGGCCTTAAAAGATGAATTCAAGAAGATATTTTAAAAATCGCCTGTAGACTCGACGTTCAAGTTAATCACATAAATGACCTCAGTCCCTTCATCCACACCTTTAAGAGGAGAAAGAGAACATATGAAGGCAGGTTTGTGTCTTTTTTACCCGAGAAGATTTCAAGTTTGTAAGTAAATTATCTCCAAATCTTTGCTCTCAATTCAAAAAATTCTTCTCCAAAAAAAAAAAATGCTCTCAAAACAAAAATGTTCTCTCAAAAAAAGAAATTCTCTCTCTGTCAAAAAAAAATGCTCTGAAAAAACTAAATATTGCCTCTTTCATATGTTCCAGTTTAAAATCCTGAGTCAAGCCCCAAAAATAACTGAAGCCATGCCAATGAGTTGGTCATAAATGAGTTGGTCATAAATGAGTTGGTCATAAATGAGTTGGTCATAAATGAGTTGGTCAAAAACGCTCTCAAAATTAAAAATTGCTCTAAAAAAAAAAAAAAATTTTTTTTTTTTAGAGCTTTTTTTTTGCGACCGCTTTTTTTTTAGCAATTTTTTAGAATTTTTTTTTAGAATTTTTTTTTTTTTTAGAAAAAATATTTTTTGGAGCCAATTTTTGTTTTTTTGAGAGATTTTTTTTTTTTAGATAAAAACATTTTTGAGAGATTTTTTTTTTGAGAGAACATTTTTTTTAGAGAAATTTTTTTTTGAGAGAATTTTTTTTTTAAGAGCATTTTTTTTTGGTTGAATTTTTTGAATTGAGAGCAAAGATTTGGAGATAATTTACTTACAAACAAGAGACGTGCTCGGGTAAAAAAGACACAAACCTTCATCAGAAGCAAAGCAGAGCGCTGATCCTGCAGGATGAAGGAGGTCACGCGTCGCTCCACTCGTCACCTTCCTGTCTGTCAACATCAAACATCAGCAACGATATAAATCTACTGTGTGCAACTTCTTTTTTTCCGTTATTGCCGGGAGTCAGCGAAGTGCGCGTCTCGTCCCGCCTCCTGTGTTGTCACTCGGCGCCAGCGCACCTGTCACTCACAGTGACGAGCTGTCAACCTTGAGACGGCGTCGGGCCTCCGGTTTGTGGAAAGCTTCCACGAGCGAACGAGCAGGAAGTGGAGGAAGGAGCAGGAAGTGGAGGAAGGAGCAGGAAGTGGAGGAAGGAGCAGGAAGTGGAGGAACGAGCAGGAAGTGGAGGAACGAGCAGGAAGTGGAGGAAGGAGCAGGAAGTGGAGGAACTGCTGGAGATGAGTTTCTCTACGCAGGGAAGTAACTTCATAGTTTGTTCACTTTCACAGAGAACCGACTTCTGAAAAGCTTTTCTTTCTGTCAATCATTTTATTTTGAGTTTATACAACTTTCACATTACCTTGAACTAAAAATATATAAACTAGATGAGCTGGACATATATTTAAAAATAACATAAAATAATAAATATTCAAAAAAAGTCATATTTATTAAAAAAAATATTCATGTATAATTTTTCTTCTTCTATTTTTTAAAATATATTTATGAGAAATTAGTAAAAAAAAATACATTTAAATATATGAAAATAAAAATTAAAAACACATCAAAAGTCAAAGTCAGTTTTATTTGTCAATTATTCCATAAATGTAATAAAGTGTAAAAACAGTTCAAAGTTAAAAAAAGAAAAGAAAACAACATATATGAGGAAACTATAAAAACTATTTAAGAAAACAACTATACAAACAATCAGAGGACAAAAAACTCTTTTTCATGAAATACTAACATAGCTGGAATAATAATCTTTCTGCGCTTCTGAATCCATGTTTCTGTCATTAAAAATAGATATTGCTGCTGTTAGCCGTTAGCATTAGCATTGTGTTGCTGACTTGAGGACCAATCGGAGGCTGTTCTGCGTGGAGCTTATGAGCTTCAATCGGGGCAGACTGACGGTAAAGTTCTCACGGGGAAGTTTTTATTCACCACCTGCTTCTTCGACCCCGTGACCTCTGTCGACCTCCACGTGCAGGCGTCCTGCAAGACCGTTGGGGGCGTGGCCAGACGAGGCCCGCTCTTTTCCTCCAGTGGTGATGCAACATGAAGGTTTAATGGCCGATGTCCTCCTGACGCCCACTCAGGACGACGACAGGAAGGATCAGAGCGAGAGAGAGGAAGGGAAGGAGAAGGGCAAGACGGGAAGAGTGTGTGTGTGTGTGTGTGTGTGTGTGTGTGTGTGTGTGTGTGTGTGTGTGTGTGTGTGTGTGTGTGTGTGTGTGAAGGAGAGAGAGGTCGTCTGTCCTTTGACCAGGAGGCAGGAAGGTTGAAGCTTTTCCAGCGCGCTGCACAAGTGAGGCGATGACATCTGTCACTTCCTGTCACGGCCACGACGTCAAAAAGATCCTTTACCTTTAAAAGCTGCTGAAACCAAAAGCTTTGACGCTTAAAACATCTTAGTTGATGTTATAATCGGTGGTTAGTAGGACTCAGGAGTGCCTCTCTCTCTCTCTCTCTCTCTCTCTCTCTCTCTCTCTCTCTCTCTCTCTCTCTCTCTCTCTCTCTCTCTCTCTCTCTCTCTGTACTCGCCCTTCATTTTCAATAGAAACAGGCGTTTCTTCCTGAAAGGGATATTTATAGTTGAGACGGCTCACGTGTCAGAAAAAGGAGGAACAACATTGTTTCTGCAAGCGGTGGAATATCTCTGGCATCCTGAGGGGTTCAGATGCTCCTGCTGCTTCTGATCATGAACACACACACTCACACACACACACACACATTAAGACACACTCACAATCCACGGTTATTCCAGATATGATCAGAACGGAGCATTTTCACGTTAAAACATTTGAGATGTGTCCACATTATTCTGTATTTCTGAACACTCTTTGATTGTGTTTTGCAGATATTCAGAACATGTGACTCAACGGGGTTTTTCGGCACCTTGCAGCACACGGTGTCGCACGTGTCGATAGTTAATGGAGATGCACGGCCAAAAGAAAAGCCCACTTTTCTGATCAGAAAGAGAAGATACCGACGGGCTTTTGGATATGCACAAATATCACATTGCTGACATTTTTAAGAGTGTCGTTGAAGGAATAAACGATGGATGTTGTGCACGCTCAAGCAAGTCTTTGGGTTACTTAACGTAACCCCGGTTCTTTGATTACAGAGAGAGGCGTTTCACCTCCCTTAGTGGGTCACGCCGAGGCGATTCCCAGAGAGAAACACCGAACAAAGTCAGAAAAAGAACCACAGCCGATGTCAAACTCTTTTTGTTTGACTTATTTTAACGCAAAAAAAAGCAAAATGGCGCGAGCGGCTCCTGTTTGTGACGAGAATATTAGTTTCCATTTGTCATGTAAACAGCAAAACTGCATATTTGATAAACGGTGTATTCTCATCACACAGTAGGCTTAATGCAACTTACAAGCAAGTGAATTAAATGAAGTAAATTCAAAAGTAGTCGCTGCTTCCCTCGGGGGGCGTCCTGGAGCTTCACCTCCTCTCTCACAGACACACAAGCGGTGAAATAAAGCCCTTGATTCAGTTGTGATGTGAAAGTGTAATATTGTACTGGAGCCACAGCAACACCAGCTGAGAGGAGAATTAATTAGTCGGCTGATGGGAATCCAGCTCAGCTCAGATTCAGTATTTTCAGAAATCAACTAAAACAAGGGTCATGACTCTGGAGGGAGAGTCCTGCAGTAACACACATTAAATCATCCACACACACATTACATCATCTCAAGTCCGCGGAGCAGGGAAGGAGATCTGGTGGAGCAGAAGACGCTCGCTGCCAACTTTCAGTACTTGAATGCAGCGAAAATCTGCCGCTCGCAGCATTTTTGAAAATGTTTTTGTTCATGGCTCTCTGTCGAGCTTATTGCGAGCGACAAAGAAACAACACAAAGTTCTCGGCATTAAAGACGGACAAAACAAACAAATCGACCGGTTCGACGGTCCAGTCAGCGCTGATGCTCTCACCTGATGGAAGCTGAGTCATAGAAATCACTTCGGACGAGAGACGAACGATGTTGCGTTCTGTTGTTGCGTTACATTGTTGCATTACGTTGTTGTGATACATTGTTGCGTTACATTGTTGCATTACGTTGTTGTGATACATTGTTGCGTTACCTTGTTGCATTACGTTGTTGTGATAAATTGTTGCGTTACATTGTTGTGTTACGTTGTTGCGTTGAGTTATGCTGCTGCGTTACGTTGTTGTGTTGCGTTGCGTGGTTGCGTTGTTGCATTGTATTACGTTGTTGCCTGATATTGTTGTGTGACGTTGCGGCACATTGTTGTGTTACATTGTTGCATTATGCTGCTGCGTTACACTGTTGCGTTGTGTAGTTGTGTTGCGTGGTTGCGTTGTTAAGTTACATTGTTGTGTTACATTGTTGCATTATGTTACCTTAACGTTAGCTCTGTCGCTAACCAATCGTTCCACAGAGTTTACTGTTATTATCTTCGAGTGACTCGAGACTGAAATAAGAATAAATACTTTCATGAAACATATTTTAGTCTCAGAAACGTCTCGTGGTGTGTAGCGCACAACACAAAACTTTTTTCCAGGCGACTTGATTACTAACAGACAGAAATAAAAACAGGAGTGTGAAGTGTGACGTAAACACAAGTTTATGCTTTAGCTCCTTTAACGCCTTCAAATGAAATGCGCACATTTAACTAATAATAATAGTTTCAGAGCAACAATTACACCTTTTTTAATCCTGTTGGGCATCAACTACACAACTGGAAAACCAGAATATTACAACCAAACATTGTAATATAAGAGATGTAAAATGAGTTTATCAGTTTGTTTCTGACACATTGTTCAAGGCCACTTCAAAATAAATAAATAAATCATACATACAGTATATATATATATATATATATATATATATATATATATATATATATATATATATATATATATATATATATATATATGCATTGATACCGGCGGTTAGAGAGCGACCGGCTTCATTAACCTCCGCTGTCAAAGTGTGATAAATGTTGTGCGTTAGCTAATTGTGTGTTTTTTGGGGGGTTTGGATTCGGCTCATTTCAAACAAGATCCTTAAAATCCAATCAGGCCCCTCGTAGCGATACTCCAACTGTATTGTTTCTGTTAACCTTTTACACAATTACACTTTCTCCACAGCGTTTGGACAGTTGCTTTTTTGGGGGGGAGGAGGGGGGGGGGGTGTTGTTACCATGGCAACAACAACACTTCATTTGGTTCATATGAGCAAGAAAAAAAACACACAAGCAGCGAATGAACGCTGGTGAATGAGAGAAACAACAAATAGTTGACTGAAGGTCAGTGAATCAGATCCCACTCATCTCCACAGCCCACACACTCTCACACACACACACACACACACACACACACACACACACACACACACACACACAGCCTCGGTCTGTTTAAAATACATCAGCTAAGGAAGAAAGAAGTTGTACAGACTGAATTCTCTCCGTTTCTTCTGTTTACTGCACGCTACATCAACTGGAAATGAACAATTCTTAATTGTAATTACAATTATTGTTGTTTAAAAGTATTTTTTATGCATTAGCAAAGAAATTGTGAGCAGGATGAAAACGTAAACCAGAGATGATGTAAATTTGACTGTAAATGTGTCGTACAATCAAGAGAATTTCTTCTATATATGTTTAATTGATCAGTTTTATTCAATACTCTCTTTATTATAGTCATTAAAATGATGTATATTTGATCTCACATGACAGCAAACTGTTGTGTATGGGTTTCATTTCCACCGTGCGCATCGTTCTTAATGACTAAACACAGCCTGAAGACTGTTCTGACCTTGAAGAAGAAGCTGAAAAGTCTCAGGAGGGTTGTGTGTGTGTGTGTGTGTGTGTGTGTGTGTGTGTGTGTGTGTGTGTGTGTGTGTGTGTGGCAGTCCAGCTGTCAGCGATGAAGAGAGGAGAGTCTGTGGTGGTTTGCTGGGTTGCTCTGAGCGGCCCGAGACCACTGAAGCGCAGCGGGGAGGGATGTAAAGACGGAGGGATGACCGGCGGAAGAGAGGGATGTTAAAGTGGTGGAGGGATGGAGGGATGGAGGGATGGAGGGATGGAGGACAGGGGGCGATGGTTTGGTGGGTGAAGGACAAGTGAAGGTTCTGCCTGGTAGCATTTATATTGTGGCGTTGTCGTCACTTAGCGTTCACTTTGACAAACGAGGAGTGTGTTATTTATGAATGATCATGACGCCATGCAGCCGGGTTATTATAGTCACCTGGAAGGGAATAAAGTAATGTCCTTTACTAAAAAATAAACTTCAATGACATCACCTGATAAAATAAATAAAGTAAATAAAATAAAATAAATACAATAAATTAAATAAACTAAATAAATAAATTAAATACAATAAATTAAATAAATAAAATGAATAAAATAAAATATATAATTAAATAAATATAATACAATATTAAAATAAAATGCATAAATAAATGAAAAAAATAAAATCTAAAAACATAAAATAAATAAATAAAATAAACGGAGACATTGAAAGACAGACTTGACCTTCCAGCAGGAGGCGCTATGCTCCTCATCGTACACTAAAGTAGCACAAAAGGATTAAACATTATGGCATAAACAGTGTGTGTGTAATGCAACTACACACTTCTGAGACATTATCTCTTGCCCGAAAAAAATAAAAAAAATGTAAAAAGTTGTGAAAAAGTGAAACTAAAGCTTGCAAACAAACTCGACAAGCGAAGTAAAACTCAATTTTAAAAAAGTCAAACTTAATCTTTATGAAAAAGTGAAACTAAATCGTGCAAAAAAAAATCCAAAAACTAGCTAAAACATAAAGAAATCAAAAAATAAAATAAAAAGTCAAATCCAAAGCTCTTATGACCTCATCGTGCCGCCACACTTTTTATTTTTTTTTAAAAATCCCCGCACATTGATTTCCAAACTTCACCAAAGTCAAAATAAATCAACCTCTCCTCATAGAAATACATAATTAGTGATAAACGGACGTCTTCCCTTTGTCTCGTACCTCACTGAATCAAAGTCCACATTGACGCCGCCGTCGGCTCGAGGTTTGTTTGTCGCCCCTTTTTTTTTAATCGAGCGTCCCGCCCGCAGGAATTCTTTCTACCTCGCCGTCTCCGGATGTGCGGCCGGGCGCCACCGAGATGGTTTATTTCATATGGAGGAGACGCGCGCTGTAACTCATCGCGACAGGCTGTCAGATGGAGTCTGAGCGGCGGCTTGATGCCTCTGGATAATGTATGCAGCTAATGCACAAAGTGATGCGGCGTGCGCAGCAGCAGTCAATATCACCGGCTCTTAACCTTTACAGCTTGTGACGCCTGAAAGTAAATTACAAACACACGGAATATGAGACCTATATGTTAATCTCTGAAAGCAAATAGTCTCTCTTGATTTATCCAACTTTTATGAGCAAAACATAACAATTTGTTTCTCCAACCTGACGCACAACAAGTTAACAGTTACACATTTACGTTGAACTCAACTTCGAGACGAATCCACCTCACGGTTAAATAGCAGGACTCGAACCCGTCGAGCTCCACAAGCCGTTTGATGAGCGATTTATGTTTCTGTTGGACAGATTCTTTCGTTCTTCTTTTTTCGTCAAATTAAGTTAGAAAAGAAGAAAGAAAAAAACGACATCTGCAGAATTTGCGATAAATGAGGAGGCTTTTGCGTTGGAAAAGAAGGAGAACGAAACTCGGAACACAACGTCTGACGGAGGTTCGGCAGATATCCAGCTAACGGATGTCCGGCTAACGGATCTCCGGCTCAGCTAACGGATATTCAGCTAACAGATGTCCAGCTAACGGATCTCCAGCTCAGCTAACGGATATCCAGCTAACTGATGTCCGGCTAACGGATATCCGGCTCGGCTAACGGATATCCAGCTAACGGATGTCCGGTTAACAAATCCATTACGGTTAATATTCCCATTCTAAATTCAGATTATCTCCTCAACCACGAGGCCTATTTGAATAATTTAAAAAGGTATAATATACAGAAAACTTTTGGTAAAATAGATATTAATGTCATACATGTGTTACTTGTTTATTGGTTTATATAAAAAGAAAAGGAAAAAATAAATATATATATTTTGCAAAAGAATTATAATTAAAAGTTGTATTTTCTTATCGTAACTAAATTTGCTAAATTTAATACGTAACATAGCTCTATATGTTAAGAGTATTGAGTTGAGTTAAGTATTTTTAATGCTTAACAAAGTGCGGTTGGCTTTGGGATCAGGAGATTCATGACATTGGAGGTTTGCACGTCGTCTTGTGCAGTAAGTTCCCCTCCATTCCTTATGCTCTCCAAACAGTGAGTATCTCAGGGTTTCATAGCATGAAACTAAATAACCATGTCACATGTCACATGTCATGTAGGTGTTTCATATGCTGGTGGCTGCAGTTCTGCTCACAGGCAGTAAAAACAACTTCATGCACCTTTAAAGGGCTTTAAACAGACCTCGGGGTGATGAAGTGGCTTTCTGTAGCGCACTATGGCGCACGATGAACCGTAAGCATTAGTGACAAGCTGTCAAAGTGAGTTACCGCCGCCGCTGCTTCACTTACACATGAACGTATAGCGGAGGCTTTTCCTCACACACTGAGCCGTCAGAGGTCGCTGTGTGTGTTGCTCGCGCAGAAAGACCCCGCGAGCGCGAGCCGCCGGACCTCCGAGCGCGACGCCGAAACCCTCGACACGGAGACGTCGACGCAGAGCCGGGAGGCAGTTTCACAAACACCAAGAAAAAGTGTGTTCTTTGTGAATGCACAGTAGCTTCCACTGAGGTGTCTCAAAACTGTGCAATCTCCTCATCCACAGTTCCAATTTAATAATTCAATGAAGTTGCTAAAGTACCGTTACCCGTGTAGGAAGAGGCGTGGGGTTTTACATTGAAAAAAAGCTCAAATTAGGTAATTATTCAATTCTTTTTACCGAAAAGCATGTTTTTTGGACTGAATATGCTTCCTCTCATGTCATTGCGTGTGTTTATTGTGATTATTATTGCAGATTGAGACGCTTTAGGTCGTAATCTTTCTAAAGATGTCCAGTATTACTCTTTGGGAAGGCACCGAACAATACAATAAAAAAACTCGGGGATCAATCGGGGAGTCATTTTTGGAGAATCTTGCTCAGACTCAGATGCTGAAAATAAGTTAAAAAAATCTTTTTTTTAAAGGCAAAGAGTCGAGGATTCGTTAGAGATCAAGGACACTACGGTCTAGTATTCATATCATGAAGCTTAATCATATTTTTCCCGATATGCTGAGCACGACCGATCACCGGCAACGCAAATTGTGTAATAATGACACACAGATATGACAAAAAAAATCTAAATATTTATACTCCTTTCCCTAGAATCGACTTGAAATCTTGTATATTTTTTAAATAAATTAAATTCTGGCTCACAAAAATCATTGCTAGGTTGCAGCTTCTCACTGTCGGTGTTGATCTGTCAGTCGCCTTGTTGGGTTTACCGGTTACATAACAATAGTTGTGGAGTATTAAACAACGTTCTCATGGCGTTGTTGTGAACCCGCTCCCTTCTGTTCGTTTACATGGCTTTAGCTCAGGTCGGCCATGACGGGCTAACGTCTTCACGCTCTCTCTCGACTCACACAAACAACATTTCTCTCTTTCTTTCTCTGCTTCCTCTCTGCAGCTGGACCCCGAACCCTTCAGGGGTTTCTGAAATATAACACTATCACCATTTATAACCATCTTTCCCTTGCTCTGTCTCTCTTCTTCTTCCTCGCTCTCCTCGACCCATTGTGTGGCCGCCTCCCCTCTCCACCATCACTCCACTGTTTGTGCCTCTTAAAGTCTCTCCCTCCTCCGTCTTTAAATCACACTGAAGTGGAAAGAACAACTAACAAATGTGTTTGCTGGCCAGTTTTGGGCCAGTGTGGCCTTTCAGGACAGCGAGCTCATGCAAGCCACACAACAGGTAATGCACTATAATTCATATTTCACCCACATAATCCATTTTTATAGCCTCATAATCGTGAGCCAGGACAGGCGAGGCCACGCGGTCCGTCTGGCAAGAAGGTCGGGGTGGATGGTGGGTCTACAAACACAGGACTTTCACCCAGGAGGTCGCTGAACGTGTCCTGGGTGAGACCAGTAGGGTCTTTACGGGTAGGTAGGTGGTCTCTAGAGGTGAGTAGGTGGTCTCTAGAGGTAGGTAGGTGGTCTCTAGAGGTAGGTAGGTGGTCTCTAGAGGTAGGTAGATGGTCTTTAGGGGTAGGTAGATGGTCTCTAAAGGTAGGTAGATGGTCTTTAGGGGTAGGTAGATGGTCTTTATGGGTAGGTAGATGGTCTCTAAAGGTAGGTAGATGGTCTTTAAGGGTAGGTCGATGGTCTTCATGGGTAGGTAGATGGTCTCTAAAGGTAGGTAGATGGTCTCTAGAGGTAGGTAGATGGTCTTTATGGGTAGGTAGATGGTCTCTAAAGGTAGGTAGATGGTCTTTAAGGGTAGGTAGATGGTCTTTAGGGGTAGGTAGATGGTCTTCATGGGTAGGTAGATGGTCTCTAAAGGTAGGTAGATGGTTTAAGGGTAGGTAGATGGTCTTTAAGGGTAGGTAGATGGTTTCTAAAGGTAGGTAGATGGCCTTTAAGGGTAGATAGATGGTCTCTAAAGGTAGGTAGATGGTTTAAGGGTAGGTAGATGGTCTTTAAGGGTAGGTAGATGGTTTCTAAAGGTAGGTAGATGGTCTTTAGGAGTAAGTAGAAAGTTGTTAGCGGTAAGTGGATGTTAGTTAGGGTTAGGTAGATGGTGTTTAGGAGTAGGTAGAGGCTAGTTAGGGGTAGGTAGAGGCTAGTTTGTCAACATTGATTTATTTGCCACATAACTTCCACAGTTACTTTAACCCTACAATGATCTTGTCCTAAACCTAACCAAATGCCTTTGGGTCCAGCAATCCGTCATCAGAGTCATCAGGATTACATTGAGACGGTTTCATAACCAGTTAAAAGTTCCTCATTCTAACTTTAAATGTCACAGGAGCTTCAAAGTCAATAGGATTCATCCTCTGGGGACCATGAAGGTCTGGACCGCATTTCATGGCGATCAATCTGATGGTTGTTGAGATATTTCAGTCTGGACCAAAGTGGCGCACCAACAGTCAGTGAGTGTGTGAGTGTGTTACAAAAGTAGTGAGGTTTCACATGAATTTAAATCAATATAAATATAGACTTCCTTCAGAGTTCTCTCCGGAGAGAACAAGAGAAAATGGAGTTTATGAGGACGAGATGAGGAGCGAATAAAAAAAAGAAGAGAAAAACGCGTTACGAGGGAGGAAGCGGAGACAAAAAAAAAGTGTGTGAGACGCGCTGGGAGAGGAGAGAGGGCTGCTGGGAATCGTTTGGGGTGAGAGAACATTTTCCTCTTCTCGGGAATCTGTGTGAAACCAAATTACTGCAGACAACAGAATCACGGACGCAGACGTTCAAGGGGGGATCGAGAGGAGGGGAGGGGGCAATAGAGAGGCACTAAGAGACCGATATGAAATTATATTGGGAGTCATTTGATTGTTTCTCCTGCTTTGTATTCAGAGCACTGAGGATGGCAGAAAACACATCCTGCAATATTATGTCGGTGTCAAAAATTACAAGTTTTGAGATGCACACATGGATGTTTATCTGCTAAAAGCTGCTGCTATGCCTGTCCAGCATGTCAAAGGGACGTTTTCAACTGTAAGAGATGTTCCAAAGGGAGATAATATCACATTTCTGTAAATGTCAGAGAGAAATATGGAAAGGACTGGAATCAGGGTTCACACACATTCTGACCAATGGATTTCCATGACTTTAAACCACATTTCTATGACATTTAACCAAATTTCCATGACTTTTAACCATATTTCTATGACCTTTAACCATATTTCTATGACCTTTAACCACATTTCCATGACTTATAACAGAATTTTCATTACTTTTAACCAAATTTCCATGAGCAAACATTGTGTGAAATCTGTGTTTAAGCAGTGAAAAGTGATAAAATGTCGTATTTAAACTAACAATGAGGATTCAAAGCATACAGTAAACCTTAAATGACACAAATGAATGAGAGACAATAGTTTGATTAAAAGAATAAACATTTATATAGATGCCTGTATGTATGCTGCTTATATTTTGAGCCTCTTTCTTTTAAAAGCAGATTCATTACTTCAAACTTTTGGGACTTTAGACCTTTTCCAGGCCTTGAAACACTAATTTGAAAAACAATCAATGACTTTTCCCGGTTTTCCATGACCATAAAGAACTATGAAATGTGCATTTCAGACCGCCATTCACAATTGTGAACGCAGAGACCGTTAAACAACATTTTCAAATAAATGCAAAAAGCTCACCAGTCCAAATTCAAGTTAAAATAAACATCCATGTCTGTGCAAAAAAATGAAAACACGAGTTTAAAGATATTCCCTCCAGGTTTTGGACAAATGAGGGAAAGTGGAAACAGGTGAGAAGGTGAAGTCATGTGACTCGGACAGGTGGAGGAGTCTGAGGGCACCTGGTGGACGTGTCTGCTAACGAGCTAAAACTACAAGTTAGAGGAGACCGTTGTCGTCATTTTAACATTCATAAACACTTGGTTTACGGACAGGAGACTACAGCAGCACATGCCCCTGATGCAGAATTAACTTCTTGCCACATTAATGATGCACTTCCTGCTTTGAGCATCACATGACCCGAGGTCTAAGAGTGTAAGCGTGCAACTCAGTGCGAGGAAACGTCAGGTTTGTGCCACATGCAATATAGAGAGAGGGCAGGAAGAACAGCATCACGACACTTTAGAAGCCAAAAGGCACATTAAGAGAGTCCTCTTCCTCCTCTTCCTCCTCCTCCTCTCAGCTGTGATGGGAATGGAGACAGACAGATAGTGACTGGCAGCGAGACGGATAAAGAGGTAGACAGGCAGAGCAAACAGACAGATGAGACATTAAATAGAAATGGAGAGGAACAGGATCGTTCTGTAATCTAATGATGATGACTTAGAGACCGCGTGTGTGTGTGTGTGTGTGTGTGTGTGTGTGTGTGTGTGTGTGTGTGTTTGTTGACTCTAGCTCTAATTATCTGTCACACACTGAAATGGAAGGAATAAGTCCTCAGGGAACGAGCGCTGGAAGCAGAAGCAGAGAGAAGACGGTGAGATGGGTGCAGGGCACGGCGGCCGTTACGCAACACGATCCCCTTTTTTAAATTTCATTGATTTATTTATGGATAATTCACTTAACGTCCTCCATGAATGTCAGCGCACTAATTGATTAATTCAAGCAAAAAAATGTATATATCTGCTAATCAACAGACAGCGTTAGTGACTGGTAGGTGAACATTATCACTATCACTAAGAATAATTTAGTAGATAACCTTAATTTAACGTTTATTGACAAAATGTCAACTAATGGTCACTATGTATGTATATACTGTATATTATATTAATCTTATTTTAGTTGAGAACTACACGACATGGTGCACCAATTACGTTATTTATGGTTGAGACGCAGTTGCAGTTTTCTGCGCTTCTTTTCAAAAAGGCAAAAAATTTAAAATGTTGCTAACGACCGCGGAAGTTAGCTTACGTTCGCGGACGTTAGCTAACGTTACTGTACGCGACTGAACAGTTAACGGTAAAGTGTTAATTACCGTAAACTAAACCAAAAGTCTTCACCAAACTAATTTGTCTCCCAGCAATAAAAAATTTAAAAAAACGTTAGCACGACGAGAGAAAACACGATTTTTTACAAAATCACAACAAAAGCCGCCTCAAAGGCTTCAAAGTCGACATCAAAGTGGATCAAGTTACGCAGAAAAAAGCCATTAAAGGTGCTCTTGCTGTCCTGAGTAGCTGTGAGAATAACCAGCTTTGCAGCGACTACAGAGGCTTCCCTCAGGATGTGGAGGAGCCCAAAGCGTAGCTCAAAGACGTGAACGTCGGACTCGTGGACTCACATGTTCCCTCCTTCCTCCTTCCTCTCTGCAGTGAGCTCCAACCAGAGCCATGGGGAGTACCCGGACTGCCGGAGTGAGAGGGAGTCGGGAGGGGAGGCGTCTCTCCTGGTGTCTCCGCTGGTGGTGGCGGGGATCGTTATAGGTCTGGTCCTCTTCCTCTCCTGCATCACCATCATCGTCGGCAGCCTGCGCAAAGACAGTCGGCTACGAAACCCTCACCTGCGGGCGAGCTACGGTCAGTCTGCGACACACCTGCACATAGACTTCCACAAAACCTCCAGGAGATGTTTCAAATATGTGCACAAGATAATTAATTGAAATGTGTGTTTTGCTTTGATGTCTGCAGGTCTGGATGGTTTCTCCTACGGAGGCTCAGTAGGAGAACTGAGATCGACCTGCTTAGAAGACTTTCCTCCCGGTTTAGACTTTGATTCGTACAGAGAGACTCTGTCGCAGGTCAACAACCTGTACGCCGACTCACCGCCACGGTAAGAACTTTAGTGTGTCTCGAATGAAATGGTTTCATTCCCGGAGCGCCAAACAACGACGCTCGGGCATTTAGCACCCGGCGTCTAACTACAATAGCTTAACAACATTGACTACAATATCTTAATAATGTTCAGTAGTAGTTTAATAATGTTAACTACAATAGTATAACAACGTTAGCTACAATAGTTTAACAACGTTAGCTGCAATAGTTTAACAACATTAGCTGCAATAGTTTAACAACATTAGCTGCAATAGTTTAACAACGTTAGCTACAATAGTTTAACAACGTTAGCTGCAATAGTTTAACAATGTTAGCTACAATAGTTTAACGACGTTAGCTAAAATAGTTTAACGACGTTAGCTACGATAGTTTAACAACGTTAGCTGCAATAGTTTAACAGTGTTAGCTACAATAGTTTAACAACGTTAGCAACAATAGTTTAACAACGTTAGCTACAATAGTTTAACAACGTTAGCAACAATAGTTTAACAACGTTAGCAACAATAGTTTAACAGTGTTAGCTACAATAGTTTAACAACGTTAGCTACAATAGTTTAACAACGTTAGCAACAATAGTTTAACAACGTTAGCAACAATAGTTTAACAGTGTTAGCAACAATAGTTTAACAACGTTAGATACAATAGTTTAACAGTGTTAGCTACAATAGTTTAACAACGTTAGCAACAATAGTGGGCATTTTCCTTTTTTACAGACAGCCGGTGTTGGTTTAAATTTAAAATCTCACACCTGTCGTCATCCATCAATAGCTGCAGCTTGTTTAAAAACAAGGAGACCACTCCTCCTTTTGCCAATTATGTCAAATGTCAACTCTGAAACCGACCTGACCATTCAGACCATGTCCCCCACGGCTCTGCGTCCACTCCGCTTGACCCTTCTTCTTCTGTGGTAATTCACATATTAGGGTGCACCGCTACCTTTGGTGCCCTTTGTTAGCGTGCGGCAATGAGTGTGTGTGCGTGTGTGTGCGTGTGTGTGTGTGTGTGTGTGTGTGTGTGTGTACGTGTTTGTGTGTGTGTGTGAGAGAGAGAGAGAGAGAGAGAGAGAGAGAGAGATCGAATGAGAGAAAGAAAGAGCTTGCTAAAGGCCAATGTCATGGTGTTTTTGATCTAAATGTCAGCTGGTCTAATTGGCAACTTTAATAATTCACATACATCCCTCCCCTGCAGTGTGTGTGTGTGTGTGTGTGTGTGTGTGTGTGTGTGTGTGTGTGCGTGTGCGTGTGTACTTCATGCTCCTCCTAGTTCTGCTGCAGAAACATTCACTCACTTAAACCAAATGAATCGATCTGAGGTTGTATAGAGTCTTATCTTTTCTATTTGTTCATTAAAAGAGAGTTCATTACTGACGTGGACAGTCATAAACAGTCATTTATATAGACTTCTATACAACCAGAGGAGTCGCCCCCAGGTGGTCAGGAGAGAGAATGCAGCTTTAACACATGAAGCATAGGCTTCTATACAACCGGAGGAGTCGCCCCCAGGTGGTCAGGAGAGAGAATGCAGCTTTAACACATGAAGCATAGACTTCTATACAACCAGAGGAGTCGCCCCCTGGTGGTCAGGAGAGAGAATGCAGCTTTAAGACATGAAGCATAGACTTCTATACAACCAGAGGAGTCGCCCCCTGGTGGTCAGGAGAGAGAATGCAGCTTTAAGACATTCATCTGATGAACCACACCGACATGTTGAGGAGATGAAGAGAAGCTGCTGGTTCAGGACAGAAAACATCAACACAATGTTTGTCATCACTGAGGAACATGAGGAGAGAAAAGGAAAATAAATTAATGTAAAAGAAAGGTAAGAAATGAAAAGGAAAGCAGAATGAAATGAAAGAAAAGAAAGAAAAGGAAATGAAGGAAAAAGAAAGGAAATGAAAGAAAAGAAAAAGAAAGAAAAGGAAAAGAAAGATAAGGAAAGGAAATCAGAAGAAAATGAAAGAAAGGAAAGAAAAGGAAAAGAAAGGAAAGGAAATGAAGGAAAGAAAGGAAAGAGATTGAACTGATAGGAGAGGAAGAGGGGAGCTAGTTAACTACGTCAGCGCTCTGGAGGGAACCAGAGCGTTCTGGACGGCCTGAGAGAGAGAGACGGACTTTCTGGCCAGGACGACAGGACGCCAGCCAACACACACACACACACACACACACACACACACACACACACACACACACACACACACACACACACACACACACACAACGCACATTTTGTTTACCATAATGCTGACAAGTCGTTGTTTGGCAACAAGCAGGTAGCTGCAGTCATGTGATGATCCTGCAGTGTGTGTGTGTGTGTGTGTGTGTGTGTGTGTGTGTGTGTGTGTGTGTGTGTGTGTGTGTGTGTGTGTCGGCCACAGATGGTTGAGGGAAACTCAGAGAACTATGATCAACAGCTCACCTACTGAGACAGTGAACGTTACGCTTCCGACACACACACTCACACTCACTCTCACACACTCACACAAACACACTCACACACACACACACACACACTCTGTCTCCCAGAAAAACTTGCGCTCTCGGATCAGCTGCTCACCTGTGGAGACTGAAAGCTTCTGCTTCCTCTTAGGGAGAAGCTGGGCGAGCTTTGGCACACACACACAGACACACAAACACACACACAAACACTCTTTGCTTTCTGATGTGTGTTGCATTAGAATATCAAGGAGAAAGTAAACCGTTGTGCAAAGATTAGAAAGATTAGAAAGCTGCTTTATGCTGAGAAATCATATCACACACACATATATACACACACACACACACACACAAACACACACGCATACGCAAACACAATCACACATACACACACACACACACAGACCTCTGAATGCAGCATCTATATGGTTCTCTGAGTCCACAGGCCAAGTTCCTCACAGTGGTAACAAAGAGGTCCATGCCAGCTTTACACACACACACACACTCTCTCACACACACACACACACACAACATATGCTGTGTGCTGCGGCCGCAGGCGTCCGGCGTCCGGCTTCGGCGAGCGTCACCGGCGAGCAGAGGTCCTCCCTCTCGTCACGACCGGACTGGACGTCCTGCACCATGACCACAGAAGAGAGTTTTGATTCTGCATGAAACGGATATTTTGGGAACAAAATCCACGGTGAAGCCGATAAAAAGCCATAAAATAACATTTATAATTATCTGTAAACTCGTATCTCATATTCATGGAGTATTTTATTACCTTTATAAAACCCGTAAAGAAACAAGTAAAGTATTAAAAGCTTTATAAATAAAAAAATATGTAATATCTTCTCACAGGATCTCCAGCAGAAACGGGCAGTTGTGTAACTCTCAGAGGAGACAAATTATTATCACTCAGCCACACACACACACACACACACACACACACACACACACACACACGTGTTGGCAGAACACACAGAAGTGTAAAGCAACACACTCATTATGAGGGTTTGTACGGGCAGCAGAAGGCCTCGGGGGGGCGGAGGGTTGTGTAACTCCTGAGACACACACCGAGGGGTCCTCTGTGTGTGTTGCAACACCTCTGAAACACACACCCCGTCTCCAATTTTCACCTCGACATGCCTGATATTAAACACGCGATGCATCAAACGTTCAAGGGTCAGTTTTCCCGAAGCGCTCAGAAAATATTAAATATGTTTGAAAAACTGAAGTTTTTTTGTCTTAAAATATTTAAAAAGTGCTTCGACAGACAAAAAAGGTCAAATAACAACAGAAACTCATATGCAAAAGTCTCCAACGCTGCTTTAAAACTGTTGGCAAGTGGGCACACACACACACACACACACACACACACACACACACACACACACATGCACAGAGGGTGGTGAAGGAGGGAATGCAAAAAGAAAGAAAGAGGGCAGCGTGTAACACACACGATGCTGCTACCAGACTGATATAATTAACCGCTGCACTGATTGAGTTACACTGATTTACTGCTTCCTGTGCCCCATCATCGTCTATCTTTAGCTCAACACACACACACACACACACACACACACACACACACACACACACAGATTGTATAATTCTATTTAGCTCTTTTCTATTTCATATCTTCTACTCGTTCTCTTTCTCTCCGGTGGGCAGAAAGCTGCTGGAGGAGTTCATCAGGGCAGCGTTCTTGGCCCATTGTCAAAACAGCCAGAAGGAGGCAGCTGCAGTTTTTGTGGTGAAACACATCTAAAAGTGCATCAAACATGATGTTACCGCTCACACGTGTGCTGCTGCATCGGATTGTGCAGGATTGACAGAGGTGGTGAGGTCACAGGAGAGGGGGCGGGGCCTCACAGACTGACGCACAGGAAGCCGACAACTTTGATTTAGTGTCACGATTCTGTATGAGTCCAGAGCGAGAGTTTTCAGAGCGGTGGATTTTCTACCTGCGCCTTCAGTGGATCAGCTGTTCGTCGCCCTCTGACCTCTGACCTTTGACCTCTGAAACACGGACAGAGGAATCTCCCGAGCGCAGTATTAAAACGGGACGAGCCGAAGGTCACGTGAACTTTGTGACGGGGATATTCTCTGCACGCATTCTCTAAAATAATGACACACAACATGTGCAGCGCAGATTCGGGCAACCAGGTTGATTTGTGTGTGTGTGTGTGTGTGTGTGTGTGTGTGTGTGTGTGTGGAGGGGAGGTGGGGGGGTCCAATATATATGGAAGTGTGGAAATGAGTGGGTGTGAAAGTGAGAAAGGCATTGGGTGTTTTTCTGTTTTTCATATGTTTGAGTTACATAACCCCTCTCCCTCGTCCCTGCAGCTTGTGTCTCTTGGACGGCCGTCAGCTCTTAATGTGTAATAAGAGTTAGCAAGTGGTGGACACACAGTTGTGTACTTTATGGTGGTTCGAGGTCATGTGATTAAACATCATAAAAGCAAAAACCTGTCATAATAGCAATGTTCGACTCAAAATACAGAATACAATATACAATACACAATATTCAGCATTAGTAAAGCATGAATAAACACTTAATTCATCATTTATAAAGCAGTGTTCCAACATGAATAATGAGTATTCATGTTGGAACAATATTATCTTGGAACGTAATAGTATGAAGTTAAATTCATATTATTAACAATTTACAGAAACATTGTGTTCTACCTTCTTCACTTTATTCTTCTTTTTTATCTCCACAGCTACGATGAGTGCGTCGGCCAATGTCCGACTCAGTTCTACCTCCCGTCAGATAACCCGCCTCCTTACTCCCTATTGGACCCCTGTCAGAGAGGGGCGGAGCCGGGGGCGGAGCAACCGGAGGACGACGCCCTCGAGGAGACCTCGGCCGGCGGCGGCGCCTGGTTCTCCCCCTCCGACTACCCGCCGCCGCTGCCGGCGCTGCGGGATCACCGGCAGCGCGTGGCGTCCGTCTCCTTCGCCCCGCCGGAGGCGGCGCCGCCGTACGAGTCCGTGCTGTCGGCCGAGCGGGGGCAGCCCCTCCCCCTCGTGCCATGTGACCTTTACAAGCACCAATCGGAGAGCGGGGACGACGGGCAGCCGGGGGCCGACCAGATCCTGTAGGACGATTAATTAGGTTTCCTCTCACCTCTGGTTGGCCGTTCCCCGGTTGAGTTGAAAAAAAAAACACTTGTGATGAGGGGCAGATGTGACACCAGACTGTGGACACTAATGAGATGTCACACACACACACACACACACACACACACACACACATATACACACACAGTTGCTGACACCTATTAACGAGGAAAATTAGCCAGCTCCTCAGTGGACGCCATTTTCTGGACAAACTTTTGAAAAAACTCACTACAAAAACACAAAAATAAAATTGTGTCACCCCCCCCCCCCTGCTCCCTCTACACTCCCCCGTCCATCCCATAATAACACCGGTGTCTCCTTCGGACTGTTCGTCCCTCTTTGTCGACTGAAGGTGACGGTGACGGCGGCGAGCTGAAAGAAAAGCCTGAAACTTTATCAACGCCTGTTTTTTTAGTAGAAAATAATCAAAGCACTCGGAGGACTCGCTCACCCGTCAGTCTGTTTTAAATGGTGTTGTGTAACTACACAACAGTTACACAACACCTGTTCTGTAGCTTCCAGTGAGGCGCTCGTGCACGACATAAATAATTAGGAAAAGCGACCCGGGACAGGAAGAGAGTCACTGCTCACCATGACGTCGTTTGTACAAATTTGCCATCACTCTTTCTATCAAGGGCTTTGGTTTTTAATGTGTGTGTGTGTGTGTGTGTGTGTGTGTGTGTAGAGATATATAAATATTCTGTAACCGGACACCCAGCAGCAAAATGTAGCTCGCCGCCCTCCTCCGAGGTGGAGGGTGGAGGTGGAGGTGATGCAACACAAAGTTACACATTAAACTGTAGACTGAACACTTCGTTTACTGGAGAGAGACGCGGCTGACTTTTGTATTTTTCTCTCCGCTTGAGACGTCTTTGTTTGTTTTTTTGTGTTATTGCTTTTCTCAACACCTGGATCTGAATACATATTTCATTAGATTGCTCATAAAGGAAAGAAACTTATTGTAAAACACTCACTTTACCAGATTAATATGCGACTAAAAGATCACAGAGCAACAGGAATAATTATGTGTCCTGCTATTTAATTAATAATAGATTAAATGCTGGGAAATAATGAAAAATGTCCATAACAAAAGTGTTTTGCTCAAATTGCTGTTATCCAAAAATTAGGATTTTCAAAATTAACATTTTTCAAAAATTATCATTTAATCTCAAAATTATAATTTTTCAAAAATTACCTTTTTTTTTTAAATTAGCATTTTCAAAATGTATAATTTTATCTAAAAAAAATGTTTTTCAAAATGTACCATTTTATCCGAAAATTACCATTTTTCAGAAATTACCATTACCATTTTTTTCAAAATTCGCCATTTGTTTTTCTTTCAAAATTTACCATTTTATCTGAAAATTACCATTTTTCAAAATTCATAATTTGGTCCAAAAAAATATTTTTCAAAATTTACCATTTTATCCATAAATTACCAGTTTTCAAAAATGATGCATTTTTTGAGAATCTGCAAATTAATTAATTGGCAAATTAATATCCAGATTAAAAACATGCATTGGATGTTTCATCACTAGTCAAAAGGGACCAAATGAAAACTTTAAGTTCAAAACAACAGTCTTTGTGCAAACGCGAGAATTCTGCTTCATGAAATGAATTTTAAAAAAAGGGGAAGTGAACATTTAAATTCAGGAAATTTGTAAAAAAAAACGAAATAACAACATGGATCACATTCAACATTCAGCGTTTATTGTCAACTCAAAAATAAGCATACAAACAGAGCTGAAGAGCACTTTGTGTGTTACTTTCATGCCTTGTGTGTCGGACTGCAGCACCGAGGGCAGCATGAAGCCATCTGCAGTTTCAGCTTCTACAAGAAGCAAAACAATGAAGATGTTTTTTGTGACTTCAAAAGGAATCGGTCGCGATTGTTTCGTTCCTAACCTCAGTATCATTGTGTTAATAATGTGTGCCTCGTCGGCGTCAGACTGTTAGCCGTAGCTACACTGTAGCAGGATCTGATAGCCTCAATGCTACGAACCGGCCCTCTGTTGGGCGCCGGGTTTTAGTTCCAGATGTGGAAGTCGCTCTTTAACCTTTAGTCTGACTGTGGTTACATTCATGTTTACCTCTCTCTCTCTCTCTCTCTCTCTCTCTCTCTCTCTCTCTCTCTCTCTCTCTCTCTCTCTCTCTCTCTCTCTCTCTCTCTCTCTCTCTCTCTTCTTTTCTCCCTGCAAGATATCTTCAAAAATGATAATTTAATGAATTAATTTAACTGCTCTGCTTCGGCCACCAACACATAACTCATTTTCAGGCGCTCTGATTAATTTGACATTTAGCTAACACACAAAGTCAAAATGTAGGGTTTTCACCACTGCTTTTGGAAGTAAAACCAGAGATAAAAGTGACTTTTTTCTTTACTTTGGTGGATCAAGAATGATGCCGATGTGAAGAGCGGCTCATGTGGATTCGGAAAAGTGACCGACAAACATTTGGAAACGCGACTTGGAAATAGAAGCTCGAAAGAAGCGTTAAAACGTTCACTTTGAGCACTGAGTCTGGTGTGGCCGTCGACGTTTTGGTTGCAATGTTCAGTAACTTGAGGATCTTAAAAACCCAACGTGAATAGAATCGTGACGAGATCGTGGATTTTTGTCATCCGTGCCGAAAAGAAGAAGAAAAAAAAGTGCAATCTACATTTTTGGCATATCGCCCACTCCCATCATGGAGTCATGGTCTAAAAGTGGACCGGCTCTAGAGGCCCGAGAGGCCGATGTAGTGCTCGTTGTGTCCGTGTTGGTGGGTTGTAGAGAGAGAACGAGTGTTATTAGAGTAGAAGCTTTATCGGACAAAGTAGAACTCAACTGGTGGAATTCATATGTTTATACAATTAATGTTGTCGGGTTGCTCGTTGCTGTTTGAGCTCATGTTCAGAGAGGTACAGTCCACACACAAAATAAAATCAACATAATTAGATTTGGGGGAATTAGGAAAATATGAAATATAATAAAAATAGCAAAATTTGTTGGTTTTACATGTAAAAAACGGTTCCAGATGATGGTTTAAAAAGTACAAACAAACGTATTTGGAGCAAATACCCTTCAAAGTAATATGTGGTGCCCTCATAGTTTTGAGAGTATAGTGGGTGTACATTAAGTCATAAAGTCTAATTAACTCAAGAAAAAGAAAAAGGATGTTTTTCTCTTCCATTCCAGGTTTTTTTTTGTGTTTTTCCAAAAAATGTGTTTCAGGTTTTTTGTCATGCTTAACTTAAAACTTAAAATATATTAATTGAATGTGAAATACATTGAAAAAAACAAAACATGGTCAGTTTAAGTTCATTTAAATTATATCTTTGGTTTTTAATGAGACTGTTAAAATACTCAGAGTATCTAAAATTATTATTTAGATGTAATAATAGATAACATTGCTCTCTTTTTTCCATATATAACACATATAAATTCATGTTTTATATCTATGTACACAAATTCCCATCTATTTATGTTGAAAATATCCGTCCCGGCAAAGCGTAGAGTCGTGAACCCAAACGGCCACCAGGGGGCGATGCAGGACGACCACATGACATTCAACCTGTTCAATATTAATAACAACAACAACTATCCTGAATGAAATCAGCTGGGTCTACTTGTGTGTCGTCAGCAATATTCCAGTAGCGAGTAGGAGAAGTCAGACGTAAACAGCAGAGTCGTCGGTGTATCGTCGTATTTGTTCATTGAATAAAACACTGACTGAGAACTAGAGAGAAGTATTTCCTGCACACGTGTTTGCATGTCATGACGCTTTCCTCCACCTGTGGCAGCGTGTTGAACGTCTTCCATGTGTTTCACTTCCTGTCTCCAGACTGCAGACGTCCTGTAAATATCTTTCTTTCTGTTCTGTATTAGAGATTTTGTGAAATATTTTCTCCTGAAGGATGAATAAACCTGAACTCTTCTACGAACCGAGTGGCTGATTTCAAGCAGCGACCTGTCGATCCATCGTTTTGTGTCTCCTTGTGGTTGTTTTGTCTCTTTTTGGTTGTTCTGTGTCTCTTTTTGGTTGTTTTGTGTGTCTTTTTGTTCTTTTTTGTCTCCTTGTAGTTGTTTTGTGTCTCTTTGCGTCTCTTTTTGGTCATTTTGTGTCTCTTTTGTCATTTTGTGTCTCTTTTTGGACGTATTGTGTCTCTTTTTGTTCGTTTTGTGTCTCCTTGTAGTCATATTGTGTCTCTTTTTGTTCATTTTGTGTCTCTTTTTGGACGTATTGTGTCTCTTTTTGTTCGTTTTGTGTCTCTTTGTGGTCATATTGTGTCTCTTTTCGGTCGTTCTGTGTCTCCTTGCAAATGCTTTACACCTTTTTGAAATCATTTTGTGTCCCTCTCAGTAGCTTTGCGTCTCTTTTGTGTCTTTGTGGTCAGGGCGTGTCTCTTTAAGTCACATTTAGCAGGTGAAGGCCTGTTGAACCCGTCGTCCCTCCATGGAGTAAATATCCCTCTTATAAGAAAAACTAGATCCATCCTAACTTCCTCGGCCTCTCATCACAACCCCACCTCGCTCATGAAACCCGATCCACACCTGAGCGTCCGTGCTTTGACCTCCAGGTCGTAGTTTCAGATGCAACGTGCTGTGGCGCGTCTGCCAGCCAATCAGCTCCGCCCAGCGAAGACGTGGCTTCCTTCACGCTTTGTGCTTTTGAAAAACACAAAAAAAACAAAGAGAGAAGAGAGAAGTATTTTTGGAATCTCTCCTTTCAACAAACTGAAGCGGGCGGATAGTTGAGATGCTTCAGAGGCAGCGAGACCGGTTGTTCTGGTATAAAAGTCACGACAAGAGACGCCGCACACAGCAACCTGCTGAGGACCCGCTGACAGCTGAAGCGCTGAGAGGTGAGTTACGACTTCAAATGTCTCTTCCACCTCTCGCTGACCGTCAGAGAGCGTCGTTCACTCGACTCATGAAATGAGGATTTGCTCTCTTTCTGGCAGAAGATGAAAGCTCAGATTCTGTTCCTGCTCCTGGTTCTGGCGGTCGGGCTTCAGACGACGACGCCGACAACCGAAACCCACAAGGGCCGTCTCGGTACGGACGGGTGTTTTATAAAGTCCTACGAACCTCAAACGCGTCTCGTTGGATTCCGTCCTGACAAACAGTTGTGTTTTATTTTTAAATCTTACAGTTGTTGAAGAGGAAGTGGCCATGGCGGAGATTATGGGACACAGTGGGACCGACTCGGGGCCAGAACCCACAACGAAGCCTCAGAGGTGAAGCCTCAGAGGTCAAGAGAGGTCATGAGAGGTCATGAGAGGTCGGGAAGAGTCACAAGAATGTGACTGGTCGAGGTTCCTCTTCCTCCGGTTAATTAAACTCATTCACTGCACTTTCTTTTGCACAATGTTACACACGTTCAGGGTGCTGCACTTTAAATGCAAACTCTACTTATTGTGTAAAACAACTTGTTGTTGAATTGTTCTCGTCATTATTTTCCTTATTCTCTTCTAACAACTGTTTTTCCTGTCTTTATTTAGAGGTTGATTATTGTTTGTTTGATCGTGTCAACCCTCAAGGAGTAAAAGGAGATGATCTGAAGTGTTCTCAATCTCAATGCTTTCAATCAGAGTTTAAATCTGTGTACAGGTGTGAGACATTGTTATAGTTACAATAAAGCTTACAAAGAACTATTCAAATAGTAAGTATAGGTATTGATATACTCCTCTAAGGAAATACTCAATTGATGTATTTACAGAACAAATAACAAAATGTAAAAAAACATATCAAAGAAATAATATTCATCTGTCAGAGTTTGTCATTTGCTCCATCACTGTTAGATTATTTAATAATATCACTGGAATATCACAGAAAATATATACATAACATATACATGAATACTAATAAATAGTAGTAGCAGTACTTGTGCCTGCATCATTTCAAGTGTTGATTGCAAAAAATAAATGTTATTTCTTATCTGATTTCTTATCCAGTAGTACTAGTAGTACAACTAGTAGTAAAAAGATAAATACATAGTAAAATACTAACTAAAGTATCCACAGGTTAATTTAAAACCTGTGTTATGTAATATAAATCATATTAAAGTCACATTACACGTCACTGATCTATAACCGTCACCACGTCGCCCTCTAGCGGCTCTCTGGTGTCACTGCAGCCTCAAACAAAGTTCAGTTAAATCAGTTAGAACCTGTTCAACATCCGGGTGCTGAGGGCGAAGAGCTGAACTCTTCATGTGGAGAGCGAAAACAAAGGTCGAAGAAGACAAAACGTGACGTTGAAGTGACACAACAAGTGTCTTTTCGCCCTCTTCGACATTAAGGAAGTTGTTGGTCCGCGGCGGTCACGTGACTCGTCTCCCGCGGCCAGCCAGAAATGTCAACCGTCATTTGCAGCCTGGCGCCCGGCGCGCGCCTCCCTCGCGTCCCCGCTGCGCTCGTGCTTTTTAGTTCCATGTTTCACTTTGTTTAGTGCTGCCCGCGGGTTTCACCGCCGGGAAAAGGTTCCGGCGCCGGGCGACATGCGCTCCTTCGCGGGGCTGGCCGCCCTGGTGGCGGCGGCGAGCGTCTTCCTCTACCTGCTGTCCACGCACCTGCCGCCGGGGCCCGCGCGCGGCCAGCCGGGGCCCGAGGGGCGCGAGGAGGGCGAGGAGGGCCACGAGCACCGGGAGTACAGGTATGAAAGTCTTTACAACATTACGACCTCAATGGTTTTATGTCATGTCTCAAAGTACAGGTGTAAAAAAAAGATGTTAATTATTTATTTATTTGATATTTTTCATTTTCAAAATATGCTTTTGGAATCAACAACTAACTAATAGTGAAAAATATGACACACACACACAAACACACTTGCACAGACACACACATGCACACACAGAGATACAAACACACGTACACACACACACAGACAAACGCACACAGACACACGAAGACACAAGCACACACTCGCACACAAACACCCATACACACACACACAAACACACAAACACATGTATATACACACACAAACACAGACACACACACACGAACAGCCAAACACACACACACAAACAAAACAATCATTAAAGTCCCGTTGCTACACCTACATTTAAATTAGCCTCCTTGAGCATCTCTAAAGTTATAATAAAGTAGTTAATACTTGTATTTCATTTTATTTGTAGTACTTTTAACCTTCATGCAAAGATTATACTTCATATCTAAAAAAAAATACTTGGATACAATCCAATAAATGTGTGTAGTCTGTGTGTAGAGTTGTGCTGGTCCTCCTGCTCGTGGCAATGTGGGGGTTTCTAAGGTGAACACCAGCTGGCTTGGCAACTAAATTGCCCAACATCCATGATTGTGCAACTCTGTAATGAATCAGTGACTGCTGATGATCGGTTTGGTCAACAGTGTTTACCTTCCTCTTCCCCAGTGCATGCTGGGACAGGATCCCAACGCCTTAAGGGATCAATAACCTCACCTGAAAACCGGTCAGGTCATCTGTGCCGTCATTAGTCGGCCATCTTTTTTTATTAATATCATGTTTTTTTCTCATATTGGTCTTCAGATCTGTTGCAGCAAATAAGACGAATAATCAAATGTGTTTTAAATTCACATCTCCACCCAGTACATATCGGACTGATCGCATTACTCCTCTGTGTGTGTGTGCGTGTGTGTGTGTGTGTGTGTGTGTGTGTGTGTGTGTGTGTGTGTGTGTGTGTGTGTGTGTGTGTGTGTGATATCTTGCAATGTGCAACAGCCAAGTGTGTGGTCGTCTTGGGATGATAGAATAACGCCGACCAAGACGCTCTGAAGCCAAGAGCGAGACCCATCTGTCTGTGTGTGTGTGTGTGTGTGTGTGTGTGTGTGTGTGTGTGTGTGTGTGTGTGTGTGTGTCATTACTGTGATATGACTCATATTATACTTATCAAGTCATTGATACGTGGCGTGATGCATGAGTCACGTCATCAGCATCGCGGTGCAGGAAAAGGCAGAAAATCCACTCGTTCTTATTTGATGCTTTCACCTGTATGACGGTAAAAGTTCACGATATTATAAAGAACACACATTTAAAAATATATTTTTAGTCTCATCCGTGGTCTCAGGTGGCCTCTTATGAGCTCTGATCTTAAGTTATTCCCATAGATTTCATATTGGATTCAACCTTTAACATCGAACAGCTGTTCTTCATCGCAGGATTTCTGACAGAAGTAATTCTCAGAGGAGTACTTCAAAACAAGAAGTAATGCATCAACACCACCGCTTTAAAGTTCGCTGCTCAACATTTAATCAAAGCAGCCTGTGGAGAATATAATCTGGCCCACAAGGGAACTCCATAATCCACCACGTTTGGAGGTCAGACGGCACTGAACATCACCACAAAACCACCAGCAGTGGAGAGCTCGACCTTCATATCGATGACCACGATGGACGCCGAAGATGAGGAACGGACACCTCGGATTAAATACATTTCAGTCAGCGCGTTCAATACTTTTTCCTTGTGTCATTCTATTACACTTAATTGAATTAGTTTGGTTGGATTACTCAGGTTGTTACCGACACCTGGTGGAAGTTTCACGTCAATATCTCCTTTACAAATATATTTACTCAGCAAAATGTTGTCGTGTTCAATGCTTATTACCCGCTGTGTGTTTAAATATGTATTTATATTTGCTCCTGTTGACGCATTTCCCTCCTTAAATACTTCAAGCGCACTATAACTCGGTTTCACGCGTCCGGGCGCTCGCGCATCATCGACCCGCTGACCAATGAGAGCGCAGGATGTTTGTCCGCTGACCAGTAGAAACCAGTAGAAACCAGTAGAAACCAGGAATGCTGCATGCCGGAGCAAGTGGGAGAGGAAGTCGGCATCTTGAGTTTCAACGGGGGATTTCAGTGTGTGTGTGTGTGCGTGTGTGTGTGTGTGTGTGTGTGTGTTCCCTCTACTCGAGTGTACAGGCGGCGGCACTATTTCTGTCCCTCAAATCAAATGTCTCCCGTTACCCGCTCACTTCTTCCTCCTAACGTGAGCTTTCCTCTTCTCGTTATGAAGTTATAAATGACCTCACGGCTCTCGACCCGCCCGTCACCTTCCTGTGAGAAAACTGTGGGTTTTTATATGAATCATAAATGTAGGACGTGTACCGGGTCCGGATACATTTAGCTTCACGTGAAACATCGGGAAGAAAAAAAACACAGAAATCACACTGGATCGAGTTGGACAACAGAGCAACTCACCAGCCGGCAATTTATCATTTAAAGCCGGATTATTTAACATAATGAGGAGAATGCTATGAATAATATATATATATATATATATATATATATATATATATATATATATATATATATATATATTCTCTTACATAGGTTTATTAATTGGTTGATAGTGGTGTGGTGATGGAGTTATTGGTTGAAGGAGTTATTGGTTGATGGAGTTATTGGTTGATGGGGTGATTGGTTGATGGGGTGATTGGTTGATGTGGTGATTGGTTGATGAAGTTAACTCCTCAATATTTATTCACACTATCAGACTCAAACATCCCACATTGTTCGAGTTATAACCAAAAGGCCTTCTGCCAGATGGAAGTCAGTGTTCGAGGGCTTCTTCTCTTCTGGAGTTGTGTTGAGAGAGGACGACGTGCTTCGAGTCTCTGAGTCTTTGAGTCTTTGAGTCTTGTGGCCGTGGTTGTGTGTGTTTTCCCCGTCCAGGCTGAAGTTCCCGTCGGACCTGGACGAGCTGCGGGAGCTCGCGGAAATGCTGAAGTTCTACAAACGAGAACACCACAACTACGTCCTGCTGCTGTTCTGCAGCGCCTACCTCTACAAGCAGTCCTTCGCCATACCGGGCTCCTCCTTTCTGGTACCGAACACGCCGGACAGTTGTTCAGGCAACGCACACATGCACCAAAAAATGTCTTCTAGGTTTAAGTGCCGATGAGTGACGCTCAATGCACTCCGATCCTCCCTCAGAACGTGCTAGCCGGGGCGATATTCGGGCCCTGGGAGGGTCTGGTGCTGGCCTGCCTGCTCACCACCGTCGGCTCCACCTTCTGCTTCCTGCTCTCCTCCGCGTTTGGGAAGCAGCAGGTGGTGCAGCGCTTCCCGCAGAAGGTGGCGCTGCTGCAGAGGAAGGTAGGCGACGCAGAGCCAGCTAACGAAAGCCAGCTAACGAAAGCCACCTAACGGAAGCCAGCTAACGGAAAAAAAGCTAATGGAAACCAGATAACGTAAGCCAGCTAACGGAAGCCAGCTAACGGAAGCCTGCTAACGTAAGCTCGCCGCGTTAACGTGCTTTGCAGCATGTTTGCACGTTTCCTGTCAACCATTTCATGAAATGTGGAAGTGAATGCAAACGTTTCATGAAGACTATTTATTCTTTTCTCTTTCATCTGCTTAACTCTGCGACTTGTTATATATTAATATATATATATTTATAATTTTTTTATAAAAAAAAGTTTTTGTCTCTAGGAGCAAATTTAATTTTATATATATATATACATATATATATATATATATATATATATATATATATATATGTGTGTATATATACATATATATATATATATTATATATATTAAATTAAATTTGCTACTGAAGGGCAAAAACTTTTTTTTTAATAAAAAAAAATTATATATATATATTATATATATATAATATATTATATATATAATATATATATAATATATATATATTATATATATATATAATTATAATTATATAATATTTTTTTTTATATATTTCTTTTCATTTGAAGGTTTGATTGTAAAAAAAACCCAGCAAAGGCAAAAAAATAAGAATTATATATTATTTCTTCCCACTCGTTAGTTCTTCCCTTTTCTCTCCATCTTCTCCTCCTTCTCTCCGCCTCTTTTCCCTCCGTCAGGTGGAGGAAAACCGCAGCAGTTTGTTCTTCTTCCTCCTCTTCCTCCGTTTCTTCCCCATGACTCCCAACTGGTTCCTCAACATCACCTGTCCCGTCCTCAACATCCCCATGCACATTTTCTTCTTCTCTGTGTTAATAGGTGAGACTCCACACACACACACACACACACACTAAATAAAACACACACACTGATGCCCTCAGCTGCTTCCTCCTCCTCCTCCACCAGGTTTGATCCCCTACAACTTCATCTGCGTCCGCACCGGCTCCATCCTCTCTGAGATCTCCTCCCTGGACGACGTCTTCTCCTGGGGGACGCTGGCTCAGCTCCTGGCCATCGCCCTCGCGGCGCTGCTGCCCGGGGCGCTGATCAAGCGCTACGGCAAAGCTCACCTCCACGGCCTGGACGGGAACGGACCCGACCGGGGCTGACGGCGAGGCCGAGCGGGTCCGGGAAGGAGACGGCGGTGACTCCGGGACAAATAACAGAGATGGAGGAATCGGCGGCGTGGGCGTTGGGAGTCCTGAAAACTCTCGCGAGACCTTTTTGTCCACTTTTGGGCCTCGTGGTTTCTGTGAGGTCGCCGCAAACGGCTCATCACGCTAACAGTCCGGGAATGTCCTTAAAGCTCTCGTTGCTTTAAGGCCTCACGGTGTTACACACAGTTAACGTTTTAGGGAAAATTCATTTTTTGGGGGGATTTAAATTGAAATATTTGAGAATTCTACAATCACTCCGTCTCGACTTGAGGTCTTAAAAATGGCCGCCGTTCTGTCGGGTTGCCTCCTGCCAGTCGTGCAATGCTCCGGTTTGGTCCTTTATCTGTTCACACACACACACACACACCTACATCTACACACACACACGTCTTAATGTAGCCGTGGCTTCAGGACACATCGGGTGTGATTTGAAAACACTGACATGCTGTCGTCTGGCTCCACTTTGAGATTAGCCACTTTAAATCTGCTGCCGGTTGGAATTGTACCATTTATTTATTTTTTTAATCCATATTTTGCAGGGCAGAGTGTTTATAGATAAAGTCTTAAACTGTAGCTTCTTATTTAAAACAAAACGCAGAGGGTCAGTCTCTAAAAGAAGTCCTTGACCTCTATTATTTATTCATTGTGATCTTTTGTTAAATGTATTTGTTGTATTTTGTCGTGAGGTTCAAGGTTTTTACAGTTCTGGAGTCGAGTCACGTTTTTTTTTTCAAACAGTGACAATCGTGTCGTGAATGTCAAAAACAAATAAAACAAATGTAAGTTTGTTTATTTTCATTTTGATAATAAGCAAAGTTGATTTGCATGTGGAAACACAGCTGATGTGAAATGATGCAACACAAGTTTGTGGATGTTTATGGACGTAATCACCTGAGAGACACTTTTTATTACAACTCAAGACGGTTATTGTTCTTCTTTATGGTCGTCATCGGTGAGTTGTCTGGATTCTGACGTCGTTTCCTTGTCGTCTGGACTGCAGCTGCTCCGGTGGTTCGATCTTGAAACGGTTGCGATGGTGAGAATCCTGAGAACTGCAGCTTCCATACTCGTGTTTTTGAACCATAAATAGCGATCAAGTGTACAATGAACAAATTGTACGAGGGCGAGCGGAACACGAGCGGGTTTAAAGGGCCGAGAAAAACATTTTAAAAAGCGTTTGAATCAAACATCGTGTGCGTTACACAACCTGAAACGTCTTGCAGTCGTCAATCAGAATAAATCATAATTGCTTCTGTTGTGACAAAGAGACAAAGTTTTTAGTTTTCTTGGATGCAAACGGTTGTTTATTCGTGACCACACACTCAAAACATCCAGTAACACAAAACCTGTACCAACAACACGCTGGTCATAAAAACTTGGTTCTTTTTTTACACACACACACACACACACACACCTTCACACACACACACACACACCTTCACATTGGCGTAGGCAGGCACTCGACTCAGTAAACACAGTAAAGGACCTGATGTGATTTGCATGAACTTTAAACGCGGCGGACATCGATGCACCGAACCAACAAAAACACACAAAACCAGAAACGGAATATTATTATTATTTTTTTTTTAGACTTCATGCTTCAGGAGAAAAAGGTCAGGGGTCAACCTGGGGTCAAAGTTCACTGAAAGAGCGTTCAGTACGACTTGTGTCCGTCTGATCGCTAAAGATAACGGCGCTCTCGCTGATACACAAGCGGCCATTTTGTTGTCAGTTTATTTAGGATCAGTCCCCCTAAAAGATTTCATGTCCTGGTCCAAAGTGCCAGATTTGTTTTAAAAAGGCTCCGCCCCCATTTAAATATTTGGCCCACAAATCGCTCCAAAACATCGCGTTTCAACACAATTAAACAAAAACGCAAAAAAGATCACAAAACGCCGTCCGCAGCTTCGTCACAACACAAAATATCCAGCGAGTTGCATAATTAAAGAACAAAACGACGACGCGTGAAGAGAGGACGTGCGGACGTTCAGTCAGTGCAAAAAGGTTTCAGTGCTGAGGAAGAGGAAGAGGAAGATGCTGCTGCTCGGAGTCATGCGAGTCGTCCTCGTGGACCAGAGAGGGCGAAGGACGTGCAACGTGTCGAACACGACGACGTGAAGGGGGAGGGGCCGAGCAGCGGACGGACGCCGCCGGTTGGCTGTCGGGGCGAGCGGCGCTGCGAGCTCATTGGCCGAGAGCTCGCCGGCGAAACATAAATAATACGATACCCGAGGACGAGGAAGATATGACAGACGGCTCAGAGGAGGAAAACGAAATCCAGACCAGGAACCAGGAGCGAGCAGGGAGCGCTTGTTTCCTCTCTCGTCCCCACAACTCGTACCGACTCGTTCTCCTCAGAGAATCGGCGACGCTCCGACTTTTGGGATCCAGATGTGGGCGTCGGCGTCTCCAGGCGCCGTTCTCCTCCTCTTCCTCCTCCTCCTCTTCCTCCGAACCTGTCGTTATCAGAGGAAGGATTCACCTGTCGAAGCGCTCATGCTCTCCCCTGAGGCACTTTGGGGGGCGATAGATAGGGAAGAAGGAAGGAAGGAAAAAGGGGGCAAGGCACAAGGAAGCAGGGAGGAATGAGAGGAATAACGTGTTAGAATAAAAGAATAGAAAAGCATAAAGAGCCCATAAAACATCCAGAAACAAAGTTTAGTCTTAAGAATTAGACTATTAGTAATATTATATTATATTATTAATATAATATAATAAAAGCATGTACTGCAAAAGATGCAACGTCAGAGCTTTAAAGCGTCATGGTTCCACGTGAATTTGTTTTTAAAACACACGAGAACCAGCTGGTGGATGAAGACCCGCAGCAGCTGCAGAGAAACGGGGAAATAAAACACAAAGAGGAAGAGGAGGAACTAAATAATGTGCACGTGAACAAGCGTCACGCACCTGCGCGTGTGCACGAGGTCCTGCACACACTGGTCTTTGTGGTAGCGGACGAACTGGGTGCAGGTGAGCCGGACCTCCTCCGGTACGCCGGAGGGACTCAGGTCCTCCTCGTCCCTGCCCTGCCACAGCCAGAGCAGCCTGACACACACAGACACACCGAGACACACACAGACACACACAGACACACGCACACAGATCCAGTTATGAGTTCCTCATGTGAATCTAGAAAACTACGACCCAGTCTCCCTCACCGCTTCTTGAAGGGCAGGATGATGAGGTGTCGGTCCAGACCGAAGATCCCAAAGGACAGGAAGCCCTGGAGCACAGAGAGGGTCAGGAAGGGAAGTGTACTGGCTCTGTACTGGGGCATGCTGGGACTTAAAATTGGCCGAAAGGCTACCTGTCCGTAGTTGGCCACGGCGCAGAAGAACTGCAGCTCCAGGTAAAGCCTCCCGGGGTCTTTGTTGAAGAGCCACCACAGACAGCTGGACAGGTTCTGCAGACGGACGGACAAACCGACCAATCAGAGGACGGCAGGCTCGCAGAGAGGAAACTAATAAAAGCAGTGAAACTAGCGAAAATGTTGTAGAAAATCAAAGAAAAGCAAGTCTTAAAAAGTGGGTTTTTAACATTGAATTAGGTGTCACACACACACACACACACACAAAGACACACACACACACACACACACACAGTGTGTGTCCTCACCGCCAGCAGGCTGACGAACAGCAGCAGGCAGAGCAGCACGTGTCTGACGGTCTGTTTGTCGTCTGTCTGCAGGCCGGGCGGCGGCAGGTTCAGCGGCTGCTCGGAGGAGGAAGGGCCCGGCGGCGGCGGCGGCGGCTGCAGGCCGTCACACAGCGCCCCACTGTGGCCTGGAGGGGAAGACACACAGCCGCGTGACGCTGGAGGGAGATTGGAGACTTTTATTTTGTAGGTTTCGCATGACTGCAGAGCTTCTGTTACACTATTTGTTTCACTACTGATTGTGTGTTCCTTCTATGGAAGCCCATTTCTGCCACACACAAAAACAAAAAAAAATTAGGACAAAAAATAAAAATAGGACCAAAAAAAAAAAAAAAATTAGGACCAAAAAATAAATAAAATAAAAAATAGGACAAAAAAAAAAGAAGAAAAAAAAATTTGGTCTTAATATTTATTTATTTTATTTTTTTGGTCCAAATTTTTATATATATATATTTTTTGGTTAAATAATTTTTTTTTGGTCCTAATTTTATTTTGGTTCTAATTTTTTTTTTGGTGTGTCGGAAATGGGCTTCCATATGCTTCTTTCTCGTTACTAAAAGTGACATCACAGCACTCAGTAAAGTTCATTCTAATCATTTAAATATTCTATCTTTTTGGAACTGAGCGAAGAAATATATAGAAGTATAGAAGAATATTATATATTTAAAATAATAAGTCATCCTTCCATCCATCCATAAATGAATGTATATGAAATATATTATTAAACATATGATTATATATGTTGTTACCTGTGCTGCTGTTTGAGTGCTCGCTCTGCGTGCTGGCGATCATGTCCGGTATCGGCTGGAGAGGAGAAAAGCTGTGGAGGCCTGGCAGTGCACACGCACACACACACACACACACACACACACACACACACACACACACACACACACTCTGGTGAAAAGTCACGTTTTCAATCCAACCTGTTTTGATAAACATTCCTCACACAGGTCACAGCTACCTGAGTGGATGCTGCCGGCAGGTGAGCATGCCACCTGTGGCTGCTGCTGTTGTTGTTGTTGTTGTTGTTGTTGTTGCGCTGGTCCCTCCAGGCCACTAGGGGTCCTCGGCTCCTCGCCGATGCCCGTCCCGGCGGCTCTGTTCAGGGCCTGGTAGCCGCCCTGCTCCCGCTCCCCCTGGCTGAGCCCCATCAGGGACACGGCGCCCAGCAGCAGGCTGACGGCGAGCACCACCGCCGTGCTGATGATCTGGAGAGAGAGAGAGAGAAGTCAAAACACCTCTCAGTCAACCGGGAGTCACCATCGGATCCAGATACAAGTTCATGATAATCCGGTTTAAACTGGAGCTGAACAGACTCAGGAAGAACGATACAGAGGGAAGAACTGACCTGAGCTCGGCCGTAGAAGAAGGCGGAGTCTATGGTGTCGGTCCTCTCTCCTGTGATGAGAAGAGCTCCCACCATCAGGAAGGGAACCCTACACACACACACACACACACACACACACACACACACACGCACAGACACACACACACACACACACACAGACACAGACACACACACCTCAGACCTCGGTCGACGACTTCAACTGTGCTAAAAGTACATTTTTGTTTAAAAATAATCTACAAAGCCGACCCGTTTGATTTGTAACAAGCTCATCAAATAATCAATACAAGTTCCAGAGTGTGTTAAGGGAAGACAGACCCTTCAGAATAAGAGCTCAAAAGGAGCGATGTCGTGGCAAAAAGAACAAGCTTGTGACGATGACGAGGCCTTCGGCGGCTGGAGAGTCAGATTTTACTCGGTTGAGACCAAAAACGGAGCAAAAAATACAAGATGGGCGTTTGAAATCGACTGAAATATACGAGATGGAACTGTTAACCTTCAGAATAAGAGCTCAAGAGGAGCATTTTTTTAAATTTCTGTATATATGTTTTTCTGTTCCAGTGAAAGAGCAAAAATAAAGTGTAAAAAAATGAATAATAGTTCCTGAGTGCGTCTCCTTACCCCCAGCCCAGAGCCATGAACACTCCCGGTCGGAGCCTCAGCAGATCATCTCTGTTGGTCAGCGCCAGGCAGAGCGGGATTAGACCTGAAGAACGGAGCAAAGACACTGAGGTCACCTGCAGCGGCCACATGGTACTGACCCAGTGTGATGGACGCGGGACAGCCGACTGGACGCGCTGCACCTGAAACATCGTCTGAATGGGGCATGCTGGGACTTAAAACGACACGTTTGTGTCCAATATGAAGGAATTCCCTTGAGCTTCTTTTGGTGGAGAAGATGGTTTGGAGGTGAAGTGCTCACCTGCCCAGATGGAGGTGCTCACCTGCCCAGATGGAGGTGCTCACCTGCCCAGATGGAGGTGCTCACCTGCCCAGATGTAGGTGCTGTACAGAGAGCCGTACAGCAGAGTGAAGGTGAGGATCTTGCCGAGCAGATTGTCGTCTTGTTTCCCCAAAAAGTTCCACAAGATCATACTGACGCACACCAGGAACTAGAGCGGAGGGAGCGAAGGGGGAGGAGCCAAAGTGATGAACGAAACACTTCCTGGATGAGTTGCCTCCAAAACACGACACAAACACACACACACACACACACACACACACCTGAGCCAGGAAGAGGTTTAAGGCGAAGAGGTGAGGAAGTCTGTTGAACTTCCTGCTGAGCAGCATCACCACGACGGTCCACACCTGAGAGGACACACACGTTACGCACTACACACACACCTGAGAGGAGGACACACACACACCTGAGAGGAGACACACGTTACGCACTACACACACACACCTGAGAGGAGGACACACACGTGATACAGTTCACACGAGATGAGACATGATCACACACGTTTACAGTATATACATATACACACTTTTTTTCCTTTTACACACACACACACTTTTTTCCCCTTACGCACACTCTCACACTCTTTCACACACACACACACTCTTTCACACACACACACACACACACACACACCAGGGCGACCAGGCTGACGATGCTGATGTTGAAGCTGACGTTCTCCAGCTCCGTCACCAGCGGCGTCGGGTCCATGAGCGGGATGGTGAGCAGCCACGCCGACACGTACATGATGGGCGCCGACAGGAAGGTGCTGATCACCATGCCAGAGGTCACCTGGAGGAGAGAGGACCCTTAAACCACGAGGAACACCTGAGAGACACTTAAACATGAGGAACATCTGAGAGAAGACACTTAAACATGAGGAACACTAAAGAGAAGACACTTAAACATGAGGAACATCTGAGAGAAGACACTTAAACATGAGGAACACTAAAGAGAAGACACTTAAACATGAGGAACACTAAAGAGAAGACACTTAAACATGAGGAACATCTGAGAGAAGACACTTAAACATGAGGAACACTAAAGAGAAGACACTTAAACATGAGGAACACTAAAGAGAAGACACTTAAACATGAGGAACATCTGAGAGAAGACACTTAAACATGAGGAACACTAAAGAGAAGACACTTAAACATGAGGAACATCTGAGAGAAGACACTTAAACATGAGAAACACTAAAGAGAAGACACTTAAACATGAGAAACACTAAAGAGAAGACACTTAAACATGAGGAACACCTGAGAGAAGACACTTAAACATGTACCATACACTTAAACCATAGCTTAAACAAACCTTTTGAAGTGAAAGTAAAAGTTTGTTTTCTTGTTTTAGACCTGATTCATTCATACAAATAAAAAAAGAACTCTTCTGTTTCATCGTAGTGCTTTAAGTATACTTTATCTGCGTCGGTACGGAGCTCTGGGACGTCTTACCACCTCCAGCTCGATGTTGTAGTGCGCGGCGTAGATGGCCACGCTCGGCGCCGTGGGGAAGACGCCGTACAGGAACGCAAAGTTAGACAGACTGCTGTGGTTGGACCCGGTGCTGTTCACCCCGACGTCCAGGAGGTCCATCATGTCCTTACAGACCAGAGGCATCACCAGGCTGCAGGGGAGGAGGGGAGGGGGGAGAGAGAGAGAGAGAGAGAGAGAGAGAGAGAGAGAGAGAGAGAGAGAGAGAGAAAAAATCACCAAGCTGCAGGGGTTGAGAGAGAGAGGTGTGTGTGTGTGTGTGTGTGTGTGTGCTATGAATGCACATTTAGTTACTTAATGTAAACAACAAACAGCGTGGGATAAGTGGTGTTTGTGTGTGTTTTGTGTGTGTGAGAAATAAGTGTGTGTACTGTAGATGCACATTCAGTAACTCTATACAAACATACAGTGTGGGATAAGTGGTGTGTGTGTGTGTGTGTGTGTGTGTGTGCGTCAACACTTTAGCCTTCTAGCTGCAGCTCCGGCTGTCAAAGGGACTCGGGAAATAAAATAAACAAACATGGAAAAACATAAATTCCAAAACGGTAAACAGGAAGTCGTCTTTCTGCAGGATGAGATCAGATCTTTACATTTTATATATATATATTAATATATTATACGCTATGAATTATATCATACGCTACGACTCATTGGGAAAAGAGAAACGGCGGCAAATGACAAAGAATGCGTCATTTTTGAGTCTGTACTCGGCATTATATTGATTATTATTACTAATGTACCTCAATATAGTCAAAATGTATATTTAGTGATACACAGTAAACTGACAGTAAGCCCCGCCCACATTGTAGCAGACACACACACCGTCAGCACTACTTACAGCTTGGCTGTGATGAGCAGGATCAAGGCCACGCCGGTGTCTCGGGTGAGTTTCCGCAGCTGTCCGACCTGCCGGAGGAGCACAGACGTTACCGAGCTGCGACGGCGTCCTTCAGGTTGAAGGTGAATCATCCTGAGATGAGAACAAACAAACGTCCGGAGGGAACAGATCTACCATCGTCAGGCCGAGGTAGAACAAGGCCGCGCCCCCGAAGGAGTTGGCCAGGCCGTCGATGAACTCTGACAGCACGGCGGGGATGTGCCGGCCCAGAGCGAAGTGGGACACGATGCCGAAGATGACCATGAAGACGATGGGGTTCTTCAGCACCTGCACAGGAACCACACGGCTCAACGCGAGAGGAACTACAGCTTTAACTTTACACGGTGTTACGCTGCCGTGCACTCACTACAGCTGAGGAATCACCTTAAAACACCTGTGAGTGTGTGTGTACATCTCATGGCCAATGGATTTCCATGACTTTAAACCACATTTTCATGACTTTTAATCAAATTTTCATGATTTTAACCAAATTTCCTTGACTTTATACCAAATGTCTATGAGCAAATATTGTGTGAAATGTGTGTGTAAACAGTAAAAAGTGATAAAATGTAGTATTTAAACAATGAGGATTCAAAGCATACAGTAAACCTTAAATGACTCAAATGAATGAGAGACAATAGTTTGATTCAAAGAATAAACATTTATATAGATGCCTGTATGTATGCTGCTGATATTTTGAGCCTCTTTCTTTTAAAAGTAGATTCATTATTTTAAACTCAGCGTGAATGAACGTCATGAACACATGAAAATAACACATTTACACCACTTTTACTACACTTTTGGGGACTTTTCCAGGCCTGGAAATAACCATTTTTAAATGTAGGTTTTCCATGACTGTAAGAACGCTGCTTATATATAGAGAGACACACGCAATACCTGTACGACTACGATTCCCAGGATGCCGAGCGTGCTGTGGGAGTGGCTGGCCTGCTTCCACCTCTGCACCTCACACAGAGCGAAGCCGATGGGGTTGAGCAGCATGAGGGAGACCGGCGCCACGAGATAGATGTACTGCAGGTACTCTGGATATGTGCTGCGATACAGAGCATCAACTAGACACACAGAGGGAGGGGCGGGGCTTACTTTGTGTGTCTTAAACGCAGCATTTGTCTCGTGAGAATGTGTGTAGAACACGTCAGCGCGGCGTCGCCCCTCACCTATCGGGTATCCTAAGGCGAAGTCGTTGCTCTGCGTGGCGAAGATGGCGTACAAGCCGGCCTTGCTGTACCTGCAGTCCGGACTGGCCACCATGAGGGTCAGCACGCACACCAGCGCAAACACCGTCACCTACACACACACGGATACACTATGCAATACAAATTTGTACAAAAAAGGTACATCCACGTTTTGTAAAGTGTCACCACACACACACCTTGGCGATCAGGACGCTCCAGAGAAACGCCCAGATGACGTCTCCAAAGTCCAGCAGCACCATGTTTTTGAAGAGCAGAGCTGGAAGAGCAAACTTGGACACAAAGTTGCCCAACCCCTTCGCCTGGTTCTGTGTGATGATGTCGGCCCTGTGGGGAGGAATGCAGGAAATAGCCGTGAAGACACTGAGGAAGAAGCATTTATATTTCCATGCGATATCTACTTTATTTAAGCATAACTATGCATCAAGCGACAAGGTGTTGCTTAGTGTGTTGCTGTTGTGCAATATCATATTTGCAGCAACGAGACAACGCTCTGGGCAACATGGCCGACAGTTTTACAATAAAAGATGATCTAATTTTTTTTTTCAAGCAAATTTTTTTTCAAGCGTTTTTTTTCGAGCAATTTTTTTTTCAAGCAAATTTTTTTTAGAGCAAATTTTTTTTCGAGCCAATTTTTTTCAACCGTTTTTTTTTAGATTTTTTTTTGTCGAGCAAAGTTTTTTCAAGCAAATTTTTTTTGAGCAATTTTTTTTAGAATTTTCTTTTTTTTTCAGAGTACTTATTTTGCGTTTTTTTTTTAGAGCATATTTTTTTGAGGGCAATTATTTTTTGACAGCAAATTTTTATTTTCGCGCCTATTTTTTTTCGAGCAAATTTCTGGGTAACCCTACCTGCCGGCTATGTAGCCACACAATATGATGCCAAAACACTCCAGGAGAGCCGGGAACAGCTTGTCGATGGACATGTGGGGCCCCACCGCAGAGCCCAGCGGGCTGTGGGAGATGTTCTTCCCGTGGATCAGCACGTAGCTGCCGGCGGGCTCCATGGTGCTGATGGGACGGGGAGAGGGGGAGGGAGGAGGAGGAGGAGGAGGGGAGGTCGGGTGATGGCTGAGGAGGAAGACAGGGATGGTAAACAGTGGGGGGAGGTTACACGAGTGTGTATTCCCACTGGAGGGAACCCCAAAAGAACACACATAGACGACAACACGTCCATTCCACGTGACGACACTCCCGCGAAGCCCCCCCTCAAGCGGAAGCTGTCAGGTGACCGTTAGCTAGCTTAGGTGCTAAAAACATCAGCGGATTTAGGGACCGCTTCCCGCTCCAACAGCTGGCATTGATATCGTTCAGGAACGTAAAGGCTCACCTCTGTTACTCAGAAGACCATCTCCGGTGAGTAAATAGCCGACAGTCACCCGTCTTGCTCTTCAAACAAGCCCGTGTTTCTCGCTTGTTTCAAGGGAGGAGGGGGAGTTTGGATGAAGCTCCTCTCGCTCCCGAATCTGGCAGCTGCCGAAATTGGCAACGCCCTAAAAAAAATGACTGACGGGCGACTCGTCCAATCATCGCCGAGATTGCACTTCAGGCGCCTAACTACGGGTGGCCACGCCCTGAAAGAGCGACTGACGGGCGATTTGGCCAATCACAGACGAGATTGTGCTTCAGGCGCCTAACTGTGTGCGGTCACGCCCTAAAAGAGCGACTGACGGGCAATTCAGCCAATCATCGTGGACATACACTTCAGACTGCGGCTGTGATTGGATAAAAGCGTGCAGGGGCAATGGTCATGAACTTTGGACCTCATGTGTTTTACAGAATCATAACAGCTGAAATATGAATACCAACCTAACAAAAAGTTTAAATATTATTTTTATGTTATATTTGATCATTTCAAGGGAGAAACAACAATGCTTCAAATAAAGAATATGTGCAAAATAGTGTCTTTATATTTCTATTCTTAATTTATTTTATGTTATTAATGCTTTATAAGTGTTCCTGTTTGACATTGTGCAGCAAAGGTATGTGACTTTTTCTAGAAGACACAATTGGTCTTCTTTTCAGGGAGATGTTTCCACCAGTTAGGGAAGGATTTATTACTTTATTAAGATAAGATACAGACGCTGCGAGCAGGATTTGAACCTGCGCGGGGAAACCCCATTGGATTTCGAGTCCAACGCCTTAACCACTCGGCCATCACAGCTCCATTTCAAGGACATCGTCTCAGACAGTGTACTCACTTAATGACCTGCAGACATGTTCAATGACCAGAACTCACATCCATGCAGCAGAACATTGAGCTCCAGTTTAAAAACTGTGGATTCCAGGTGCAGCAACACCGAAGGTTTTCATTTTAAATGTCTGTTAAGTCACTATTTATCACCAGAGAAGGTTAAACAATGGAGACTGACCCTGTTGATGTAAAGTATTGCAGTATTTACTGTATATGTTTACCGTTGAATTAACATAAATCAACAAAGTGGATATGTTGGTGTTCTTTCTCCTATATTCATATATCACGTCATACTAAACCACTAATATTTGACATCTGACTCACACCTTGTGATGATATATTACATAATATAACCTGATGCGAGATGTGGTTAACAAATGTGGGGAGACAAAAAACAATAATTTTCCCCTTTCAAACTAAATTTTAGATTATTTTGAGAATATTGAGATCAAAATCAAGCCTGTATACCACAGATCATTTCCAGCAGTTCCCCTAAATAACTTAATGAGTACTTATTCATTTTATATGAATACTACAAAACAGATATGCATCTAATGTAGTTCTGAAGTATCTGTAAAGGACTCTTCTATTTGTATTTTCTATATTTGGATCATAAACATAATATCACCACACGCGGTTTCTTCTTGACTTTATTGCACAAACATGTAAATGACGCATATTGTTCATCTGATAATATATAATAAATTGCTTCATCCGCTTGTTTGTGACCACGTGACGGTCTGCGGGGGTCCGTGTCGCCCAACAAATGCACATTTCACTGCAGGTAAAGCACATGAAGCTTTTCTTATTTATTGATGTCAAATATGTTTACCTCCATATGATTGTCTTTAAGAAAATGCTCCTTTGACCGGCACATATCACGCATCCAAAATAAACATTCAAAGCAGTGCTGGGCCAAGCAAAAAACAAGAAAAAATGAACATAATACTGCATAGAAACATAACTTAAAAACAACATTCCTTCCACACGTCTTGATGAACGCATACAGACACATACACGGGTCCTTCATGGCATTAACAATGGCCGCCGCTGTCAACTAACACATCCTCAACACATTTAACAATCAGATGGTAAAGTCTCGGTGGCTCCAACAGACACTGATGCACATACTGTGAAAAGGCACATGTGGCTTTTTTTTTTTGGCAAATCAAAAATAATAACAACAAAAAAACAAAAAAAACACCCGTGTTCCACCTGCTGCGTTCATGCAGCGGCGGCCATTTAAAAAACTTTTTTTTTTAGTTTGGTTGCATGTCCGTCTTTGTGTGTGTCGACACTTTGCTAAACCGAGCTTTTTACGTGTGGCGGCTTGTGTTGCTTCATCAGCTGAACACACACACACACACACACACACACACACACACACACACACACACACACACACACAGATATACAGTATACATATAATTTAAGGCACAGAAGGCTAATTCCCTTAACTCGTTTTAAGCAGCCTGAAGATACAATCCTGAATTTATATATATATAAAATAAAAAAGGCACGATGAGAAACAGCGGAACAAAAGAAGATAAACTCGTCAACACACGAGCTGATTGGTTGCCCTGGAACCGGCAATGTGACGGTAACATTGCCGCGGCGGCGTGCTACGTGCTACGTGCTACGCGGCGAACGCTGGTGTGTTTGTCAAGTAACGGTTTGTATTGTTGTAGAAAAAAGAAAAAAAAAGTGTAGCTGGTTTGTAAAGTATAATATATCTTAGCAAGAAAAATATGGAATCCATCAACCGGAGTAAGCGAAGGGAAGGTCGATGTCGGATCAAAAAAGGTTCACGAAAACACCGACAATAAAGCTCTCGAAAATAGTATCGTCCAGGAAAAGTGCCTAAAAAGGAGGTGCAACTTTGTTTTCTTCTTCCTATCTGAACACAGCGTACCGGAGGATGAGCAGGCACATGATGGAAACTCCACATTCTTCATTTTTTCTACTTGGTCAACCACATTTCAGGTCATAAAAAGCCCACCTGGGCCTCATGCGAGAGCATCTTTGTGTCCTTTATTCTGGCTTTTTTTTACCGGCGTAAATCCTGCTTTCAAAAGAATCCATGAAGAAAATAATCTATCCTTGTTTTCAATGCTGGCAGCAGATTAAGATCCTGCGAAAGACGATGAGCGGGATTAATAACGAGCTGATGCTGGCTCTGAAATGAAGAGGAAGTGCATCCGTATGGGAAACGTCTCCTTCTAGCAGAGCCATGATTAATGAACGGTGATATTCTTATGCTTCATGAATGTATATTTATATGTATATTCACCTTAAAAAAACCTGAATAATGTCCACATATTTATGAAGTGTGATTGGGAGGGTTTAAGTTACGTAATATGGAACCCGGTGGTGACGCAAACATTGGGCTGAAAGAACAGCAGGTGACTCCTGCGTCGCGTCTGGACCTCTGCAACATTTCGTACCGCAAAGAGAAAGTTCAAAAACACGGGATTGACGGGTGAAGAAGTTCTGAATTAACTTGTACGAGCCGCTTGAGAACGGATCCGGTCGGAGGAGGATGAGGAGGAGGAAGAGGAGGAGGAGGGGTTCTTGCATGAGGCCCGATGAGAGAGAAAGTAGTCCCAGGGGTTGTGTTTGCTGCCACCTCTTCTTCACCTGGGTATCGGAGGAAGAGGAGGAGCTCCTCTCTCCTTTTTACCAGAACCTGGAAAGAAGAAAAGGACAGGGAGGAGGAGTTAGCGTCTCTCCTCGGCCTCTCAGAGGAGGTTTACTCATCTTCCACCAGGGGGCGCTGTTTCACAGAGCGGCTGCATTCACCTCAGAGGGTCTGAATCTATGCATCAGTGTGTTAACCGACTTAAACTTGCGTTACAAGGTCGCGTTGCGATCAAAATTCGACAACTTCGGTGGAGGATTTTCAAGTTTAACAAAAAAAAAAATTCAGTTGCTGTTGATTTAATATCAACTTCAGAAAGCATGACACGGCTCTTTAGGTTAGTTCCTATATGTTGGAGATATAAGTTTTGCTTGTGTGTGTGTGTGTGTGTTAGTGCGCATGTTAATCTGGTTACACAGTCACATTGTGGGGACAACTACCTTTTCTTTTTAGGGACAAAATGGTCACAAAAATGTTCGTCCCCATAATGAAAATCATAACCTTTGAACAAGACTGTGTGCGTGTGCGTGTGTGTGTGTGTGTGTGTGTGTGTGTGTGTGTGTGTGACTGACCTCTGCTGTCCGTCTTGCCGATCATGCTGGGGTAGGTCTTGTGGAAGGCCACGTAGGGCTCCGGAGGCGGGAGGTCCGACACCGGGTGGAACGTGAAGCGACACTCCCACTCGTCTGTTTTGAGGAAGAGGTTAAGATGAAGGTCAACGGAGGTCAAGCCAACAAAACTCCCACGATGCACTATTCTGATTTTACAGCAACAAAGATCAATAACATGGATACAAAGTTAATAGCTTATCTGGAGTGAACCGGTGCAGAGAAACTTAGAGAAAACTCAGTGGAAGAAGTTGGGAAACTTTTCTGACAATGAAACATATTTATATGTAATGTAACATATTTATATGTAATGTAACATATTTATATGTAATGTAACATATTTATAAATAATGTAACAATAATTTGTAATGTAACATATTTATATGTAATGTAACATATTTATATGTAATGTAACATATTTATATGTAATGTAACGTATTTATTTGTGTGCCAAATTGAAAACGTCTCTCATATTCCAATACAACAATATTGTGTAATAATCCGTAATGTAATTTCAAGAAAAAAAGAAAAAAAAGGAATAAGTGTATAATCTTAAAAAAATTAAATGAAGTATAATCTTATTCCAGAAGACATTTTTCAATCCATTCTGTTACAACTTGTACTTGAATGAGTAGATTTCATCAGGTTTGACCTCCAGCACCTCAACGAGCATTTATGTCTAAAATGACAGAATATTATGAACTCAGAAACTCTGAGTCCAACTCGTCAGACTCTCTTTCATCCGCCGCCCTGCTCATCAAACCGTGTGCGATGGGATGAACGCAGCGGGCCCAACACGCCTGAGCTCATGTGGTAAAAACAACAGCGAGGGAAAGTATTCTGACCCGAGAGGGCAGAGAGTTCATCACGGCCCGCGCAGTTAAACATGAGCTCTGTGCCTCCTGCTGCTCCGTGTCGCCCTCTGCTGGCGAGTTACAGGCGTGTTACCCTCCGTGTGGCGCCCCTCACCTTGTGTCTGGTGGTGGTGCGAGTTCTGGAAGCCGTTGCCCATGGGCGGCGTTGGTGGAGGTGGAGGAGGAAGGGCGGTCCCTCCGATACCCGGCCGGTCCGGAGGGAGGGGGGGGCGACCGCCGGGCCCGCCCCCGCGGGGGGGCTCCGGACCCGGCCGGCCAATGGGAGACGGAGCCGGCGATGACCTCACGCCGCCCCCGCCCATGCCACGCCCCGAGGGAGGCGTGGGAGGAAGAGGCCCTTTGGAGGGAGGAAGACGAGGTTATGACGTCTTTTTTTACAGCGGTAACCTGTTGCTCAATCAATCAATCAATCAATTAATCAATCAATCAATCAATCAATCAATCCAGGGTTCATGCACATTTTGACCAATGGTTTTTCATGACTTTTAACCAAATTTCCTTGATTTTAAACCAAATTTTCTTGATTTTAAACAATATTTTCTTGATTTTAAATCACATTTTTATGACTTTTAACCAATTTTTATTGACTTTTAACCAAATTGTATCGACTTTTAACCAAATTTCCTTGATTTTAAACCAAATTTTCTTGATTTTAAACCAAATTTTCTTGATTTTAAACAATATTTTCTTGATTTTAAATCACATTTTTATGACTTTTAACCAATTTTTATTGACTTTTAACCAAATTGTATCGACTTTTAACCAAATTTCCATGATTTTAAACCAAATTTTCTTGATTTCAAACCAAATTTTCTTGATTTTAAATCACATTTTTATGATTTTTAACCAAATTGTCATGACTTTAAACCAAATTTCTTTGATTTTAAACAAAATTTCCTTGATTTTTAACCAAATTTCCATGACCAAACATAAAAGCATATTAATTATTTCAAACCCAGCGTAAATGAACGTCATGAACACATGAATATAACACATTTACACGACTTTTACTAAACTTTTGGGATTTGTTTTTTCCAGGAAATAACCATTTAAAACAAATCCATGACTTTTCCAGGTTGTCCATGACCGTAACAACCCTGTCAATCAATCAATCAATCAATCAATCAATCAATCGATCAATCGATCAATCGATCGTGGCTGTTCACCTGCGCGTGTGGACGACTGGTTCCTTCCCAGAGATGGAGGTCTCTCGATGGGTGGAGGAGGGAGAGGTACTGACCGACCGTGA
>NW_027176240.1:1040798-1063298 GCF_023055335.1 Clinocottus analis | reverse complement strand
AGACAAGGGGGACGAGGAGAGGGTTGATATGCCCTCTTCCTCCCCCCCCTCCCCCACTCCCCCTCCATCCTGTCATCATGTCACACAGTCACATGAACATTAGTGCGGCTGGCCTGAGGGCCAGTCAGTCACTCAGTGCGTTTACATGCTGGTAATAATTCGAATCTTGCTTTAGTCGGACTATGCTCTCTCTCGGGGCAACTGCTGTTATCCGAATATACATGGCAGTGAATAAATCGAATCATTGGCCGAATGCATGTCATATCCGATACGACAGGTGGCGCTGTTTTCATTACATGTAGTGGTGATACAGCCATCTCCGCTTGACCTCTTCACTCTTCATAATGGAGAGAACCCCGCTAGCTTCGGTGGTTGTCGGGGAGCTAGCGCAGAGCAAACAGGGAACTAGCAGCAGCGCTAGCTGGCTACATCAGGGAGCTAGCAGAGACACCCACCGAAGGTACCTTCGGCTCGTAACCCGACTTTTACGTTTGTTTGTTTCTGCCGGCCGTGACAACTTATCGTCTCTTTCGACTTCCGGGTCACGACCTGGGAGGGCGGGAGGGAGGAGGCGGCGGGATCTTGAGCATGCGCACAAACGCATTGTCCAGTTCCGATCCGATTCAGCGTATACATGCAGCGTTATTCGAATTATCAATCGAATCGAATCGAGTTATCCAGGGGTGTTAATCGGATCGTAGTCGGACCGCAGTTATTCGAATAAAGGTGTTTACATGAACTGGATAATTCGATTTTAGTCGGACTAAGCCAGTTATTCGAATCCATGTAACCGCACTGACTTAGGACGCTTTGTGATCACACATCACACCACACGTGACTCATCTACTCTGAGCCGCCGCAAAATGTCCTTCGGACGCTTCGGCCGTGAGGAAACCGACTCTGAAGAGTTGAACTCCGATGCCAAGACACACAGCCGCTCCACTGTGTTAATATTTGAGATTTCCTCCGGCTGTACCTGCAGCTTTCTTGTTTTACCTCGAACTATATACAAATAACACAAAAATTGTGGGAAAAAAAGAATGAAAAGTGGTTCCAGAAATGCAGTGTTGGTGGAGGGGATGAAAACGAGCCACAGCCACCTCCACGTGTACATCTTCTTGAACGTAAATGTAATAAAAAACACATTTTTGCTGCTTGAATGGCGTTGCACTCGCAGCACGTGGTCGTGAGTTTGTGTGTCGGACGGACGGAGAGAGATGTGATCTCATGATGCCTCACGCACAGAAACAGACAAAGAGGGAGCAGAGGGCTGCGACCCACATGCTGCAGAAACACACGTAAAAGAAGGTGAGGCTCGGGGGTCCCTGAACGCATCGTGAAAAGGAAACGCGGCGAGCTGCCATGTGGCAGCGTGGAGACGAGGCCGAGCCCCTCACCTCCTCGGCCTCGTCCCACTGCAGCTCTTGAGGAATGCCAAGAACTCGCGAGCTGCAATGAGCTAAAACTAGTTCTGTGAGAACGCACAGGACCAGAGGCAACATGCGCGCGTAAAGAAGAAAAAAAGGTTATACAACAAAACCTCAAAATTCCTCTTTTGTTATGAAAGCGTAACGTGGAGCGTGAGACGAGCGGCACGCTGCAGAAGTCAGTCCCAAATGTGTCAAAGTTTAGCTTATCGTTCTGAAATAACACAAGGGACTTTTTGTGGCCCGGCAGGTCTCTGGCTTCTATTCTCATTGTTGAGAAATGAACGTGTTAAAAATAAAAGGACGGCGAAACAAGCGCACCCCCGAAATAAATATGTACTGTCAAATATTTGCCGCACGGGTGGTGTTTTAAATTCAGCCGTCTAAGCAGAACCGAGAAGGTCATTCTAGAGATGATGGACCTCGCTCATTGTGACAGGGACCCACAATGCAACGCTGCAACGCTGAGGGGGACCAGTAGCCGGTTCCTCGCTGGATTCATGTCTGAGGGGTCGGTGAAGGACGAGGCAGCAGCGGCTAAACATTCCAGACAAGTTTATGGAAGAAGACCCCAAGGTTGTGTTGCTCCGTCCATCGTGTGACACAAAGCGACTCACAATCAACTTATTCAACACTTTGGTAAAATGTCAGCGTTTCCCCAAGATGACTTCTCCAAACTTCAGGTTTTATCCACATGATGTATATATATGTACAGTTTACTGTGATAGAGGAGTAAAGAAACTGGAAAATGTAGCTTTAAGTTGCTACTTTATGATGTGAGATGTAGCTTTATGTTGCTACATTATGATGTGAGATGTAGCTTTATGTTGCTACATTATGATGTGAGATGTAGCTTTATGTTGCTACATTATGATGTGAGATGTAGCTTTATGTTGCTACTTTATGTGAGATGTAGCTTTATGTTGCTACATTATGATGTGAGATGTAGCTTTAAGTTGCTACATTATGACATGAGATGTAGCTTTATGTTGCTACTTTATGATGAGCAGGATATCGCTACCAGAAAGAATATTCTTATCGATCTAAGGAGTCTCATTTCAAGCAGACCGGTGTACTGCATGACTGCATCTCCCACACACACACACACACACACACACACACACACACACACACATATATATAGACACAGAGCCCGTTTGGCAACAAGAACCAAAAAGGAGAACTCTTCAAAATAAAGTAAGACGTGAGCACTTACACAATATCAAGAGACTCACTGAGGAACAACACGAGGAGCGAGCAGCTCTCCAGAAACTAAATGTTTACAGAAGCAGCTCGGCCTCGGAGTTTTTGTGTGTGTGTGTGTGTGTGTGTGTGTGTGTGTGTGTGTGTGTGTGTGTGTGTGTGTGTGTGTCTATTCAGATGCATGGATGCGAGCGCTTTGCAGCCAAATGGCATCCTGTCAAACGGGCTGCGAACACACACACACACAGATAAACACACACACACACACACACACACACACACAGACACACACACACACACACACACACACACAAACACGTTTATTTTCCATCTGACTTCATGTCACCTAATGATGTGAATGATAAGTCCAACTGAAGTCTAGAATCTCTCTGTCTCTGCAGCAGCTTTTTGCACACACACACACACACACACACACACACACACACACACACACACACACACACACACACACACACACACACACAAACAAACACTCGCCTTATGTTCATCTTGACTACATGTGACAAGCTGCAGCCTCACATGAGCATAAACACAGAGTAAAATAAACAACAGTTGACATAAGACTCACATTGGCCCTCACCATCATCACCATCATCATCATCATCTCTAGGAGGAAGGAAAAAGGACAAACCTTGGCTCGCTGCCCGAACCCCTGGACCAGTTCTTAGCAGCCGACTAAAGGGCTCTAAACACGGCGTAGCGAGGCCCTGCGCCTCCCTCCCCGCTGGAGGAACTCCCGAGCTGCTTTCTGCAAGATGACAACTTCTGCTTTATGGTTGTTTTCTTCTTCTTCTTGTCGCTTGTAAAAACCCGAACTCGGGTCTCACGGTTTCCGCTCCACTGAAGCTATTCCCCCCCTCACACAAACACACACACGCACACACACACACGGAATCGAAACTTAGAAATAATTAAATAACGACATTTCCTCACTCGTACCTGTGTGTGTGTGTGAGACTGAAACGCGGAGCACGGCTAGTAATCTCCCATCGACCGTCAATATGCTGCGGTTGGCGTTGAGGAGCTCTGTGCAGCCAATCCAGAAGTCTGCACGAGAGGACTGGCGCGCGCGAGGGGAGGGGGCGGGCCGGAGATGCTGGCTCCGCCCAGAGCCGTGAGTAGGCGGGGTCGCGTATGGTCTATCCAGCTGCAACGTAGGGCATTTAAAAGGAAGTAAGACCGTTCATAATATCGTTTTTCATACAGCAGAAGATTAGTTAAAATAATTAACTACACATATATGTATTTAGGTCGTCGTGTTCGAGCTGGACACTTGTTCCTCTTCTTGACGCGATCCGCTTCTCCAACGGCTCTGGACTCTGCTCATGCAGCTGTGTCCGGCTGGGTCTCTTATCCAGGGTTTTAGCAGTGATGCAATGTTTCCAGATGTGGAGCTCCAAAAAAAAAAGAGGAAAAGAAAATCTTCAGGCTGTTAGTTGTGCCTGAAGAAACAACAGTTATTTACCCACGACTTGCATAGTTTAAAAAAATGTCTGTTTGATTGCGTTTTACTGTTTCATACTTATCTATTTTAGCTGGAGTAGAACTTATAAGAGGGTTTTTTCATGGATTTTATGTCAGTGCCTGCCAACAATCACTCAATGTGTGCATTTGGAGGAGATTGGAACCAAACATCACGCTCAGAATCTAGATTAAAAGTGGGATTACATAACCATTTTTGCAAAATCTTCTATTTTATTTCCTACAATAAAGACTCCACAATAAATGCATGACAGTGTATTAAGTGTAAGCTTATCATACTAATCCAATGATACGTATTTGACAGAAATGTAAGTTACTTATATTAAGTATATGTATAAAAGGTAACACTTTAGAGAATTAACATCTACCCTCTCCTTCCTACTGCTTGTGTAACTCCACGTGATTTGAAGCAGTATGACTATTATTTGGTGTGAGGCCTTTGTGAGCTCGTCTGGTTGAGTGAGACTTAATAAAATGAACAGCTGCTTGTTATGACTGTGCTGTGGTTTGTTGCCTCCTGAGACCTGAAGGACAGAGACTTCTCATCATCAGCCTCCTACACTGATTTACAGGAAAAGGACGAGGCCGCCACCTACTGGACGAACACGGACATTGCAGAAAGATGTTTTATGGCGTACATGGTAACTAAAGATAGTTTGATATTTCACAACATACAGTTGAGTCAAACTCTCTCTGAAACAGTGTAAAAGAGAGACCCGACCTACTAAAACGGCATAAATAGGGAGTTGTATGATGTTAGAAATTTCATTAATAGCATTGTCATCATCATCATCATCATCATCATCATCAATTACTGCATCACCTGGAACTTTATATCCACAAATTAAATTGGATTTCACTGAAGCCTTGGCATACACATAGATAAATAAGATTGTGTATATATACACACACAAACTTGAAAAACTCTTTTAAAAAAAGCCACAGAAGCATCCTCATTGTTGACTTTAAATGTCCATCTTTAATAAAATATCAAAAGCATCAACAGTATGTACAGGTAGGGATCGTTCCACTGAAGTCCCACGTCTCTGTCGCCAAACACCAGAGAGAAACACGATTGGCCGACGCCCCGGGTGGGGTCAGACGCCCCGGGTGGGGTCAGACGCCCCGGGTGGGGTCAGATGCCCCGGTTGGGGGTCAGGCACTGGTTCACCACCTCCAGCAGCGAGGAGTTCTCCAGCGCCGCTGCAACCCGCTCTTTGTCCGCCAGCTGTTTGTTTACTGCACCACACAAAACCACGACAACACAAAACCACCAGAGAAGCGGTGTGATGACTTGAGGAAATATGATGCAGCAACCCCTTCATGCCCGCTGCCTGCTAGCCGCAGCCTGCTAGCCGCAGCCTGCTATCTGCTGCCACTACCCACTGCCCGCTACCCGCTGCCCGCTACCCGCTGCCCGCTACCCGCTGCCCGCTACCCGCTGCCTGTGTGTCTTATTGAATGTTTACCTGCTTCTTCTGAGGCGTGCGTCCCAGGAGTGATGTGGACATCGATCTGAGAGGAAGTGGAACAAACCAGACACACACACCACTTATCCCACACTGTATGTGTATATAGAGTAACTACACACACAGACACACACTCACACCACTTATCCCACACTGTATGTGTATATAGAGTAACTACACACACACACACTCACACCACTTATCCCACACTGTATGTTGTTTATAAAGTAATTAAACGTGCATGTACAGCACCAACACACAAACACGCACACACTTATTTCTCTCACACACACACACGTACTTTGAACCTGTCTGGCAGCGAGCGGAGCAGCTTGACTTTGATTGACAGGCCGATGAGCGTGGCCATGCTGCAGTGGGGGATGGTGGGCGTGAACGCGATGCCCACTTTGCTCTGCGCGTCATCGACCTGAACGACAGAAGAAGAGAAACGTTCACGTAGAAGAAGAAGACGAAGAACCTGGAGGTGAATAAAAGCAGAAGAGTCGCCGTACCTGGACTCGGACCTGCTCCACCACGTTGAGCTCCTCCAGAGACAGAGGATGCTCCGGGTCGTTGATGGACCGGATCAGATGTAACGCCAGTTAAAGAACAAATACAAACAACACCACCTCTGCCTCCATGACATTATATTATGATGTATTATGGGTAACATTCATACTAATACAATGATGTGTTTGTTAAAAAAAACAAGTACCTGTACAGGAAAATGAAATAACTACTTGTTTTAAAGTACTTACTCTGTTTGTTTGTTTACTATATTTGTTATTGTAAATACATATTGTTATCTTTTTAAAATATGTCTTGTGTAATTGTTTTTTTTGTATTTTGTGTTAATTGTCATGCACCTTGCATCAAGTCAAACCCATTGTGTGTGTAACGTACTTGACAATAAACAGATATGACAACCTAAATATGAATAAATAACATAATAATTAGGATTAATGTGTCACTCATTTTAACGCATAATGTAGCTGTATTTGTCACCACACAGTCTGTGTATTTGTATATTTGTGTACTTTTTTTTCCAGCAGGTAACGTTACGTTTAGCACGCGCACACACGTCCACATGGACGTGAATAACGAACTAGTTCAAACCGGATATCGAATATCTCTCGGTCGTCGATGGGGTCGTGCACGTCCTCGTCCTCGTCGTTGGACGTCAGCTTCCGGTCCCCGGACCGCTGGAAGATCATCGGGTTCGCGTTCTCCAGCTGGGTTCCCCCGGACATGTCGAGAACTTTGTTTTAGTCCGCGTGGAAAACACGAAAACCAGCTGCGCGGCGCTAACGACACAGCTACCGGAAGAAAAAAGCGAAGTGTTTTGCTGAAACGACGGAAAGCGATAGAGTCCAAAAGCGCGAGGGAGAGAAAGTCTTAAAGGGACAGTACGTTCTTTCCTCGAAATATAGAGTGGTCAAATACAGAGGTATTATGAGAAAAATGTACTTCAAGTGAAACCATTTAAAGTACACATAATATAATATTGTATGCTATATTTGAACTATTTCTGCATTACAATCCAAATTGCAGCTAATTGTGAGGCTAATATCATTTTATGCAATGTATGTTCTTATATTTAATATTGAAAATAAAATTTAACTTTGTCATATTATTGTATAATAGTATGTTGTTTTGGTCTTTAACACTAACAAATAACATCTCAGTGTATTTTTATGGTGTTAAGATATATTTAAAACGATATACTAGATTATTGGTACGTAAGTACTGCAGCATTTAATAAGCTCATCTTTTCTTGTATCTAGAAGCATGACATGTCCAATACATGAAGTGTAAGTGAAAAGCTTCTCTGAAATAGTGTGGTAAAAGTATGTTAGCATTTGTAAACACTAAAGTTAAGTAGAGGGTCGTCCTTCAACTACAAGACATGTGTCAAAGTGTTCTTAAGCAAAAAAACTTTGTATTTGTTTCAGTTGTGTTAAATATATGTATGATGTCTTGTCTGTAGATTTATGAGTCCTCCCCTTTCACATGTCCCTCATCTGGTTTATTTGTGCCTTCCTGTTTGTCCTGCAGATGGCAGAAACGCCACATGTTTTTTGTTTAAATCTCCGGCCTGCAATATGAACACAATATTATGACAAAGGCCAAAAGTAAAGCTCCCAAAAGCCAGAAAATCAAAATGTTCTGTTAGCAGGTAAAGGCCACAACTCTGATTAATGTCGCCACTTTAACATCCTGGCACTTTTGAGATTAAAATGTCCTTTCTAAAAAAATAAATAAAAAAACATCTAGAATTTAAAACTCGAGTTTTAGAAGTTCAGATTAATACAAAAAATGAAGACACATTGACAGACACACACACACACACACACACACACACACACACACACACACACACACACACACACACACTAACTAACTATTAGGAATAACTACATAGACAATATTCTCGCTGATGGTGTTTTTGTTTTATTTTGTGTGCAGGTCATATAGAGGCAGCAATATTAAAGGTTTTATAACCAGTAAAACAAAAATATTCTCAGTAATTTTAATTAGTTGCTGAAAAGTTGAACAGCATTTTCTATCAGGGCAAAAAGAACCCAAATATTAAGTTTCCAGCTCCTGAGTTGTGAGAATCCAACGATCCGAGGGGAATTTAAACAAGCTCACCGATATATAAGATGTGCACTGACGTGAAAAAAAAAAAAACTTCTGAGGAAAGGAAAGGAAGCTTTGCCGTGTGGTCCGTCCAGCCGAGTCCAGAATCCATAACGGATCATTACATTTTAAATTCTCAGCACAAGCTGCAGAGCTTACGGTCGTCTCACAGCTTTGAAGTTCGGTGTGGGCCGAACCCCTCCTCATCCCCTTGGAGGTCATATTTTTTTCCAGACATTGCTTTTTGGAGTTAAAGCCCCAAAATAAATCCATGCTGCCGAGAACAGAAGATGAGTTTAACCCTCCAACACTAACATGACAAATAGTAACAACGTCACTATATATAACGTTGGGTATGTTTCACCCGATATAATGTACCTGATCAAATATACTTCTCATCAAAATGTATTAAAATACAATACAAGGTAAATTGAAGTAGTCAATAAGACACGCCTACCTTCAATAAGAAACGTCAGCCACAAACATGGAGACGACATGAGCTGAACCCTTCAGGGACTTCTGTCTAGTTCAGTTTAACCAACTCAGCAGAGGATCCATAATAATAAAAACCAAGTCCAGCATAGAGGGGCTGAGTGAATGTGGTCTGGACTCTGTGGAGGAGAGTCATGGTGTCAGAGACGCTGTAGAAGGACAGAACACCTGCTGTGTGATCCAGGTACACTCCTACTCTGGAGGACGGAGGACCTAAGAGGGGAGATTCAACATAGTTGTACCTAAAGCAAGGACTATCATCTAAGTCACAATCTAACGACCAAGATTTGTTGTTTTGTCCAAACATACAGTCATCAAAGCTGCCTGATCTGCCGATATCCTTGTATACAACTGCTATAAAAACCTCTCCTCCACTCCACTCCACCTCCCAGTAACAACGTCCAGTCAGACTCTCTCTACTCAGGACCTGCTCACATTCAGTGAATCTGTCTGTGTGACTATAAAAAAACTGTTGTTCCTCCATTAATGTTGCTTTTCTGTTCCCATCAGATAACAACAGCAATGTGTGTGCTGTGTTTGGATCCAGTGTGATGTCACATGAATACTTTAAGAATGCAGCTCTGGTCGTGGGCTCTGATTGTGGCAGTAAAACATCCACTTCAGTTCCCATCAGTGAGGCGTTGGTCCTCTTCTCTCTCAGGACGTCCTGTAGTTCATCTCTGACTTGTGAAACAGCCGCTGTGACGTCCTCAAAGTATCTCAGAGGACGGGCGTTGATGCTGGATGAGTGTGTAGACTCAGTGAGTGGTGGCAGTGAGGGGTAGCCGAGTAGAAACTGGTTGAGATCCTCTGTGTGTGAGAGCTTCTGCAGCTCAGCGTCGTTCCTCTTCAGCTCAGTGATCTCCTGCTCCAGCTTCTCCTGAAGCTCTCTGACTCGACTCACTTCACTTCTCTGCTGGGATCTGACCTGCTGCTTCACATCAGAGCTTCTTTTCTCCAGGAGACGGATCAGCTCGGTGAAGGTCTTCTCGCTGTCCTCCACTGTTTTATCAGCAGAGAGATTGATGGCCTCCACCTCCTGATGGAGCAGCTTCAGGTCCTTCTCTCTGTCCTGGATTCTCTGCTGGATGTTCAGTCGACTCCCCTCCAGCTCTCTCTGCCTCTCGGTCCTTTCTGCTGCAGCTGAGACTGTGTCGTGGCCTTTATGTTCCTCCATTAAGCAGAGGTAACAGATACACTGCTGATCAGTACGGCAGAAGATCTTCATCACCTCATCGTGACGAGAGCAGATGTTCTCCTGGAGCTTGTTGGAGGGCTCCACCAGCTTGTGTTTCTTTAATGGAGGGACATCACGATGAGGCTGAAGATGTTTCTCACAGTAAGAAGCCAGACACACCAGACAGGACTTGAAGGCCTTCATTCTCCTCCCAGTGCAGACATCACAGGCTACATCTTCAGGTCCAGCATAGCAGTGATCAGCAGCAGCAGCTTGGAGTCCAGTCTTCTTCAGTTTCTCCACTAAATCTGCTAACATGGTGCTTTTTACCAGGACAGGCCTCGGTGCGAAGGTCTGCCTACACTGAGGGCAGCTGTAGAGTTTCTTACCTTCCTCTTTATCCCAGTGGGCTTTAATACAGTTCATGCAGTAACTGTGTCCACAGGGAATAGTCACCGGATCCTTCAGTGGATCCAGACAGATGGAACAAGAGAAGCTCTCCCGGTCCAGCTGAACTCCTTTCTGCTCCATTTCACCTCTCAAAGACGACGACTGGGTGAGGAGCTCTTGTGTTGGAGAGCAGGAAGAAGAGGGAGCAGCAGTCTGACAGAAAGACAGAGAGAGAAAGAGTTAATTTATCTGTTAGAAACACAAATGACTTTAACTTTCAGAATGTAATAAACAGCAGCACTAGTATTTCACTCGATCGCCCAACTTTGTGTATGTAAAGTTCAGACTTCAGAAATGAATTGTATTTTTTTTTTCAAATGACAAAAAACATTTGCTTGTATTTGTATGAAAGGTAAACTACTTAACATTGTATGTCATTTTAAGCAGATGTACTCATCGTGTCAGTGCCTATGAAGTCTCGTAGTGATGAGTCTTGGTTGAACTCGGTTAGCTTAGCATCGTTTCAACTCGGCTACATACTGGACCACCGGCTAGTTAGCTTTTTGGCTACATCGGTAAAAACGAAACCTTTCTGCTCCCAATAAAGGCTTTCGGCTCATGATGTTCCTTTAGGACGGCCACTATGTGGTCAATTGTCTTATCTTTTGGTTTCCGGGCTGCACGAGACTTCTCAAAAGCGCGTAAGTAGCGCGAGAAGCGCGGCTACATCATTAGCTTTAAAGAACTGTTCATCTGTTATAAGCCCGCTGACCGTTGTTCATTTTCTGTCTTTAACTCGTCAATTCTTCCCAACAGGTTCATCGTACTCACTCGTGTCTTTCTCTCTCCTGCCGGAAACGTCCAGCGCTGTAGTGAACTGACGAGCTGGAGCTGGTAACTTCTCCGGACACGGCTCTGTACTTGTGTTCTCGTAAACTTTTGCAACGTCATCAGCCTGCGACCAAGTACTGTTCCGATTCATAGGTCGCGTCAAGCCAAGCACGGTCGAAATGCCCGGATGTTGTTCGCTCCTCACATTTTACCGGGTCCGCATCGATGGTGACTTGTGTGTAATTTGAATGGCCAAATATCCCAGAATGCATTTCACTCCAGCTAACAGAAGAGATAGCGGAGGATACAAGACAACTGTAAGTTGCAACTTTCTAAATACTACTGCTTTTAAGTCACGGGAAGCAATTTTAGGATGTTTTTAGACGATAAGTTAGTTGTTTAAGCATACAAAAAATAGTTTCCACGATGTTGGAGCCGCTAGCGGGACCGTCAGTAAATCACCGGGGCCTCAGCACTCACGGTGCCCGCGGAGAACAGCCTGATGTCGGCAGGTCTTTTGGAAATTTATCGGTGGTATTGACATCTCTGTTGTACGGTTAAACATGAGCTATAATTCGGTTGGTTTTGAATCTAACGAAGAATCGTTTGGTCTCAATAGTCTATTGTTTGTTTACAGGTAACGTTAAATCAGTTTTATTTTACAATTAGATTTTAATTTAACTTTAACGTTGACCAAGAGCGCTGTCTTTTAACTTGTGGAGGTTTAGTATCTACAAGTGGTCATGTTGACCCAAACATGAGGCAGTGAGCCTTCCTCTGACCCCGTTCCATTTTCTGTTTATATATATAAACATATTTATATAATATATGCCCTCTTGTGCTCTGCAGGAGGAAGAATCCGGACCTGAGTGTGTGTGTGTGGGGGAGACCGTAAGCCTTTGTCAACAACCACTTATGTTAAACGTGACCAAATATAATACATCGCCATTCGTCGTCACTGAGAAAAGCCCCTCCCCCTTTTACGGGCGCCGGCCAGGAGAGCTTCTCATTGGTGGATTTCAACGTCTATTCGTCGAATCAGAGACCTTCATCGTTCCCTCCCGTTCCTTATAGCTCCCACGCAGCTGCGCGAGCAACATAGCTAGCACAGACATGGCGACTGAAAACTCTGTGGTATCTCTCCGCGAAACACCTTTCAATCGACGATCAGACGTTGACAAGAAGAGGCTGAAAGAGTTGGGACCCGAACGTCCGGATTTAAAAATTCAGCAGCACAGCGCCGACCGCGGGAGGACGTACACCCGGAGCTTCTCCTATAGCCTGTATGCTAACCGGAGCTGGTTAGCTGGATGCTCCGAGAGTAATGCGTTTTTTTGTTTCCCCTGTCTGTTGTTCCAAAGTCCCGGGACTGAAACACTCTGGATTACAACGGGGATGAGGGATCTAAAGCACTTCACCGAGAAGTGCAAGAAGCACGAATCTTGCCGCAGCCACCAAGCTAACAGCATGAAGCTAACCCTGTTTGGAAGACTGAGCATAGCAGAGCAGCTCAAGGAAGGATACCGACTTGGCATTCGAAAACACAACGAAGAGGTTCGCCAAAACAGACACATCCTCTCAAGAATAATGGACTGCGTGAAGTACTGTGGCGCGTTTGAGTTGCGTGGTCATGATGAGAGCCAGAACTCTGATAACCCAGGGATGTTCTGTTTAGTGGACGCCGTGGCCTCACTTGACAGTGCACTGAAAGAGCATCTCCAGGGCGCGACCGTGTTTAAGGAAACTTCCAAAACGGTCCAGAATGAGCTTCTTGACTGCATGCTGTCTGTGGTGAGGGAACAGATCATAAGGGAAGTCCAAAGCAGCGATTTTCTATCCATCCAAGCAGATGAGACCACGGACATGAGCGCACAAACCCAACTTGCGCTCGTGCTCCGCTACATCAATGGTGCCAATGTGGAGGAAAGGTTCTTTGAGTTCATCCCTCTGCAGTCGGCTACAGCGGAGACCATCGCCGTGGCATTAAAAGAGCGCCTTGCTGCCATCCTCCCGGGTGAGCAGAGAAGGAAACTCATCTGCCAGGCATATGACGGTGCCAGTGTATTGAGGGGTGCCACTTCAGGGGTTCAGAAGAGAATCCAGGAGGACTACCCAAACGCCCACTACGTCCACTGCTACGCCCATCAGCTCCATCTCATAATGCAACAGGTCACCTCTCACATGGTCAAAGTCAAAAACTTTTTTTCCGACCTGGGTGGGTTCGCTGCGTTCTTTTCGATATCTTCCAAGCGGGCCGCTGTCCTTGATGAAACGGTGGCCCACAGACTGCCGACAGCCAGCGACGTGAAGTGGAACTTTAGCAGCCGTGCCGTCCACACTGTGTTTGAGCGTAGAGATGTCCTCATCGAATGCTTTGGAAGAATTCGAGCGTCTGGTGGCTTTGACGACAAGACTAGCCAAGAAGCAGGAGGCCACATCAGGCTACTGGAGGATCCTGAGTTCAACTTCTTCCTTCAGCTGTTTCACCGGATTATGCCACACGTGGACATCCTCTACGCCAACCTCCAGAAGACAAACATAGATTTGGTCCATATAAATAGATGCATCCAGCAGTTCCAAGAGGACATACACGACATCAGGTAATTTAGTCATAACATTCTTCTTTTACATCAACCACAGTGATAAGACAAGTAGTATTTGTGAATTATTATTTTCATTTACAGAGGTTCAATCAATGCAACCGCGTTGGAGCAAAGCAGGGGCTCTGAGCAGCCGAGGAAGCGCCGGGCTATGAAGGAAGACGAGCTTGGAAGGATTGCTGTAGAGGTGAGTGTCAACAGCAGCAGACGCCTGTGTTAGAGTTTAATGTTTTATCTTTCCCACACAGCAGAACACATGTTGGACATTGTTAGATTTGGGTGGATACCAATTCAACTCGCAATAAGTTAGTCAGTGTCATAGCTCCAGACTAGAGCATCAAGGTGGCTCCTGGCCTTTTGTCTATGTTGATGAGCCATCAGGACACACAAAACATTGTTTTTTGTCTGCAGCCACGACAGGTTATTAGCATCTATACGGCCATAGCACCTGGCCTTTTGTCTATGTTGAGCCATCAAGGCACACGAAACCTAGTTTTTTTTTGTTTCAGCCACGACAATGGTTGAAGTCAAAGGTTATTAGCATCTATATGGCCGTAGCACCAGGCTACAGCCATCAAGGTGGCTCCTGGCCTTTTGTCTATGTTGATGAGCAATCAAGACACACGAAACCTAGTTTTTTGTCAACTCTGTTGGCTTTTGTCTGAAGTAGTAGATATTTCCCCACAACTTATCTCTATCTCTAGGTTTGTGACACCATTGTTGGACACACCAGGGAACGCTTTTCCTTCAAAGCCCACCTCATCGGTGCCACCTTACTGCAGGGCCCCCAGTTTGAACGCTACGTCACTGTATTCCCCGAAGTTGCTCTGGCCACCACATTGAAGGCCTATCCGATGCTCAACGGCAGTAAGCTGAAGACAGAGCTCAGCCTCATCTATGGCACAGAGGAATTTCGATCCTGTCGTGGTGCAGTGGATCTTTTCCAGTTGTTCCTTGACAACAATCTGTCGGAGGTATTTTCAGAGACACAAACGCTGCTGAAAATCGTCATCACGACTCCCATGACCACGGCGGAGACCGAGAGGTGTTTTTCAACACTGAAAAGGGTTCAAACCTTTCTCAGGAACACCATGACTCAGGAGAGACTGAACGCCTTAGCCATGCTCTCACTTGAAAAAAGGCTCGTCATGGACATGACCGACTTCAACCAGAGAGTTATTGAGAAGTTTGCCAACTTGAAAGAGAGGAGGGCTGCATTTCTTTACAAGCAGTGGGCCTGCTCTGTCAACACACTGTAAAATGTGATGTATCTCTTTCTGAGTCTATTCTGCTCTAAACCTTTCCTGTGAGGGTCTGGGCACCTCTTTTATTCTGTAAACCTCTGAAACAAAGCCCAATGTTTCTTAAACCGTTCTGCTCTGAACCTCTCATGCCCAAAGTCACAGTTAGCTGTTATTGGACCGTGTTGAGCAGTGTTTTCTTGTAATAAAGCGTTGTTTTTTTCCCTCAAAACCTCTTTTCTTCTCATTGTGGAGTGCTTTTTAAACCGATATTATAGTAATTTTAGTATATAGTAATTTTGGTTTTGACTATTTAATAATAATAATACATAATGATTTCTAAATATAAATGGTTGAAGTCTAAATGTCCCTCTAATATCTGACCTGTGTGCTCAGGCCTTTCTCACCAGAGTCCTGAAGTCACTGGAGCCTCCATGATCTCTGTGTCGTAGACATGAACACTGTTTGTGTGTCCTGGTTCACGACTACTGTACCAGAGAGATGAGGTGCAGCTACTTAAGTTTAATGTGAAGTGGTGTTTGTGTAACTGTGCGAGGACAACACTGATGATCAACCTCTTGATGTTTGCAGACCAAGAAGACACATGGTAGGTGTGTATGTGGAATATAGGCGACGGGATTAATATTTAAATACTGTTATAATGTTACTGTATCAAACTGCCACTAACTGGTAGCTTATTAAGTCTGGATAGATTATATATTAATATTACAATGTAAACTGCAAATGCTGCCCCACCAATGTGGTTGTGGCACACTGGAGAGAAACCACACGGCTGTGACCAATGTGGGAAAACGTTTACTCAGAGTGGCTCCCTTAAACTACACCAAGTTACTCACACTGGAGAGAAACCATACAGCTGTGACCAATGTGACAAAGAGTTTAGCACTAAAAGAGGCGTGAATATTCGCAAATGTTGTCACACTGGAGAGAAACCATACAGCTGTGACCAATGTGGGGCAGCGTTCGCGGTTCCTAGTAGCCTTAAAGTCCACCAACGCATTCACACTGGAGAGAAACCACACAGCTGTGACCACTGTGACAAACAGTTTACCACTAAAGAATACATGAAAATCCACAGACGCATTCACACTGGAGAGAAACCTTACTGGTGTGATCAATGTGGGAAAATGTTTACTCATAGTGGCTCCCTTAAACGACACCAAGTTACTCACACTGGAGAGAAACCACACAGCTGTGACCACTGTGGGAAAACGTTTACTCAGAGTGGCTCCCTTAAACGACACCAACTTATGCACACAGGAGTTAAGTCTTTCAGCTGTGACCAATGTGAGAAAACATTTTACAAAAATACATCGCTTCAACACCACCAACGCGTTCACACGGTATGAGTTTGAACAGTTTTCGGAGCCCAGCCAGCTGTTTCCTGCTGGCTCCTCCCCTTGCTCCGATCACTCGTTATGTTCTGAGCTCATGACCTTCCCAGCAGGACGTTCTCAAGGGACATTTTTATTTTTGTGTGTATGCAAATTGAAAAACAATCCGGTGTTCATACTCAACCCAGGATCCTTAAATGAGAGACCTAGGAAGAGGATCGAACCACCGGTGCTGCACCTGATGCCTTTAAACGTGTTTTGACCGCAGAGCAAATGTCAAATATGGACTTTTTTGTAGTTCTTTTTGTCTCTTTGTAGTTTTAGTAATTACACTTGTATCGTTCTTTTCTGTTCTTGGTTGAAATCAGAACTCGTTTTAAATGATAGAAGTGATTTGACATGTAACCTGTTGGATTCAATGTAAAACTTGAATATAATTAAAGTTTTTTAAAATGCACTCCGGAAACTTGTTTAAATGAGTACGAGTTTGTGTTTTATTCAGTCAATCATTACATACAATACAATAAGTAAAGCCACAATCTAATAGACAACAAAGAAAGACTGAACAGGTACAGGTAGAAGCATAACGCTTATACATTCCTATCCTAAATTATTATTTAAATACGGTGTGAATATTTATATATAAACTTACATTTCATTCACAGTTAAACCCTGAAAAAAACTCCTACAATAGAGATAAATCTTTTAATCCCCCCCCTTTTTTTTTTTTTTTAGCTTTTTGTGCATTAAATTTACGAACATCTTTTGAAATCCTATTTACACTTTACAATCTATTTAATATTCCTTTTGATTTCATTTGGTTTCCCAAAAACACGGATTTAGTTAGCTTGGTATTAAGAGATGATGTATTAATTTAGTTTTCTTGACGTTAATAATGTATTAATTTAGTTTTCTTCACGTTAATAACGTATTAATTTAGTTGTATTTATAATAAGAGATAATGTAACGGACTGAGTGACATGTGAAATAAACAGCAACACTTGTATTTGACTCGATCGCCCCGACTTTGTGTCTCAATGTCGACGTGCACGGGTTTAGTTAAAGACTTTCTCCAATTGTTCTTTTCCTTCCTCCTAATGTTTAGTTGTGGCAACTTAATTGCCGTTGACTGGTGGAGACTAATGAGCTCCTTTTCTGCTCGTACCTGCTCGCCTCGACTCATCGACGTCCGGCCGCTCGTGTTCATCTGCAGTCGCAGCTGCTGCTGCACGAGGCGCTCGGAGGGGGAAAGGAAAACGCTGATTTGATTCGCTCGCTAATTTGCGAATGTATATTTGAGAGGGATTGTTCTGCCTAATGGAGACCATGTGCACCCCCCCTGCTCCTCTATAGCTGCTAATAGATAGGGAGGGGAGAGACCTGGAGCGTTGTTGTGCGTTTCTGTTGTATAGATCGCTTCGTTTGGGGGCAAAGTATAGAGACAAAGGAAAGCTCCAGCCGCCATCTCCAGCCGTTGTTACATTTTGAAAAGTGTGTGTATTTAAAGAGCGGAAATTGACACTTGCTGCGGGACTTTTGCAGGAAAACGCACCAAAAGATGCGCTTTTTTATAGAACTTTTATAGAACTATTGCGCAACATCTTTCCTGTATTTAGGGGTTTTTGACGTTATATCCTGGTATTCATTCTTTTTATCCTGTGATCTCATTGGTCTAAGAACTTCTGTGAGATGTCAGCATGTGAACGCTATTTGTGTTGATTTTTAGGGTTTGATAGGATTCGGTTAAGTTTTTTTATTTATTTTTTTACCTCTGCGCTGTGTTTAACAGTCAAGATAGCTTCTCAGTGTCTATTCCTTCATTGACGTTGCCCATATTTAGCTGCTCTTCCGCCGTTAGCGAGAATTAGCTAATGCTAATGTTTATCCTTCACATTGTGAGGTGGATTATTTATAATAATAATGAAAAAGTGCTGCATTTAAAGGTTTATTCCTGTTTCTTTACATTCGTGCCAATCGTGTGATTTGCCTCTCTGCTCATGATTCCTCCAGCTGGCGTCTGCACTCAGCCGGCATGCATAAAGAGATGTTACGGCTTGTCACATGAAAAAAAAACAACCTTTTTTCTTTGTGCATCTCTTTGTATTCAGTGTGAAAAACAGCATTCACAGAGCAGGGAGACCCATCACAGCCAACATGAAGCCGCAATTTGCGCTTTCCTTCATTTTCAAGTCACCTGCCGGGATATTCACCTCGTTTCACCTCGGAGACAAAGTCATGCTTCTTTTGTTTTAAGAAGGGAGTAAATATGTGGAAACCCAAATACACAGCAGGAACTACACATGCAAACTAGATAGAGAGACTCAGACGTACGGGGCGTTTGCTTTTAAAGGAATACTTTGTTTAATCAAGCCAGTTACCAAAGAAAAAAAAAAAAAAAGAGCAGACAGCAAACAAAGATTCATCACCTCCATTTGCTAAAGTCACCTCCGTTAGCTAAAGTCACCTCCGTTAGCGAAAGTCACATCTGTTAGCTAAAGTCACCTTCGTTAGCTAAAGTCACCTCCGTTAGCTAAAGTCACATCTGTTAGCTAAAGTCACCTCCGTTAGCTAAAGTCACATCTGTTAGCTAAAGTCACCTTCGTTATCTAAGTCACCTCCGTTAGCTAAAGTCACCTCCGTTATCCAAGTCACCTCCGTTAGCTAAAGTCACCTCCGTGAGCTAAAGTCACCTCCGTTAGCTAAAGTTACCTCCGTTAGCTAAAGTTACCTCCGTTAGCTAAAGTCACCTCCGAACGCTAACATTTTTCCAACAGAAATACTGAATCTGCACCCAAAAAAGAGAAGAAATGACTTGTTGCTGAACTTTCCAACCAATCCAATTAGAATCTGTTCACACTTTTGAGTTATCGCGCTAACCAACAAACACACAAACAGAAACAACGGGGCTGAACACACAACCTCCTCAGAGGAAGTCATAACTGTTCAGGGTGTAACATAAAAAACATCTTTATGGGATTTTCTTCTTCATTTGTCTTTCCAGCCAAAAAGCAGCAGCAGCATCCTGAAGATGTGTTGATTTGCTGACTGAGCGTTATTGTTTATCCAATGAAAGAAAAAGTATTGGAATATCTTTTCTTTTCTTTTTCCTCCGGCGTAGTGAAAAAGCCCCGCGAGTCTCCGGATGAGACGGACGACGATCTGCTGATTGGATTCAGATCTCGTGGAAAGCTGCAGGTGCCATCGGAATTAAATCCCACTAATTCGGGTTTTGTTGTGTGTTCAGTGAATGCATGATATATTTAATTAGGACACCTTGTTTGGTGAGAATCTGTGTTATCGCTGAATATGAAATGTGGCCATATGGTAGAAATAAAGGAAACAGACAGAGGGAAGGTAATTCATACCCCCACACACACACAATCTCTGCTGAGTGCAGCTTTTCCCGCGTCGTATCTCTGACTCTTGTTTTAGAAACTAACCCGTTCCCCGGCAGTAAAATCCAGCCCTCCGCCTCTGATCTGCTGCACTTTTATGTCCGTATCAAGCTGTCTGGATGTTATGGAGCCCCGCGGAGCTCTGAGTTGTGCTCGGTTAAAAAGAAACTGAAAAAAAGAAGAAAATCATGTGGGGGAAAGACTCACAGATCGCAGGGCTCTCATTGGCTCTCAACGTGGCGATGCTAACGATGTTAGCTTGTTAGCTCGGTCAATGGCTCATCGCTGCACCTTGTACAACGTGTTGCGGTTCTTTCCTCGCTATATATAGCGGACCTCAAACCTTTTTTGTCACGCCCCACTTTGGAGGAAGAAAGACGGTCATGCCCCGCCGCCCTAACAAAACGCTGATCCCCGTGAGATCGTCTTTTTTGCCGTTTTTGATTTATTCTTGACTCACTGATCGTTAACGCAGTAACGTAAACATTTCCAGGAAAGTACAGACATTCCTCCATAATGACGTTTTATGTCTGTGTACTTTTGTACTATGTAGAGTTCTCCTGGAGCTCATGGGAACCCGCGGTCGTCCTGAAACCACCAGCTCGCCGGTTCGATCCCCGGTCTACACATCGATTGCGTGTTGAAGTTTCCTCGAGCGAGACACTGAACCCTCAGTTGCTCTCGGGCAGATAATAATTTCCCCACTGTGAGATTAAGAAAGGATGATAAAAAAGATTTTAAAAATCTGCATCCTCCTCCTGTGCCGCACCTGTAATACCTCAGCGCCCCACTAGAGGGTCGCGCCCCACATTTTGAGAACCACTGCTTTACAGGAAGTCCAGTGGATCTCGAGACTGGAACAAAGAGACGATGGTGTCGAGGTTCTCGGTCCAGGAAAGAATCTGCAGGCGTGACTCACCTGCCAGTTTTAAACTGTCCATGCAACAATGACTAACAACTCGATCATGCCTTTTTGCCTTACTCACACACACACACACACACACACACACACACACACACACACACACACACACACACACACACACTTTCTGCGTCTATGTCAGAAATTGACACCCAGTGGACGTTTCATTTTGCTGCATTTCAAACCCAAACATGATGGGTTTTTTTTTTACAGTCGAGTCCTTTTGTTGCAACAGTAATCCAGGAGTAAATACCTTCTCCTCAAAGCGTAAATGAGAGAGCAGCTCAGTTGGAGACGGGGTTGCACGTACGGGCTGCTCACATTTATACGTAGTACAACAATTAAGCTAACAGCGTGGCAGCTCGTGCTCGACACCCGCGAGTGTCTACGGCGAGGACGGGGGCCAGAATGTGCTGACAGCTTCAAATATACGAAACGCCCGACTGTTAATAGAGCTAAGCACGAGGGGAACACACTGCGGGCAGATGTTGTTTCCCACAATGCATTGCAACGGACCCATCAGATGAGGTGGACGGAGGGCGAAGGGGCTTCCGCCACATTTATCCTCCAGGATGACGGCGGAGCGTCACGCGCCGGAAAACTCTCGAGGCAATTTTCTCCTTTCGGGGCCTCCGAGGTGTCAATGAAGACTGTTTTTTTTTTCGTCTTTCTTGATTTGCTGAAATGTGTGTCTGTCCTGAAGAGTTTTAAGGATCCTGGAAAATGGTAATCCATCACTGTGGACTCTCTGGACCCCCCTGGGGGGCTCTGGCCACGAGGCCACGAACGGCATCACGGATGTATTACAAGCGGCGGAGACCGACTGAAGCTGGAGAAGACCTTTCAGCGCTGTAAATATGGAGAGAGAGGAGTGATTTGAGCCGCCGCGAGAGCTGATTAAATGCGGCGGGGGTGGAGGGGAAAAAAGTAAAAGCAGAGCGTGGGTGGTGATTGTGATTGAGCTGGAGCACTCGAGTGGTTTCTCTGAACACGCCGCCCTAACCGGTGTTTACAGAAGATGTTCATGGCTGCAAAAAATACGAAAAACACCCGAGGAGGGACGACAGCCTGGTTACAAGAACATGGAGGCTTCACCGTGAAGATAGTCGAGGTGTTACCATGTCAAAAAAGGGGAACAAGTAATGCTCGAAAGAAGCCCAGCGGGAAAGCGCGTTAAAGAGGATCAGCGTTCCCCCATCGGCAACTTCTTGAAAAAAGACAACGCTTCTCGAAGAGGAAGTTTGAGTCGATGTGAAGACGAGAACTCGACACGTACGTACGTGGTCTGGAAGTCGTGTCGGGTGTTAATCACGAAAGCGGTGAGAACGAGATCCACGTTGACACAACGGCGTATTTATAGGTCTGAGATAATTGGGCGGATGGAAGTGATGCGTGTGAGACGAGGGTTCGGGTTCATGATTAAAGTATTCAAGCTCATAACTCAATTTTAAATATGCTGACATCACAGCAGCAACATCTGAAGAGCTTAAACTAAAACACGGAGATCATAAAGTGTTTCCTGAGCAGCTCTTCTCTTGAGGAAGACTCGAATACATCCATTCAACCCCCATCACATTCATGCATTTAAAGGTTTTCTTGTATATATTTAGTGTGTTTTCATGTGTTTCACAGCCACAGCAGAGGCTCATGCGCGTGATATTTAATTAAGATTAAAGGAAATACCTTCAGGGTCATAAAAGTGCAATAAATATATATATTTCCGGGTTGTCGTAAAGAAAATGTTGGCGTTGAACTTTTCTACAAATGTGCTGCATGTAGATGTTTCTGAACCAGAAATATGTTTCTGATCAGCCTTGTATCTCATTAAAAAAAACAACCCACAATGCAACACGGT
>NW_027176240.1:1008298-1038298 GCF_023055335.1 Clinocottus analis | reverse complement strand
TGTTCTGCATCTTTACGAAAACCACAGAAGCAAAAATAAAAAAAGAGAGAGGACAGAAGGCGAGTGTTCAGTTCAGAGCCTCCTCTCCTCTCGGCCTGTCGCAGAGTTCAAGTAAAGTAAAGCGCCGACGAGGCGTCACTCTGTCTCTGTGCGGTCCAAACCCTCCATCCCTCCATCACTCCATCGCTCCATCCCTCCATCGCTCCATCCCTCCATCGCTCCATCCCTCCATCCTAGATGAAGTACTCCCTCTGGTTCTCACTCGGGCCGGTCTGGCGGCTGAACGCCGCCGGCGGTGGCGACTCGGGGCTTTCCTCGGGCGGCGCCGCCTTGACTTCCTGTCTCCGACACGCCCCCTTCCTCCTGTAGAGGACTCGGGCCGCTACGGCCAACGCGGACACGCCCACGAAGATCACCGCCGCTATCACACCTGCGGAGAAGGGGAGGGGGAGGAGTTACAGGTAACAGCCCAGCTTTAACACATGAAGCATAGACTGCAGCGAGAGAGAGACTGCAGCTTTTACACATGAAGTATAGACTTCTATACAACCAGAGGAGTCACCCCTGGTGGTCAGGAGAGAGAATGCAGCTTTAACACATGAAGCATAGACTTCTATACAACCAGAGGAGTCGCCCCCTGGTGGTCAGGAGAGAAAATGCAGGCTTTAACACATGAAGTATAGACTTCTATACAACCAAAGGAGTCGCCCCATGGTGGTCAGGAGAGAGACTGCAGCTTTAACACATGAAGCATAGACTTCTATACAACCAAAGGAGTCGCCCCCTGGTGGTCAGGAGAGAGAATGCAGCTTTAACACATGAAGTATAGACTTCTATACAACCAGGAGGAGTCGCCCCCTGGTGGTCAGGAGAGAGAATGCAGGCTTTCACACATGAAGTATAGACTTCTATACAACCAGAGGAGTCGCCCCTGGTGGTCAGGAGAGAGAATGCAGCTTTAACACATGAAGCATAGACTTCTATACAACCAGAGGAGTCGCCCCTTGGTGGTCAGGAGCGAGACTGCAGCTTTAACACATGAAGCATAGACTTCTATACAACCAGAGGAGTCGCCCCCTGGTGGTCAGGAGAGAGAATGCAGCTTTAACACATGAAGCATAGACTTCTATACAACACCGCAGCGTTCTCACGATGACTTCATCTTCATCAGAATGAAGCATTTGGTATTTTTAGCTCGTAGACGTTTGTCGCGTTCAAAACGGCACCGATTAGAAACACGGAACCAAATTGGAGAAGAAACATTTCATTAGGAAATAAAACTGCTGCTTAGAAGCGACGCGGTCAGATTGCTTCCCCTCCGTCATTAGAGGGCCAGCCGGCTCGTTTCCTCGCCGCTAATAGGAGGTCTCTGCGCCGCCGTTATTAAAAAAGACGTACCGGGCGCCGCTCTCGGGGAAAAAAAGTCATTTGTATTCTAATTAGTTGCGGTTTTCTTTTTGTGCGTCTGGACACAGTCACGATGTTGTGAGTGATGAGTCGGAGCGTTTCTGCACAACGTGCTCGTCTTATGAAAACGCTCCGGTGGATGTTTAAAGACGCGTGACTCAAATACACAACGCACATTTAGATTTGTGTTAAAACTCTTGTGTCTTTTGGTTCACTGTCAGGTGAGGAAGAGGAGGAAGAGGAGGGTCACTGATGGAGGAAGAAGATAACGGTGAAGAAGATAACGGCGGCTTAAAGAGAGAAACATTGCTGCTGCTGTACCTCCAATTACTGCAGAGTCACTCCTCATGGCGTTCACCACAGGATGACCTCTACCCACTGATCCAGACTGACCTGGAGGAGGAGGAGGAGGAGGAGGAGGAGGAGGAGGAGGAGGAGGAGGAGGAGCAGGACGAGGAGGAGGAGGAGGAGGAGGAGGAGGAGGAGGAGGAGGAGGAGGAGGAGGAGGATAAAGAAGAGGAAGAAGAAGAAATTTAGATGAGCAGAAACAGAAACAGAAGAAGAAGGAGAAGGAAAAGAAGAAGAACAAGAAGAAGTAGAAGAAATTAAGATGAGCAGATGAGAAACAGAAGAAGGAAAAGAAGAAGATGAAGAAGAAGAAGAAGAAGAAGAAGAAGGAGGAGGAGGAGGAGAAGGAGAAGAAGAAGGAGGAAGAGGAGGAGGAAGATGAGGAGGAGGAGAAGGAGAAGAAATTTAGATGAGCAGATGAGAAACAGAAGGAGAAGAAGAAGAAGAAGAAGAAGAAGAAGAAGGATGAGAAAAAGAAGAAGGATGAGAAGAAGAAGAAGAAGAAGAAGAAGAAGAAGAAGAAGAAGAAGAAGAAGAAGAAGAAGAAGAAGGAGAGTTTGTTAGTGACTTTAAAGATAAAAATGAAGAGAGATGCTCAACAGGACTCACAGACAGATAACAGACACTAGACACAATAGCAATAACAATAATAACAACAACAATAACAATAACAGGCTCTCCTCCGCTCAGCGCTCTGTGTCGTGACACAGGGGAGCGGTACAGCAAAGGGAAACTGAATTAATTGGCTGGAGTTGTGGTCATTAACTCAGTGTCATTACATCGTCGACACCCAAAGGCCCCGTTGTGGAGCTGGAGAGCACCCACACAGATATTGTTTATCAATGTTCCCCCGAGAGGAGGAAGTGGGCAACGCACCAACAACCAGTCTGCCAGCCTCTCTTATCACAGATGTTTCTCACCAATTAAAACCTGTGAGGAGCGGGCGGAGATCAGGAAACACTTCTTCAAACTACAAATCTGTAAATTTGACGTTGTTGTCTTCAGAGGGTTGACTTCCCGGCTTCTTGTAACTTCTTGTTATCCATTTGTCCTCCGTGAGACTCATTATCTGAGTTATCTGAGTCATTCTGCAGCCATGACAAGTCGTATTGACCCGTAACACCATAGATGTTACTATAGTTAATAATATTAAAATGACAAGATAAATAAAACAAATGTATTGAAGAGATGTGTTGTAATAGCCCTCAGTAATAGTCAGCTAAGACAACAAGCTTTTATTTATTTATAGGATTTTCTTGAGGTTCATTTTAACATTGAATAATTGAAATTGAGTATCCTGACAAAGAAAAGGCCCAGAGGCCCTCACCAAAAATATTAAAACATACAACAATATGTTCATGGATAAGGAAGTTTAACAAGGTAACCAAGAGATGAGAAACACAGTGATGATAGATCATTGTTATTACTGTATTTTACAGCTGATTTAAGACACAATAGATGCTAACAGAAAGCTAACACAAGAGATGGTAACAGAAAGCTAACACAAGAGATGGTAACAGAAAGCTAACACAAGAGATGCTAACAGAAAGCTAACACAAGAGATAGTAACAGAAAGCTAACACAAGAGATAGTAACAGAAAGCTAACACAAGAGTTGGTAACAGAAAGCTAACACAAGAGATGGTAACAGAAAGCTAACACAAGAGATGGTAACAGAAAGCTAACACAAGAGATGGTAACAGAAAGCTAACACAAGAGATAGTAACAGAAAGCTAACACAAGAGTTGGTAACAGAAAGCTAACACAAGAGATAGTAAGAGAAAGCTAACACAAATGATGCTAACAGAAAGCTAACACAAGAGATGGCAACAGAAAGCTAACACAAGAGATAGTAACAGAAAGCTAACACAAGAGATGCTAACAGAAAGCTAACACAAGAAGAAGCTTAAGGTGTCTGAACCTTCATGAAGTTAATAATTTAGAAAGACCTACACCTTTTCAAGTTATGAGACACTTGAAGTTGCAGGTTTTAAAACAAGCGAACGTGTCCTCTGACCTGACAGGTGGTGCGTGGCTTCTGCCGCGTGGGGATTGGCCGAAGTGGAGCCGCAAACCGACGGCACCAGCGGGCCGGTCACGACCACGGGGCTGGTGTCCGGGTGGAGCAGGGCGGCCTTCAGAGGGCTGACGGAGTTAAAGAGGACGCCCGACAGACAGCCGGTGTAACCCAGGGAGGCGAGCCGAGACAGCTCCGGATCCAAACCGCCAGAGTCTGAAGGCAAAGAGAACGACACGTGGACACGTCTTTACGGTGGGGGTTTGCAGTGGCACCGCTGCACCTGGGGGAGGGAAGTCCCACGGACTCTCATCTTATTAACAACCTATTTCTTAGTCTGTCTCTGCAGGCGCTGCTCAAAAAAAGAATGTGACAAAGTGCATCCCAGTGCAGCCGTATGTCGAGGCAAACCGGGCAGAAAGAAGACTCTCCAAGAGGCTAAACTGTTCAGACAGTTTCCCCGGCGTCCTTTGGATTTCATTTAATGAAGAGCATCCTGTGTTTGCGTTTTTCTTCCAGCAGACATTTTTATATTAGCACTCCCTGACGTGTGTTTCTGTCTCTTTGAGTTAATCAGATGCAACAAAAAGTCTTCACTGTTTAACGCTGCGAAAAACCTCCTGAATATGAAAGAGCGAAAGCGTTCCACGCTGTACCGCCACAGCTTTCCAAAAACACCCGACACTGCGATGTACTCGTCTAAAGAGGATGCAATATGCATGAAGTGAGAGAGAGTCATTATAGCATTATTGAAAAGACCCATAACCCTCCCAGGAGAAAACCCTCAAAGGCTTTTAAACGCCTGTCCTGTCTGGGAAGTTTAAATCTCTCTGTTTGCAAGCACAGGAGTCGGCATCAGTACATTAAATTTCTCGTTAGCAGAGCTACGAACGCTGTAAGAGACCAGCCTGCAGTGCTACAGCGACAGTGCAAGCTGTGTTGAAGCTGCATTCTCTCTCCTGACCACCAGGGGTGACTCCTCTGGTTGTATAGAAGTCTATGCTTCATGTGTTAAAGCTGCATTCTCTCTCCTGACCACCAGGGGGCGACTCCTCTGGTTGTATAGAAGTCTATGCTTCATGTGTTAAAGCTGCATTCTCTCTCCTGACCACCAGGGGTGACTCCTCTGGTTGTATAGAAGTCTATGCTCCATGTGTTAAAGCTGCATTCTCTCTCCTGACCACCAGGGGTGACTCCTCTGGTTGTATAGAAGTCTATGCTTCATGTGTTAAAGCTGCATTCTCTCTCCTGACCACCAGGGGGCGACTCCTCTGGTTGTATAGAAGTCTATGCTTCATGTGTTGAAGCTGCATTCTCTCTCCTGACCACCAGGGGTGACTCCTCTGGTTGTATAGAAGTCTATGCTCCATGTGTTAAAGCTGCATTCTCTCTCCTGACCACCAGGGGTGACTCCTCTGGTTGTATAGAAGTCTATGCTTCATGTGTTAAAACTGCATTCTCTCTCCTGACCACCAGAGGGTGACTCCTCGGTTGTATAGAAGTCTATATAAATGACTTCTCTTTTGATGTATTCCCTCAGTAAACTTTGTAAACATGAGTTTATGTCTCAATCTCTAGTTTCTTCTATAATCTTCTAGCTTCTTCTATACAGGAGCTGAACTTTTATGAGTCTGTCCTGTTTAACCACCTCACATTAAACTGATCTTGTCTCGTCTCAGCGTCGACAGTTCCCGGCATTTAGATGTGTTTCTATGTTTGTTCTTGACCTTTTTATGTCGTCTAGACAGAAGTCTTACAGCCGTGGTGGTGAAAGTTTCCACTAGCTTATTGTCTGAGGAGGCAGAACCTCTTTAAAGGAGTCTGAGTGCTCTTCAGTCTGAAAGGCCTCGTCTGGGTCTTCTCACTCACCGTGCAGCCTGCCGAGAACCAGCGACCGGACGTCGCTGAACTCTACATCAGACGTCAGGTTGAAGTCTTCTTTGGTGTTCTGGTCGATCTGAAAAACAAGATTTAATAAGCAACACGGCTGGTATGTCGATACAACCGATTTACTGGACTGAAAATATGGGTCATTGGCAAAGAACTTCAAATGTTTTAGCAAATAAAAACATTGTTTTTAAGCAAAATGATGCAATATATTAAGTGAAATACTTAGTTTGGTTTAGGAAAAGGTTTACATTGGAGTCAAATGCACGACGCGTCGCATACAGACGCCAAAGAATGTCTTTTTTTTCCCGCGATTAACAGCGATTAATCGCATTATGCGCAAAATTCAATAATAAATGAAAAACTAGTGTATTGTACACTGATTATTTTTAGTGTATTTTACAGCTTATTTAAGACATGAGTCAAACCCGACCCGTTAACACAAGAGATGCTAGCAGTAAGCTAACAAAAGAGATGCTAACAGAAAGCTAACACAAGAGATGCTACCAGGAAGCTAACACAAGAGATGCTAACAGAAAGCTAACACAAGAGATGCCACCAGGAAGCTAACACAAGAGAAAGGTTAAGTGAGAGCGAGCTGGTGGTGTTTGTTCGTGGAAACTCCGTTGAAGGTACAGCGGTGTATCATCCACACATGAAGTGAGCACATTTTCATGAAAGAAAGATTATCTCCCTCAATGTTTGTATGAAAAGAAACTTTTTTTAAGTAGCAGGATCTGCTGCCCGAGGAGTTTGTTTTGAAGGGAAGAGAGAAAACAGACTTTGCAGTTGTTTCCAAAGCTGCTGATGTTTGTGTCTCTGCAGCTCAACTTTTTTTTATCTGCACTTGCTTCGCCGCTGCCATCTTCTTCTTGTCGCTGGAGTCAACTGACAGAGAGGCTGCTGGGAACACCGGGGTGACTCAGGGTTCACAGCAAGACCGAGAGGAAGCTTTGTGGGAGCGTTACCTGCAGGGAGACGGCGTCCGCCCGGCGGCTGACGACGACGGCGTGCAGCTGTCCGTTGGCGAGGTTCCTCACGCCGCTCCTCAGGATGTCAGCATCTTTGCTGCTGTCCAGTCGGTACCTCACCTCCAGCATGTCTGCGCACACAAACACATGCAACACGGGAGGATGAAAGACACACAACCTCCCAATGAACAAGTAGAGCCTTTAAAATGAATGTATTTATACCTATTTTAGCAAATCTTGTGCAATATGGTCTAAATATTAACAAAGAAATCAAGATTATCTAGAAATGAGATTCCTTTTTTTTGGCTTTAGGCAAATTTCTCTCTCTCTATTTTTTATTTTTACAATCAGTGTGAAAATGCAAGATTTTAGCACCTAAAAAAAACATTTCAGTTTAATAAATTGCTAAAACTTTCTTCAAATATATTTGACTACTTCTTATAAAACAAGGTATTACATATATTAATATGTCTCAAGGGAAGTCTGAATGTTCCAGGGTCCCAGCAGTTGAATAATGAACCCCAAAATAATTAAACATTCATTAAATTACGGCCAAATACTGCACAAAATGGCATATAGACTCAAGTTAATTTACATAATGTTCATTTAAAATGGATAATTTCATTGCGTTCAGATGAATACCATGTAATGTCTGCAGGCTGTGTGGATGATAAGACCTATAGGAAACCGTATTATGCATTTTACAGAGCAAATGCATAATAACGAGTGCATATTAAAGCATTGTAGAAATTCATATGAGCATATCTGGGGAATAATTGTGAATGCATGAAATCCTTTTGCCATGGCGACCAGGGAAAAGAGTTTCTCTGAAAGTGTCAGAGGTTTTTCAATCATTATATTTTTCAGCGCTGCTAATGACTTTTAACACGTAACACTTTCCTTTTGTACCTCATGTTTTAACGGAGCAGAGAAGTCGAGTGTGTTAACACCAGAGTTTAACGAGTCACAGGAGGTGAGACACTGACATGCGGCCAGGAAGTGGTGAAAGGTTTCTGTTGGATGAGTTTTTTGTCCTTTAACATAATTTATAATGTTCAAGAAATTAAATCCAGATAAGCCAAACTGTTGAATTAAACGTAACATGTAATGTAACATTACAACATAATATTACACTTTAACATGATGTAGTAACAAAGTAAGTTAACACGCTCGCAACAACGTAACGTACTCAACAATGTAATGCAACAACGTAATGCAACAACGTAAGGCAACAAGATAAGGCAACAACCTAATGCATGGGAAAAGGTAAGGCAACAACTTAAGGCAACATTGTAAGGCAACGACGTGAGGCAACAAAGTCAGGCAACAATATCAGGCAACAATGTAAGACAACGATGTAAGACAACAACGTAAGACAACAACGTAAGGCAACAACATAAGGCAACAACGTAACGCAACAATGTAACGCAAGAATGTAATGCAACAACGTAACACAACAATGCAACACAACAACGTAACGCAACAAAACATAACGTAACAAAACGTAACGCAACTGAAATGCCCCTCGTGGACTCTCTTCCCTTATGAAACAAGTGTAACGTAAGAAGCAATAAGTCAACGCTTACTTTTGTTTTTCCTCAGGACACAAACAACAGACACGTCAGGGAAAGTGTGTTGGTTCCAATATCAGCTGCTCAATATATTATTTATATATATATATATATATATATATATATATATATATATATATATATATATATATATATATATTAAAAAAGCCAATTAAAGATTTGCGCATCACAACACAGATGTTGGGACAGTACAGCTTCAATGCACAGATAAGCGTTTTAATTTGCCTCGTAATTGTTGCACACAAGTTACACCTGCAGATTAAAATGAAGGGTACCTGAACACATCATTAAAATGTGGACTGAGGGAAATGAAACAAAACGCCATCAACAGATTCGCTGCCTCTGTCACGTTGAGCTCCGTCACAGAAATGAGACGTAACAGAGGCATTAACGGCCTAACTTACTGTGAAAGAAAAGGTCGCAAGAACGACGGCTTACAATCTATCTGTATTACAAGGATACAGTCGAGTTTGTGCATCTGTAATTCAAGAAATGGTCCGTCTGTGATTACAGCCGTCCGCTCCAGATTGTTGCTACGCCTCAAGGAGGAATGGATCATTTGGATTCTATGCATAGAAATCAGCGTTAAAGCAGAAAAGCATTTGAATAAACTCCAACCCTCCATTTTAATTCAAGAACGCTACGTGTTTACAACAATGTGTTCCATGATATACATTTTTGTGGGTGTTTGTTTGTCTTCTCGGTTCCACTTTTCAATCACGCGGCTTGTGAATTCGTCGCTCTGGGTTCTGTAATCACTGGTGTCTGACGAAGGCCATTTTACAGAAAAGTTCACAGCTGCAACACAACACATAGTGTAACTCTAACAAAAGGATGCTTATCGTAACTTTTATGTCTCACTCAGACCCAGACGGATGAAAACGACCTGCATGATCTTTAGAAGATAAGGCAGCCGATATTTTTCATTATAAACAAATCCCATAAAAAGAAAAAAAAAGACCAAAGCTAATGATTTCTGTGGCACTGAAGATGCAGATATTTAAAAAAAGAAATGTCACAATGTGTTTCATCACCAAAAGAAACTTTGTATCGGCCGTCTTTCTTCAACAGATCAATCGACTGATTCAACGGAAGGAAAGCAGAGCTGGTTGAGAGACAGAAGGAAGCGGGAGAACAGAGAGGAGACGCCTGACAGGAAGGAGAGGAGGCGCCTGACAGGAAGGAGAGGAGGCGCCTGACAGGAAGGAGAGGAGGCGCCTGACAGGAGCTTTACTCGAGGAGAAGAGGGCGGAGTTCTGGATGATCTGGAGCCACGATGTCTCGGCTCTGAGCACATCATCCGTCAGTAAAGAGGCTTTCCTGCGTCCCTGTCGTGCGTCACGACTCAGCAACACAAACAACAAAAGTCAAAAATATGCTTCGCGCATTTTAATTCTGTAAGGATCTGTAAGGTTCAGTTTAACCACTTCACCACTGACGCGGGGTGATTTTCACGTTAGTGGTGAAGTGGTGAAGTTAGTGGTTACGGTATTTTCATTGTGTTGCTTTTGTCGGAGTTGCGTGGGTCTTTGTGTAGCTTCATGCTGCTCACTGAGTTATTGAAGGTGGGCGTGTCTTATTGCAGGTAGGTGTGACTTATTGAAGGTAGGCGTGTCTTATTGCAGGCAGGTGTGACTTATTGAAGGTAGGCGTGTCTTAATGAATGTGGGCGTGTCTTATTAAAGGTATGAAGGTAGGCGTGTCTTTTTGAAGGTAGACATGTATTATTGAATGTGGGCGTGTCTTATTGCAGGTAGGTGTGTCTTATTGAAGGTAGGCGTGTCTTAATGAATGTGGGCGTTTCTTATTAAAGGTATGAAGGTAGGCGTGTCTTATTGAAGGTAGACATGTATTATTGAATGTGGGCGTGTCTTATTAAAGGTGGGCGTGTCTTATTGAAGGTGGGCGTGTCTGATCCCTGTTTTTTTCACACTTCAGCTGTGATATGAAGTTTTGTGATCCTGTATTAATCCCAAAACACATTTTTATGTATAGATTGCAGTTAAAGTGAAGATGTTCTTTACTACTTTCTAAAACTACAACATTTACATTACTAACATTGTCATTTTCATCGTTGGTTTAAGAGGCAGCGATAGCTTGATCCATCCCTTCTTCCTCGTCTTTGTGGAGACGCACATGCTCAGTCCGGATCAGGCAGTGAGTGATGTGTGTTTGTTGGTCCTTTGTGGTGTAAATGAGCTGATGAACGACACGGTGACGTGACATCGGATCGGACGTTTTAGTTTCAGAAGCGTCTCCGATACTCCCGTCAGCAGTTTCACTGTCCCGGCTGCATCGTATGCTACGCAGACGATGGTGCATTCTTCATACAAGGACAGTTCTGCCAGAGTTAGGCGGGAGGATCTCACCGTGCTTGTTGAGCAGCAGAACCAGGTACTCTGAGCTCTGGGAGCCCACGTAGAGCAGCAGAGCCGGACTCTGGCCGGTCCTGAAGCTCAGGGACACGTTCTCCGCTCTCGGGTTCAGGTCGGAGGAGCCGGTGCCGTCGCCGCTGCTCCGGTTCAGCTCGGCCACCGCCGGCTCCCTGAAGGTGTAGCTGACGGATGTTCCCGACTTAAAGCTGGCTGAAACCTCTGTGAGGGGGGTGAGGAAGGAAGGTTTACTCAAAGCATTTGTCTTATTTGCTGCTGTTATGGTGCACATGTGTGTATTTATACACTTTCAGGGTTCATGCATATTCTGACCAATGGATTCCCATGAATTTAAACCAAATTCCCATGAATTTAAACCAAATTTCAAGGGCTTTTAACCAAATTTCAATGGCTTTTAACCAAATTTCAATGGCTTTTAAATACATTTCAATGACTTTTAACCAAGGTCATCATAAATGAACATCATGAACACATGAATATAACACATTCATTTGACTTTTACAAAATATTTTTGGATTATATATATTTTTAAAGACTTTTTCAGACCTTGAAATAAGCATTTTTAAACTGTAATATATCATATTTTGAAACTGTTTGTGCATGTTGTCACATTGTTGTGCCTTATTTTTTAAATATTGTGTACTATTAGCATTTATAGCAATGCTTTTTGTATTCTTAATTCTAATTCTAATGTTGTTGTTTTTTTAACCTTAAGTTTGTTGTAATTCTGCGTGTAAGGAGCAAAATAAGCGTTTCATTGTCCAGAGTAACTGTTTGTTATCTGTGCATACGACCATAAAAACATCTTGAATCTTATTTACATTACTGGAGGGAATGACAGCTGTTAAAAGTTTGGTGTACAGCTTTATTTAGCTTTGCAGAAACGGTATGATTAATATTTAAATAAGAGGAAGCATATAGACTCCTGGTTGTCTTTGCTGAGCGCTGATCTTGCAGGAGGGACGGCAGCGGTGATTCATTCACTGCATGCAGCACTCGCAGCCCCTCATTAAGGAGGAAAAGCACCTGGCAGGTGAAAAGAACGCAAAACGCTGCTAATCGTGCCGCACGCCGAGCTTCAGAGCTGAGAGATCCTCTCCGACAGACAACACAGCTGTGTGGGTAATTATTGCGTTAACACGAGGCTGTGTTAGCGCTGACGGGATAACTTAAGTAACGAGGAGTGCAGGTGTGTGTGCTTAGAAGGACTTGAAGGGGACAATGCGACAAAGAAACCATGCAGTTAAACAATCTGCACACGGAAGTTTCCACTTTATATTTAGAGAAGAGATAATAATAGTGAGATAATATTGAGGTAATTATAATACGATAAAAACAAGCCAATTATTATAGACAGTGACGTTAAACAAGCTGTCAAATGCTGAGAGATAATATGATGGCAGTGTAATAACATTAATATTTGCAGGAAAAAAAAAGTCGTTACCCAGGGTTATATTGTGTAACTACAATATGCATTACAAAGATTTTGTCACACAGAAAAGGTCAAAACAAGATAAATAAAAACGGAAACTCCTTCCTAACAGGCCAACGCTTTGTTTAATTGGGATTTTTGTTGCAGTTCCCGATTCTTTAGGTCCTAATCTTTCCCAAAAAGTGCCTTATTAGTATGTGAGCTGTTGTTAAGGCTCTGAACCACAGTTTGAAAAACTTGGGGACCGCTCCAATCGACATTTTTGGTGAATCGTGCCTCATAATTACGCTGGATGTTCATAGTTATGATCAATAAATAATAAAATAAAAATATGAAGGTAGATTTGTGTCTTTTTTACCCAAGATAATTTCTTGTTTGTAAGTAAATTATCTCCAAATCTTTGCTCTCAATTAAAGAAAACACTATAAAAAAAAAAAATTTGCTCAAATAAAAAAAAATAAAAAAAACGCTCTCAAAAATAATTGCTCAAAAAAAATATTGCTCTGAAAAAAAAAAAAACGCTCTCAGAACTCAAATTTGTTTAAAAAAAAAAAAAACGCTAAAAAAATAAAAATACACAAAAAAAGAAAAAGTGCTCGTAGTGGGCGGGGCATGCGCTGCTGAATGAGTTTCTATTGGTTATTGGCTTGACTGAGGTAAGATGTCATGTTACACATGCCCCGCCCACCACGCCCACAACTCACAAGTAACTTTTGGGATTGAGAGCGCAAGTTTTTTTTTTTGAGCAACTTTTTTCGGAAAGGAGAATTTTAGTTTGGAGAGCGTTTTTTTTTTTGAGAGCGTTTTTTAAAAAAAAAAAAATTTTGAGCGTTTTTTTTTTTTTTAGAGCGTTTTTTTTAGAGCGTTTTTAAAAAAAAAAATTTTTACAGCGTTTTTTTTTTTTGAGAGCCTTTTTAAAAAAAAAAATTTAGAGCGTTTTTTTTTTTTTTTAGAGTGTTTTTTTAAAAAAAAATAATTTTTAGAGCGTTTTTTTTTTCTTTTTTTTTAGAGCGTTTTTTAAAAAAAAAAATTTTTTAGAGCATTTTTTTTTTGAGAGCGTTTTTTTTTTTTTTTTTAAAGTGAGGGCAAAGAATTTAAGATAATTTACTTACAGACAAGAAATTTTCTCGGGTAAAAAAGACAGAAATCTTCATATAAAAGCTACAGAAGAGCTACAGAAAAGCACAGAAGGCCTTGAGCCTGCTCGGCTCCGTGGGGCTCAGACTCCTTCCCACCTCTGTCGCAGAAGGCCCCGGTGGAGGCCGAGCGGCTGCAGTCGCAGGCGAAGCTGCGCGGCCGCTCCAGGCAGCGGCCGCGGTTCCTGCACAGCGAGCCGTAGCTGCTGCAGTGGCCCGGGCAGCCGGGCGCCACGCCGGGCGTCACGCCGGCCCGGCCCGCCAGGTCCAGCGTCACGCCGTTCAGCTGCAGGGAGCGGATGCAGCCACGGAAACCCTTCTGCCGGGACGCCGTGCCGCCTGCCGACACACACACACACACACACACGCACACACACACACACACACACACACACACACACACACACACAGGGAATGGAGCTCGTTTTCGTCAAAGCAATAGACTTTGTTTTTCTTTTAGTTCTTTGTTTCATTCGGTTTCTTTTAGTTGTTCATTCTGGTTTTCACCTCGTGTTCCAGATGTGTGTAACTCATGTGAGCATCATCAGAAAAGTTGATTTGTCTGAAAAACATCTGTAAATGTCAGATTGATGCCCACTACCAAAAAAAAATAATGAAAAAGAAAAGAAAAGTAGAAAATCCTGAAATCCTTCTTTTGACTAAATTGTTGTGGGATATGTATTTTCATGCTTTCTTTATGTATTTTCATGCTTTCTTTATGTATTTTCATGCTTTCTTTATGTATTTTCATGCTTTCTTTATGTATTTTCATGCTTTCTTCGTGTATTTTCATGCTTTCTTTATGTATTTTCATGTTTTCTTTATGTATTTTCATGCTTTCTTTATGTATTTTTATGCTTTCTTCATGTGTTTTTATGCTTTCTTCATGTATTTTCATGCATTCTTTATGTATTTTCATGCTTTTAAAAATTATTTTCATGCTTTCTTTATGTATTGTCATGCTTTCTTTAATTATTTTCATGCTTTCTTTATGTATTTTTATGCTTTTTAAAAATTATTTTCATGCTTTCCTTATGTATTTTCATGCTTTCTTCATGTATTTTCATGCTTTCTTTATGTATTTTCATGCTTTCTTTATGTATTTTCATGCTTTCTTTATGTATTTTCATGCTTTCTTCATGTATTTTCATGCTTTCTTTATGTATTTTCATGCTTTCTTCATGTATTTTCATGCATTCTTTATGTATTTTCATGCTTTCTTTAATTATTTTCATGCTTTCTTCATGTATTTTTATGTTTTCTTTAATTATTTTCATGCTTTCTTCATGTATTTTTATGTTTTCTTCATGTATTTTTATGCTTTCTTCATGTATTTTCATGCTTTCCTTATGTATTTTTATGCTTTCTTCATGTATTTTCATGCTTTCCAGGCAGCCATGATGCCAGAAACAACCACAACACTTTAATATTTTCTGTTTCCAGGTTCCGTCATCGTTACAACGCGACACAGACGGATCCGTCTGATGTCCTCATGAAGCTCTAAACGCGTCTGCAGCTCCAGAAAAACACAAAAGATTTGTCAACACTCTGCTGCCGAACGACAACAAAACCCACGATGATGAAACACCACGAAACACGAGCGGGGGGGAGTTCAAGGTGTCGACTTTTAACCGTCTGGGAGCGACGTGCTGATTGGCTGACGTGAAGCCGGAGAGCTGTCAATCACCCGGAGCCTCACCGCCCTTTGCTTCTGCTTTTATTCCTACGAATTTAAACTCTCCAAGTTTGTTTTTTTTTCCAACATCTGGACCTCCAGAGCATCAGGATGAGATGAAGCTCTTTCACCAGCGAGGAAGACGAGCCGGAGCTTCATCACCAGGAAAGACCGGCGGTTCAAGCCCGGTGACGACGCCGAGCTCTGATTATGAGTTATGAAGGTGTTCAAAACACACACACACACACACACACACAGACACACACACACACACACACACACACACACACACACATACACACACACACTGACACGTTTGGACACATGCACACACTTAGATATACACACACACATTGACACAGACACACACACACACACGCGCAAACACACGTACGCAAACTCTCACACACACACACCACTGACAAGCACACACAAATCTACACTCTCACACACACACACACACACACCGTCACACACACACACACACACCCTTTCACACACACCCTCACACACACACACCATCACACACACACACACCTTTTCACACACACCCTTTCACACACACCCTCACACACACACACACACACACACACACACACACACACACACACACACTGACACATTTGGACACATGCACACACTTAGATATACACACACATTGACACAGACACACACACACACACACAAACAGACAAGCACACACCCTTTCACCCCCCCCCCCCCCTCACCTATGAACAGCTGGCTGTTGAGCTGCAGGTGTGTGTGTCCGGCGGCCGGCGCCGCCCGCGTGGCGGCGGGTCGCTCGTCCAGCTGCAGCGACGCCTCCTTCACGTTGCGCTCGGCGCGGACGCGATGCCAGCGGCCGTCGCTCAGCGGGGAGGCGGACGCCACGCGGACCTCCAGAGGCCCGTTGCCCACGTCGAAGGAGAAGACCACCTCCCAGGACGCTGAGGAAGAGGAGGGAGAGGAGGGAGAGGGGGAGAGGAAGACGAGGGAGAAGAAGACGAGGGAGAGGAGAGAGAAGAACAGGAGGGAGAGGGGGGAGAGGAAGGAGATGAGGGAGAGGAAGGAGAGGAGGGAGAGGAGGGAGAGGAGAGTGAGGAAGGAGATGAGGGAGAGGAGGGAGAGGAAGACGAGGGAGAGGAGAGAGAGGAAGGAGATGAGGGAGAGGAGGGAGAGGAAGGAGAGGAGGGAGAGGAAGGAGATGAAGACGAGGGAGAGGAGAGAGAGGAAGGAGATGAGGGAGAGGAGGGAGAGGAGGGAAATGAGGGAGATGAGGGAGAGGAAGACGAGGGAGAGGAGAGAGAGGAAGGAGATGAGGGAGAGGAGGAACAGGAGGGAGAGGAGGGAGAGGAAGGAGATGAAGAGGAGGGAGAGGAGGGAGAGGGGGGCGAGGAGGGAGAGGAAGAGGAGGGAGAGGAAGAGGAGGAGCAGATCAGCTGTTCTCATCGTTTACTAATCAGTAAATTGTTCCTGAGTAAACTGTGAACTCTGAGTTTGTTCTGTCATCTCATCCATTTAAACTCGTTACTCGTTCCCTTTGTTTCACATCAGCATGAAGAAGATGAAGATGAAGAAGATGAAGAAAATGAAGAAGATGAAGAGGGTGAAGATGAACGAGTTTTACTGGAAGTTTGATAAGAAAGCAAAGTATCACTGAAGAGATGTGAACACACACACAGACACACACACACACATACACACACACACACAGACACACACACCGATGGCGCATGCACACAGACGCAAATGCACACACAGACACTTGCCGCACACACACCACATACACACACACACACACACACACATACATACATGCACACACACACACACACACACTGCAGGAACAATGGCCGCCTCACTGAGATCCAGAGGAGCGAAAACTAACGTCTCCGTGTCGCTGGGAAGGTTTCTCCTCTGTGAGGAGGAAGAGGAGGAAGGAAAGGAGGAGGTAGAGGAGGAAGAGGAGGAGGATGAGGAAGAGGAGGCGCGGTCGCCTCCACCAGGATCCAGCTGCAGCTCCACCTTCATCCTCGCGCTCACATCTCAGAGAAGTTGGATTCGACTTCTTTTTCTTAAACTTACAGGCGAGCTCGATGCGGATGAAGTCTCTGATGCCCAGGTTCTCCAGGAAGACGCCGGAGGATGAAGAGGTCTTAAAGAGGAAGGAGACGTCGGCGCTCAGCTCTCCCTGGAACGTGGGAAAGTGGAGGTACGACGTCTCCTTGTCGAAAAACGCCGCGTTCCAGACGTTTCCTGCGAAGGAAAGAAAAGAAGGAACAGAGGAGTTCCTCCTCGGCTCTGGAGCTCAGCTGCACGTTCAAAACTCCTCAAAACTACATTTACCAGAAATAAAACACATTACACACATGTAGATGATATGTGTTGATTACACACATACACATTGATTGCACACGCATGTGTTGATCATATACATACGTGTTACTCTGCAGCAACAATATCTACGTGACGGAAAAAAAATCACGAGTGAAAAAATTAAAAAAGTGCATTCGTTCACTATAACTATGTTACATTTACATGACGGGAAAAAATTCACTAGTCAAAAAAAATAAAAATGTCCAACTGCATTCATTAAACTTGCGCTATGTTATATTTACAGAAGGAAAACAAACTCCAGCGAGTCGCCCTGAAGACGTCTCTGTGGCGCATTCGGCTGTTAACCGAAAGGTTGGTGGTTCGAGTCCACCCAGGGACTAAAAACAGAGAAGCTGGAGGCCTTGACATGAAGGGGACCTTCTGCAGAACTTCCACACAAGTACTTGCTAGATGGTCTGAAAGTAAAGTTGTGTACCAAAGCATCTTGACTTCCTCTCATTCTGCAGCCTCTCTGCTCTACCAGCATGTGACTCTGCATCAACAATATCTACATGACGAATAAAAATATATGTTTAGTCAAAAAAGAAAAACGATGTCAAAGTGCATTAACTATATCTATGTCACATTTACATGACGGAAAGAAAAAATCACTAGTTAAAAAATAAATAAATGTCCAACTGCATTCATTAACTATATCCATGTTACATTTACAAGAAAAAAAAAATTGAACTAGTCAAAAAAAAAAAAAAAAAAAAAAAAGTGTCCAACTGCATTCATTAACTATATCTATGTCTATGTTCCATTTACATGACGAAAAAAATAAATTCACTAGTCAAAAAAAACAAAACAAAAACCTTTGTCCAACTGCATTCATCAAAAAAAAAAAAACTCCAGCGAGTCGCCCTGAAGACGTCTCTGTGGCGTAATTGGTTAGCGCATTCGGCTGTTAACCGAAAGGTTGGTGGTTCAAGTCCACCCAGGGACTAAACACTCTGTTGCTCTGCAGAGAAGCTGGAGGCCTTGACATGAAGTGGACCTTCTGCAGAACTTCCACACAAGTACTTGCTAGATGGTCGTAAAGTTGTGTACCAAAGCATCTTGACTTCCTCTCATTCTGCAGCCTCTCTGCTCTACCAGCATGTGACTCTTCTTACACGTATGTGTTGATCTTACACGTATGTGTTGATCCTACACGTGTGACTTACTGTCTCCGTGACATCGCAGAGGCCCGACCCGGTAGGCGCTCTCTGAGCCGGGTCGCTGGACGTCGCCCAGCACCAGAGATCTGACGGGCAGCGTCTCCTTGTGGGTCAGCAGCCCGGAGTCGTTCGCCCTGCAGGGCCGGAGGGAGAGAAACAAAAGAGAGGAAGGAGAAGGAAGAGGAAGAGGAAGAAGCTGAATTCAAAGTCTAGAGGAGGAAAAGATGAGTTTCTACCACGAGCAAAGGAGGAAGAGCGAGCACGAAGAGGAAGGAAAGGAGAATTCATCACCATTATTACGAATGAGGAGAGAAATATTGTAAATAAATCACATTGAGATCATGAATCTCCTTCAGAGCCGAGATGGAGAAGCAAAAGTTCAACTCAACACGGAAAAAAGTCAAAAAATGATGTAAAAACATATAAAATGTGACAAAGAAGAGATTAAAGACTTAAACAATTAAACAGAAAAAGGTTAAAAACGCTAAAAAACATACAAAATGTGACATAAAAGAGATGATATACATGAACAATTACAAAAAAGTCAAAAACAATATAAAATGTGACAAAAAAGAGATGCCAGACTTGAACAATTAAACATTAAAAACAAGATAAAACTGAAATAATGTGACATAAAAGAGATGACAGACTTAAAAAAACTAGCAAATTCTTCAATCAGGATGACCTTGCATAAGGAAACTAACATTTTATTCGTATGCAGACTTGATATTGAGATCATGAATCTCCTCTAGAGCCGAGACGACGAAGCAAAACTTAAACATAAAACTGAAAAAAGTCAAAAGATGATTCAAAAACATTAAAAATGTCACATGAAAAAGATTCCAGGCTCAAACAATTAAACAGAAAAAGGTTAAAAACAAAATAAAATCAGAAAGAAATGTGACAAAAAGAGATGACAGACATGTTTAGTGCTCAAATAATCCCTAATCTTGCATTCTCGTAGAATAACCTCGTTTAAAATGTGATAATTTGGGCGTAAAGCACAGAAAAAGGAAGCGTTCCTGTGAAACAATAAACCGGCTTCATAAACCTGTGCACCGCGTTGGTTTATGAGTAAGGGGCGGTACCATTCGGGCCGGTCGGCGTCACAGTTGCAGGCGTGTCTGTTGTCCACGCAGCTCTGCTGCAGGCCGCAGGAGCACAGCTGGCTGCCGGGCGGGGCTCCGCCCCAAAAGGTCTGCACCTGTCCTGCACCTGGACCGCCCACCCACCAGCTGAGCAGAGGCCCGTCTGCACACACCAGGAGAGGCTTCATGAGACCATGGGTTATGTATTTATGTATAAATATTATATACTGCAGGGGCAAAGAGGACCGTGCATCAGTAAACACACAAGTAGAGTTCAGAGTTCACGTTATGTTAATATTACACAGAATATGTTTGTTGCACGTGAATGAATAATTGAATGAATGAATGAATGAATGGATCATTTTCCAGTTTTTTTGGCAATCACCAATTTTTCACCTCACGTGAAACCAAAAGTCAAAGTTGATTTTTTTTAATTTCTTTTTCTTCCATTTTTTTCTATATGTAATATTTGTTTTCATGTAATAATAATTTATATTAATTATTTTTTCCATTTATTATTTTTTTTATATATTATTTTCATTATTAAAATTTCCATGTATTTTTTTTTTGTGTATTATTTTGTTCAGATATTTTTTTCATGTTTTTTTTGTCCATGTATTTTTTTGGTGATGTATTTTTTTTCATGTATTTTTTTCTATGTAATATTTTTTCTTGTATTTTCTTTCATGTATTTTTTTATCCATGTATATTTTTTTGTCATCTAATCCTTCGTACTTCAGTTATTTTCTTTTCCTAAACCTCACTAAGTCGTTTCCTTTAAACACAGAAGTTTATGTTAAAAAGACCGAATTCATGAAACGACTGGTAGTTGTGGTTTTGTGTGACAAAAAAGTGCACACAAAAAAAATATATCATAAGTCGCTTTCCTCAAATATGTTTAAAATATGTTCATCCTCCTTTAAGAAATGGAAATTATTGCACGATAGCAGCAATAATTTCAATAATAATCCCTGCAGGCACACAAACAATAGAAGTGAGACTTCACCCGGCGTGTTGAGGAGGCGGGACTTCCTGCAGTGGTAGGTCAGCTCCTGCTCGCAGTGCTCCGATTGGCCGACGACGGCCTCCAGCTGCTCGTCCTCGGACGCGTACAGGAAGTGAGCCGAGTGCCGGCTCCGCCCCCCCGGCCCGACCCGGGTCAGCTCCGTGTTGTTGTGCTGGATCACCGTCCAGGTTCTGTCCTCTGGAGGAGCGACACGGGAATGTAGAGCCTGCTACTTTGGATTGTTTGTAGGATTTTCAGTGTGTGTGTGTGTGTGTGTGTGTGTGTGTGTGTGTGTGTGTGTGTGTTACCTGTCATGTCGCAGAACATCAGCTGCGGTCGGACGGGTCCGCTGCCGTCCACGTCGACGTGGTAGAAGCCCGACGTGTTGCCTCTGTGTTTGTACGCCTCACAGGACTGCTCGTATACCGCTGAGCAGACAGAGACATCATCATCATCATCTTCATCATCATCATCACCATCATCATCACCATCACCATACGCATCACAGTCATTCATAAATAATCACTTCTTTCGTTGAAAAACCAGACAGACGGTCGAGTTTACGTTGCCCAGTAATCTCTTTTAGTAATTTTTAAAGTTTCCTATATTTCCTTTATAATATTTGGTGTATAAACTGATAAAAGATAACAATGGTATAGCTGTTGATTAAATATGGAAGCCCATTACCGCAGTTAAAGAAATAGATTATGAGAAAAAAAGTCATAATTATGAAATAAAAAGTCATGATTGTGAAATAAAGTCATAATTTTTAGATGAAAAGTCATATTTATGAGATAAAAAGTCATATTTATAAGATTAAAAAGTCATTATTTTGAGATAAATAGTCATATTAATGAGATAAAAAGTCATAATTATGAGATAAAAAGTCATATTTATGAGCTTAAAAAGTCATTATTTTCAGATAAATAGTCACATTAATGAGATAAAAAATAATTTAGACTTTCTTAACCTGTTAAAAACCGTCATCATTTTGACTTTTTATTTCATAACTTTGTTATTTTACTTGCGAAAATGTGCTTCCATAATTAAAGGAGTGGGTATGTTTTTTTTAGTATTTTAGTATCTCTAAAGATCCGGATTAGTACTGAACTAATGAAGAGTCTCTTCCTGTGTCTTTCTCATTTGTCCATCTTTTCTTTCCTCCTCTTCCTCCGTTGTTCCTCCTCCTCTTCCTCCGCTGACCTTCTGCCACAACAACGTCTGCAGGGACTTCAACTTCACAGCAGCAGGTTGTGTCATTACAGGAAACATGTGCGTACTGTGTGTGTACGTGTGTGTGTGTGTGCGACCTTTAACAAAGCTTCGCGACCTTACAGCTGTGACAGGTGGCTCCGCTGTAGCCGGTGCCGGAGCAGTTACAGTGGAAGGAGCTCCATGATTGACTGCAGCTGCCTCCGTGTTCACAGTGACTCTGAGAACACCTGAGAGAGAGAGAGAGAGAGAGAGAGAGAGAGAGAGAGAGAGAGAGAGAGACGTTCAGACATCTTGACCTGAGGTAACCTGCTCTGAGGAAGCTTTTCCTGGTGATGAAATTGCAAAAAGCCTCCTCCGTAAACGTTCCTCAGATCAGGAGATAAAAGTAAATGCACTTTGTTCATTCAGCGCCTCGATCCAAACACCTTGAAAACATCCAAACACTTCTCCTGCGTGGCTGCGCCGCCTCGTTCATCACCGTAATGAACGTGTGCACAGGCGGCTTCTCTTTAAAGGTGATTTTAATCGACAGAGTCTCGTATGGAACAAACAGGAAGAAGCAACACCAGAAGATACGAGCAGAGAGACGTCTCTTTCATTTGTTTAAAATCTTTTCAAGGAATTGGACAATAATATAACCTGCTTCTAAGATGGAGGGTGGAGGATGAAGGATGTAGGATGTAAGATAAAAGATGTAGGATAAAAGATGTAGGATGTAAGATGTAGGATGTGAGATGTTGGATGAAAGATGTAGGATAAAAGATGTAAGATGTAGGATGTGAGATGTTGGATGAAAGATGTAGGATAAAAGATGTAAGATGTAGGATGTGAGATGTTGGATGAAAGATGTAGGATAAAAGATGTAGGATAAAAGATGTAGGATGTAAGATGTAGGATGTGAGATGTTGGATGAAAGATGTAGGATGAAAGATGTAGGATGAAAGATGTAGGATGTAAGATGTAGGATGTAAGATGTAGGATGTGAGATGTTGGATGTAAGATGTAGGATGAAAGATGTAGGATGAAAGATGTAGGATAAAAGATGTAGGATGAAAGATGTAGGATGTAAGATGTAGGATAAAAGATGTAGGATGAAAGATGTAGGATGAAAGATGTAGGATGTAAGATGTAGGATGTTGGATGTAAGATGTATGATGTGAGATGTTGGATGAAAGATGTCGGATGAAAGATGTCGGATGAAAGATGTAAGATGTAGGATGTAAGATGTTGGATGTAAGATGTAGGATGTTGGATGTAGGATGTTGGATGTAGGATGTTGGATGTTGGATGTAGGTCGTAGGATGTAGGTCGTAGGTTGTAGGATGTAAGATGTTGGATGTAAGATGTTGGATGTAAGATGTAGGATGTAGGTCGTAGGATGTAGGATGTTGTTTTTTGGTGTTTTTTCTGTTTCCCTGCATAACTCCAGCAACACGTGTCGCGTCTCGTTCCATAACCGAGAGTCTGGACTTTTTTTTTCCCTCAATGTCAAGACTGAGATGCGGGAAAATGAAAAGCTTAGGACAGAAAGAAACAATGGGAGGGAAGAGACAACATGATGAAGATGCTGCCGAGAAAGAGAAAGAGAGAGAGAGAGAACTCCAGGAAGAGGAATTAAGGTTGAGAGATGGATCGTCGGAGAGGAAGGAGCGAGGGAGCAACAAAGGGGATGAAGCTTTGGATGAATGGAGCTCAGCGGCGACCGAGTAAACATATTAGGAAGGAGAAACGAGGTCAGCGAATTGCGACTGCAGAGAGACAGAATGAGAGAGAGAGAGAGAGAGAGAGAGAGAGAGAGCGGGCGGGCGGCATGTATTTTTAATCTTTTAGTCTGGGAAACTCACTGTGAGAGAAAGGCCTGACTCAGCAGGCTCGTCAGACGCTTCAGTTTCGGTGTTTAGCTGCAATTTTAGTTGCTTTTCCTTTTTATCGCAAAAAAAAAAAGTTGGAGACGGGCGGGTACTTTGTGTTACTTTACTCGTTGTCTCCAGACCTCTTTTCCCTGTGTTTGAGTCGTCGTAGGAACTCCAAATTAATTCCAATACTAATCCAATTCCAATCTGCAAAGAAAATCACTTTTAAATGTATTTTGATCATAACTATGAACATCCAGCATGATATGAGCTAGATTCCCCCAAAAAAGCCTCCTGGAGCGTCAATAAGACACCTTTTTGGAAAGATTAGGACCTAAAGAATCAGAATCTGCAACAAAAATCACAATAAAACAAAGTCTTGGCCTGTTAGGAAGAAGTTTCAGTCAAAAAACTGTGTCGTTTGGTTCAAAAATAGAAAATATTAGGTATTTTATGCGAAAAGATTGTGTGAATGGGGCATGCTGGGACTTAAAATGGGAGCGGGAGGATTCTTTTGCGCACGGTTTTTCAAAACACGCATTTAAAATTCTGTCAGTCCAATGTTGCTTCGCTCGTCTGCACATGTGCATCTTGCAGAGCGAGTGTGTGTGTGTGTCGGTGTGTGTGTTCAGTGGAGCGTGACATCAGTGGAGCGGCTCTTCTGGACGAAAGTGTAAATCAATTTTTCCAAAGTTGACATTTAATTGGAACAACGGCCGCTTGAGAGGGATACACGTGCACGCCGCGTACCCGTTGGCGCTAATGATTCGGAGAAAAAAAGGTCTGCTACCGTGTTGTGTGAGCGTGTTGTTGCTCTAACACAACATTAAACCGACACCGCCTTGACATTTCCTGCAGAACACGCACACTGGAGGCCGCGCTCGGTGACGTGGAAATGTCCAGAATAATGATTCTGTCCAAACGGCGGTAATTGATTTTTTTGTTCCCCCCGTGTACAATATCTGTGTTGGATCAACGGCGTTTTTACTTTTTGTCAACGCTTCAGGCTGAAGATGCTTTTTTTTTTATTGCTATTGAAGTCTGAAACGTGCGGCATGAAAACCACATCGACCAATCAGGTGGTGGAACTGGAGTCGTGCTCGTGTATCTATTCATATCTTTTCAAAAAGGCAGTTCTGACCTTTTCACAATAAAAGCCCTTCATGTTAAATATTCACAGGTGAGCATTTTTGCTTCACACTCCAGATAACATTACATTTAGCTGACGCGTTTATCCAAAGAGACTCACAATTTTTCTCTACACACTATTGACACAGCAATGGGGAGCAATGAAAGGTTAAGTTTCTTGCTCAAGGACACATCAACATGGACAAGCAGAGCCGGGGATCGAACCACCATCCCTCTGATTGAACGACGGGCATGCAATCCAGTGAGCCACAATCCTGATATTTTTCACAATAAAAGCCCTAGATGTTAAATATTCACTCCAGATTACACTTTTATCCAAAGCAATTTAAACTTTTGCAAAGAGGATCAATTCAGGGTTAAGAGTCTTGCTCATGGAGACGTCGACCTGGACTAACGGAGCTGGGGTTTGAACCACAAACCCTCTGGTTGAAAGGCAGGCATGCTAACCACTGAGCCACGGTCGGCAGCTGTGCTTAGCCCTCTAAAATAAAGGTGTAATCCACCGGCAGCTCAATGTGTTGGAGTGTTTTCAATCTAAATGGATGTAAACACATGAGGACATCTGGTCTTTCCCTTCTCAACAGAGTGCTCCATGTTGTTCATAACACTTTAAAACTGCTTCACCTCAAGAGCATTGGAGTCCAGATCACGAAAATAACAATCTACATCAGCAAGTTGGTGATAAAGATGACGATGATGATGATCTGGCAACAACAATCTGAACAGCAGACGCAGGAGGCAAACAGAGAAGAAGACTTTAAATAAAACAATGCTCTCCACACAATGCATCCCGGCATTTCCCCCCCGAACTCAATCCCGCGCTGCGGCACCGAGCCGACGGACTCGCAGATAAATCACATTTTGAAGAGAGCAAAAGCACATTTCAGCCGAGAGAGAGGAAGCCACAGACGGAGCTGCGGAGACGACGAAACAATAACCGGATTCTTTTTCTTTTTCTTACAGCGAGGAAAACATGTTGGGACACTGTATCCAATCTTCTTTGTCTAATAATCCACGTGTAACCCCATTTCACAGGAAACCGGTCACAGAGCCGCCAGGAGGATTAACTGGGTTTACAAAGTCACAGCGACGCTCCGACAGCCACACGTTCATGAAGCTACGATCCAATTCAGCGTGTTTAGTATTAGCTTTATTGAAAAAATGGTGCCTGACCTGTCCGTGATGCCGCACATGTCGATCTGCAGGTGACTGTAGTTTCCCAGCAGCCTCTGCTGCACCGGGATCAAGTCCACGGGCCGGTTGTGCACGGTGAGCAGGCGCATGCAGCCCTGGAAGGCCTTGAAGGGGTTCATGCACTCCGGGCCGCCGCCGTCAGCGGGGCAACCTGCGCACAAGGAGAAGCGTCTGTAAGAATCATATTTGCGTGGCTTATACTCACTTATTCATCCTCCCTCTCCCTTACCGCCGAAGTAAAGATGGCCTCCCGTGGTGATGAGGAAGGGAGGGCTGGCGTGGGCGGCGGCGCCTTCGCCTCCGTCCACGGAGACGGACAGGCGCCCTCGTCTGGAGAGCAGCTCCACGGCGTGCCACTGGCCGTCACTCAGGTCCGAGCCTGAGGAGCAGAAAGACACGGCTGACCGACTTCATAGAATTCAAGGCATTCGCTCGGAGGTCAGAGGTCAGAAGGTCAAGGTCAGGTACAAATCGGTGCGGTTCAAACTGGGGAGGATTCAGCATTTTTGGCTCGGTGGATCTTTCTTCGTGTTTTCGGGAATCGCCGTTTCGTTCCCTGGTTTCTGTGAATGTGTAAACTGCGTTGGCGTTGTCTTCCTGTCGGCTCCGTGTCTCACGGTGATGAAGAAACCGGAGTCGTGACAAGAGTTCAGTTTCCCGCAAAAAAAAAAAGCGTCTCACAGACACAACAAACAAATTACAGCCCTTCAATATGAAGTCAGTTTCTGCTCCGTTGCTTCTGTGCTGTGAACATTGCAGCGTTATCTGGACCGTGATGTAAAAACACATTTAAAACACATTTTCACAGAGCAGTTCTTATGTGATGTGTTTATTTATTTATTGAATTTATTTAATGTATGTAATGTATCTATTTATTTTGTATTGATAGGATTTATTTGATTTTATTGATGTCTTTGTATTTTTTGTACTTAAAAAAAGATATGTAATTATAGTTTATTTTTATTGATATTTTTTATTTTATTGATGTATTTGTATTTTTTATTTTATTTATTTGTATTTTGGTGTATGTTCTTTTTTTATTTATATACTTTTTTTTAAATTTTACTGGTGTCTTTGTATTTTATTTTTATTTTTTGTATTTAAAAATATATATACAATTATTGTTTATTTCTTATTTTATTGATGTATTTGTATTTTTCATTTTTATTTATTTAAATCTGTGTTTTTCTTTGTGTTTTTATATATGTTGTATGTTTTTAGATATATATTTATATTTTTCGTATAGTAAAAAATAAATATAATGACTGTATTCATTGTTTTTTATTGCCATCTAAACTGTTACCTTAGTTTGTGGTTTCCTTGGGCTTTTTGGAGTTTTGCTGCATCTATTATTATTATTCCAGACCCTTGAGGTCATGGAGGTTAGAGGTGTTCAGGTCACTGACCCTTGAGGTCATGGAGGTTAGAGGTGTTCGGGGTCGCTGACCCTTGAGGTCATGGAGGTTAGAGGTGTTCGGGGTCACTGACCCTTGAGGTCATGGAGGTTAGAGGTGTTCAGGTCACAGACCCTTGAGGTCATGGAGGTTAGAGGTGTTTGGGGTCACAGACCCTTGAGGTCATGGAGGTTAGAGGTGTTCGGGGTCACTGACCCTTGAGGTCATGGAGGTCAGAGGTGTTCGGGTCGCTGACCCTTGAGGTCATGGAGGTTAGAGGTGTTCGGGGTCACTGACCCTTGAGGTCATGGAGGTTAGAGGTGTTCGGGGTCACTGACCCTTGAGGTCATGGAGGTTAGAGGTGTTCAGGTCACAGACCCTTGAGGTCATGGAGGTTAGAGGTGTTCAGGTCACAGACCCTTGAGGTCATGGAGGTTAGAGGTGTTTGGGGTCGCTGACCCTTGAGGTCATGGAGGTTAGAGGTGTTTGGGGTCGCTGACCCTTGAGGTCATGGAGGTTAGAGGTGTTCGGGGTCACTGACCTGCGTGCAGCTCCAGCGGCGCTCGGCCCTTCTTGTGGATCTGCAGGTGGAGTCGGGCTCTGCTGAGGTACAGCCACACGGCGCCCTCCTGCTGCGGGAGGTCAAAGGTCAGCAGCAGCCCCGCCTTGTTCCAGGTCCGGAACTGAAGCCCCACCGACGCGCCCGACGCCGCCGCCGCCGTCCCGTCTGTCGGCCGGGGCAACCGGAGGAAACTCTGAGGGCTGGCGAACGTCATGGCAACAAAAACGGGTTCGGCGCAAGAAAAGGTCACATTGCCCTGAAGGATGGAGAGAGAGAGAGGAGGGGAGGAGTGGAGGAGGAGAGAAAGAGAGAGAGAGAGGAGGATAGAGAGGAGGAGGAGACAAGGAGAGAAGAGGGGGAGAGAGACAGAGAGAGAGAGAAAGAGGGAATGGAGGAGAGAGAGAGAGGAGGTGACAGGAGAGAGGAGGAGAAAGTGAGAGAAATAAAGAGGGAGAGGAGGAAAGAGAGAGAGAAGAGAGAGTAGGTGAGAGGAGAGAGAAAGAGGGAAAGGAGGAGAGAGAGAGAGGAGGAGAAAGGGGGAAGGAGGGAGGGAGAGAGAAGGAGAGGAGGAAAGGATGAGAGAGGAGGAGAGAGGGAAAGAGAGAGAGAGGGAGAGAGTAGGTGAGAGAGAGAGGAGGAGAAAGGGGGAGGGAAGGAGTGAGAGAGGAGGAAAGGAGGAGAAGACGAGAGGAGGAGCAAGGGAGGGAGAGAGAGAGAGAGAGAGAGAGAGAGAGAGAGTGAGAGAGAGAGAGAGAGAGAGAGAGAGAGAGTCATTCCAGTGAGAACACAATTCCTCCACCTCTCATCAGCGTCACCATGATGACAGCAGTCAGGCTCAGAGGGAGCACCTGCAGACTGAACCGAGGGCACGATGTCACCGCGTGACGGCTGCGCTCCACGAGCTCATCGCTCTGTGAAGAGAGACGGCAGAACCAGCAGCAGAACCAGCAGCAGAACCAGCAGCAGAACCAGCGGCAGAACCAGCGGCGATGGTTCCAGTCCAGGTTCCCTACTGGGTCTCTGTTTCCAGCAGAGGAGGCCACACACAGACACTTGATCAAATCTGAAAGCTCTTTGTGGGGAAGTTAAAGCGAAGAGTGGCTCAGCGGTGTTGTGCATTAGCTCCACACACACACACACACACACACACACACACACACACACACACACACACACACAAAAGCGTAATCATTTACAGTAAAAGGGAGGAAAGTGAGCGGATACTTTCCTAACTTCTTGAAACTAATAAGTGCACTTGAAGACACTTTTATATATATATATATATATATATATATATATATATATATATATATATATATATATATATATATATATAAATGATGGTCCATTTACAGTCAAACAGACCATAAAACAGTGGATTATTTAGGGCGGGGCTCCAAGGTGATTGACAGGTCTCTCTACCATAGACATACGGGGTCTCACTCCTCCACTTTTCCAATATGGTAGAAATTGATTACTGGTTGCAAAAAAGTCAAGATGGCGACGGTCGCAATCCAAGATGGCGACGGTGGAAATTGTCAAACTCAAACCGCTTCTTATACAGTTCATGGTTCCCACACATGCGATGTTTACTCAGTCTTTAGTTTTTCTTACACAAAACAAATCACCGTTTGTAAAAGTACTGAAGATGAAGTCGTCGTCAACCTCAACGTGGACGCTGTACACGCAGCTATTTCAACCCGAACAACGATCTTTTGTTCGCACACACACACACACACACGCTTTCGTCTACCTTCACGCTGACCCGCGGGTCGTTCTCCTTGGCGAGCTCCACCAGGTTCACTCCGTTGTAAACCAGGTTCTCCAAACAGCCGTGAAAATGTGCGTTTGACCCGAGCGACCTCCGAGAGCCGAGGCCGGGGTCGGCCCCCACGCTCATCTGTACGTACGGGAGGAGAACACGACACGCATGATGAAGTGCGTTTGTGTGCGTCCTACAACACCCAGCGCGGACAGACACGCACCTGGTCGTGGTCCCAGTGGGCGAGCCCCGGCGGCACCGGCACCCGCTGGGTGCTGCGGTCCACGGTGAGGTTGAGGTGGCCGCCGCGGCGCTCCACGCCGACGCGGTGCCAGTGCTGGTCGTCAAACAGGCGGCCGAGAGACACCGAACGCTGGCTGTCGG
>NW_027176240.1:930798-1003298 GCF_023055335.1 Clinocottus analis | reverse complement strand
GTAGATCACGCCGTTTGAAAGCAGCGCGTAAGAAGAAAGAAAGAAAAGCCGGCAGAGAGAACCGGCGAGACAGTTTCATGAGGCGGCAATTAATTATGAGCGCCGAACAATAAAAGCAGAAAAGACAGAAGAAGAAAGTGAGAGCAGAAAGCAAAGAGAACTTCACCTTCTTTTTGTTTAGAACAATAGCTCTTGCAGTAAAGGCCTCGACCAATCACGCTGAGTGGAACCAGGAGAGGACTTTTTAAACTAATTTTGCAGGGAAACGTTACTTTTGGACACTTGATTTCGAATTTTCAGACATTTTACAAATCTTTTTGGGCATTTTTTGGAACATTTTCAGAGGCTTGAGGACTTTAAATTGCAGATGGTCATGCTGAATCCAGCCATGAGGGAATCAGACACTTTTTTTGGCACAAAATAAGTAATTTTCCCATTTTTTAACCGAAAAACCTGTTTCTTTGACTGAATATCCTTCCTAAGATGCCATTTTTTAAAACTTGAATGTTATTATTATGGTAGATGTAGATGCTTTAGGTCGTAATCTTTCAAAAATATAAGCCTGTGGATTGTTTTTAATGCACTGAACCCCTACATTTAAAAAAGCTCTCAAGGATTCATTTTTGAGGAATCTTACTCACACTCTTGACTTTTAATCATATTTATGCTGGAAATAAGTTGAAATATATGAATATATTATTATTATTTCTTGTTGAGCAGACTTTAATGGTTGGTTTAATAAATTATAATAGTGGATTAGAGGTCGCTAACTACTCCTGAGGGCCTCCAGATTGAGGTGCTGCCCTCAAAAAGCCGGCAGTAGATCGATGGCATGACTTCTTCAAAGCAGAAGAGGAGTCGTACCTTTTCGGAGCAGCAGCAGAAGCTCTCCTCTCTCCAGCTGCAGGACCAGGCTCTGCTCGCTCGGCCCCGAGGCGTGAAGAAGCGTCCCGGAGCTCCTCAGGGCTTTGAAGGCCAGAGAGACGCTCTGCCTCGGCCCGGGACTCAGCCTGAAGAGGAGGCTGCTGCCGCCATCCAGGCCCAACACATCCGAGTCTGGAGACAAAGGAAAAAGGACTTAAATCCTTAAATGAGAACTTTCCACTCACACAGAGTTCATGGAAACGCCCTCAGCAGTGAACTAAATGTGGATAAAAGAGATGCTTGAAGGACGACCGTCAACAAAAGTTTATATTCTCGTCCTTAAAGATCTGAAACACATGAATCTCTCTGCTGATGCGTCTCTTTGCAGACGATGCGGCGCTTTAAGCACTCACCCTAACCCCTAATCCTATTTATTCTTTGAGTTGTGTTAATAGGTTGCACATGGTGCTGATATATTATTGTAGCCTGGATTTCTATGTTTAATTTGATACCCAACATGTTTCTTTCTTATTTATACCATGTTGTTTTCCTTGATTTGGACCTCGTGACCTGATATAAAAGGGTTCTCTAATTAAGGGATTACTCCAGGACGCGGGTGAAGAGACATGGATAATCTTTTGTGCGTCTATAAATGTAGGATTTAGTCCAGACTGACTGTACGGGCATCCATAGGTCTCCAGTCTGAGTCCGATCCGGCCGTTGGCGTTCCAGTCCAGAGGGACGAGGCGGACGTAGCGGGCGACCACCGGATGCTGCAGCTTGTGCTGCACCACGCTGTCTGCATTCGTGTTGCCTGGAAAAGCCTGAAGAAGAAGAAGAAGAAACACACACAACAGCAGCATGTCAGCATCTGGCTTTCCCATCATGCACCTGTCCATCCACAAAGAAAAACCCTCCTTCTGGATGTTTACGAGTCAAACTCCCCCAAAGCTTCTGAGAGGTGACTCGTTCCTCTCCCTCCTAATGAAGGGAACGCTGTGGAGCCTCGTTCCTGGTGAACGGAGTCTCAATCAGGTAGAAAATTGGATTTGTGAAGCTCCAGTTGTAGTTTTCATTATGTTTTCAGACGCTTTGGTAAACACTTGGCCCGTGAGGAATAACATGTATTAACCTGCGTGATCCCCGCGGCCTAATTCGGGATGTGTTTTAACTTTTTTTTTTAACTTTATCTTAAGCCCTTTCATCAACTTTCTCTATGAGGTTTTCTCTACTTTCCTTTTTTGCTTTTCAGGTTTTCTGCTTCTTCTCACAAAGAAGTAAAATAATGTTACGTGAGTGGAAAAAGTCAGAATCTTGATTTTGTTCCTTAAATTACTTCTGCTTCTGATTTTTCTTGTCTTGATTGTCTTCTCCCTCTCTCTCTTGGTTCCACTCAGACATTTCCTTGTTTCACAAAAAGAAACCAAAGACCGTTCCTCTGGCTCTGGAAACTTTCTGTGATTTTTAATCTATATGCAAATACTGCAAACTTAACCTACAATCACACTGAAGAATTTCAGCACTGTGCTGAAGTAAAGGTGCCGCAGGATGACTGAAATGTCCTTGAAGAAACCACAGAGTCCTGCGGCTGGTGAGCAGCTGACCTCTGACCTCTCTAAGGAAGGGGATGGAGAGGGGGAGGGAGGGGGGGGGGGGGGTGAAGTAAGAGAGTAAATCTGAACTGAACAGGATGGAAAACCTTCAGCAATAAAACTTGTCACCTTGAAACCTTTTAAAAACTGAGCGATTGTTATATAAAACTGTAAATCATAGCTTGTTTTGTGAAAATAAAGAAGAACCAAACTGCTGTGTTTGGATGTATTGAACACCATATTTAATATACAGGTGAAATATAGGGTTTGGTACATGAGAAAATTCAAATAGCATTCAAATAGCCCCAATAGCCCCAATGGACGCAATAGCCCCAATGGACCCAATAGCCCCGATGGACCCAATAGCCCCGATGGACCCAATAGCCCCAATAGACCCAATGGACCCAATGGACCCAATAGCTCCAATAGCCCCAATGGACCCAATGGACCCAATAGCCCCAATGGACCCAATGGACCCAATAGCCCCAATGGACCCAATAGCCCCAATAGACCCAATGGACCCAATAGCCCCAATGGGCGCAATAGCCCCAATGGACCCAATGGACCCAATAGCCCCAATGGACCCAATGGACCCAATGGACCCAATAGCCCCAATGGACCCAATGGACCCAATAGCCCCAATGGACCCAATAGTCCCAATGGACCCAATAGCTCCAATAGCCCCAATAGGCCCAATGGACCCAATGGACCCAATGGACCCAATGGACCCAATAGCCCCAATGGACCCAATAGCCCCAATGGACCCAATGGACCCAATAGCCCCAATAGCCCCCAATGGACCCAATGGACCCAATGGACCCAATATGACCTCGCCTGAATGTTCTCTGTTCTAAACCCTCTAACTTTGTTCTGCTTCACTTTACCAATGTCAACCTTAGCATGTTGAATGTTCACGTGTTGTGTTATGGTTTGTTAGAGTTGTGACTTTACAGCTGCATCATTTCAAACTAATAATCATCCTGAAAGTCATTTTTTTTAATAGTTGGACCTGAAACCTTTTCATTTCTTTTTGTGTGTCATCTTCATTTCCTCTTAACCAGAAACATATAGACTGATATTTAAACATCTGAACAACATCTCACATGTGTTCCTTTTATTATAACACACATTCAAACAGCCCTAGGGGTTGCAGAGATACACCCTTTTTAGTTTGGGTATGCAATTTTCAAGGAAAGGGGCTAAAAATAGGTGCTTTATAAAAGGGTAAATCATGCAGAAAGCTTTGAGATGTAATTCCCCTCGAGGAGGGAGAGCTTTAAATGCCTCATAGTTGTTTCTGATGGAATGCAATCTGTTGACACAAAAAGGTGATTTTGTTGTTTCGTTTGTCGTCACAAACGGCTTCTCGTTCGAGACAAAACGAGCATTAGGTTTGAGGACACGCGACTCCATCGTTGGGCTTCCATAACTACGTATACAGTTGAGTTTGGGCGTTAAAACCCCAACATATGGGACAAGAAGGGGTCGAATCCCTGTCTGGCGAGCATGTACATGGAGCCAATAGATTGCATTTCGGGGGCTATTTGACCTCCGACCGGCTGATGTTGTGACTGAAACCCGAGTGTGTTGCCCTCTGAAATGTGGACTCGTCACCCCGGACCGCATCCTGTAAGTCGCTGTTCTCAAACCGTCTGACAGGAAACTGAGTGCTCGCCCCCTCAAGTGACAGCCGGCTCGTTCAGGTGAGGCATCGGCTTCTGGAATAAGACACGAGTGAGAGGACGTCCTCTAAAAGGGACTTTGGACCAAAGTAAAGAGAAGGAAAGTGAAAAGGAGGGCGAGGAGGACGCTGAAGTAAAAGACTCCACAAAACATGACTGAAGCCTTCATCAACTAGTTTCAACACAGGAGGAATGCTCTCACCCGACAATATATATATATATATATATATATATATATATATATATATATATATATATATATATATATATATATATATATATATATATATATAGCATCCTCATGACTGGAAGTATAGAGAACTAAACGTGTTTTCTGTGCACTGCAACACAGATTTAATGTCATATTGTTGATTTCCTTTGATAATCTATTTAGATCACGTGACTGTCGGTCTCAGCCAAATGACTTCTGGCTTCATGTGTAATGAATGTGATGCTTTTTACAGGATCAGGGCACTTTTAACGCTTCATTCAGGGCGAGCTTTTTAAATGAGACGTGTAGAGTTACATTTTTTAACGGTGTAGTTTTTGCCCATTGTTCAAAAAGAAAAAGAAAGGAACATTTTCATGATGCCGGCAGGTTTTGGGGTAAAAACCTTCACCGAATTTTCATGAATCTTAAACGAATCCCACATCGATTGCCTTCAACTTTACTTCAATGTTCATCTCCTTGAAGCTTTTCTCTCTTTTGGCACATAGAGACCAATAGATTTTCATTTCAGCACGGCGCTCTTCACCGTCGGAAAATCTACGACGTACTTAGTCCCATCGCTTATGGACGCTACATATATTTATTTAGTCGCCATCTGCTCGCCTCCTTTTCCACGCAAAGAGAAAAAGAGGAGAGAGTTAGAGGAGGAGGGAGCGTCACTCGGGCCTGTAAGCTTCAAGGAAAAGAGAAATCCTGGAAGAAATGCGTGTGATGAAGCGGCTCAGCGGTTCCCCTCCGCTCGCCCCAAATAAACCGGGCTGCCTAACACGTGGAGCTTTAGCGGGACTTTGGAGACTTGCCGTGGATTTATCCCCCCGATTTATGCTGAGTGTGAAATCAACAAGCTTTTAAGCCGCGAGAAGCCCTGTTCTCTCTGTGAAGGGGTCTCAGCCCGACGGTTAGTTTTCACCCTCGAGCGAGAGTCTTTCCCTCGCCGTCGGCAGATTGAACGCGGGAAGCCGTCCGTCACTGCGCCGCCGCGATGGGGAGAACTTAACCGTCTGCACTCGGAGCTTTGAGGTAATGCTCCAGCGACTTAAAGGTAATGAGGTTAACACGGCGAACGTTTTACGAGTCGTACGAGCAAATGAGACGCTGATCCCTTTACAGTAAGCGACAGTTTGTATAGTGCACATGACGCATCCTCATGCAGGGGTTTGCACGACATCTTGGGATAAAAATACGCCTCATTTTCCATCTAAAATCCAGCATTTACAAGCATGCAGAATTTAAAAATGTACTTCTGCCTTCACGGGAAGCAACTTAGTGAGTTTGAGGCAACACAACCACTTAGATTTAGGAAAACATCGTGGGTTTAGGTGACAATAACTGCAGAAGTTGAGTTATTTTAACACGGAAATTACATGAAATTATGAGAAAAAGTCCTAATTTACGTGTTTTTGCTGTTTTTATACTTCATGGTTCATGATTGCGTAGATTATATATAAACTGGTTTGATGGGACTTTTTAAATTTTATTTATTTGCACAATTCAAACAAAATAAATAAACAGAGGACTTTCACCCAGGGGACCTGTTTGTGTCTCGTGACTTAACAACAACCCACACACTAATAAGGCACCATTTTGGGAAGATTAGGACATAAAGAATCAGAATCTGCAACAAAAATCCCAATCAAACAAAGTATTAGCATGTGAGGAAGGAGTTTCAGTCAAAAAACTGTGTCGTTTGGTTCAAAAATGGAAAGATTTTAGAAATTTGGACGGACCAGGACTCATAGACATCCGCCGAAAAAAAGAACTCTGGACGTTTTGTGACTTTACAAGAACTAATAGGGAGAAATTAACGATTTGCAATGCTTCGTTGGATTCCCACAAGGCCGTAGGGCTACGAGGACGTGTCTGTTAGTGAAATCCGACGTTGTTTACGGAGGGTTTAGTGAAACGTTGGAGGGTTACTGTTAAGTATACGTAAATACTTAAACTTAACACAACTTGTTTTGAACCGTATGTCTCTTCTCACAAGGGTTACGGTATTGTAGCAATTTAAATGAAGAACATCCGCCCTGTGGTTGTCGAGATAATTAAGTTTCCGTTATTAAAAAAACGAGAATTGAAGGAAAATCCCGATCGTCTCCTAAAGCTGGAAGACTTCACGCGACGCAGCACCTGAACCGGCCTCACCTCGATGCCCTCCTCCTGCCGGTACTGTTTCCAGTTGTGTCCGGCGTCGCTGAACATCAGCAGGTAGGCCGTCAGCCAATCAGAGCTGCCGTAGCGGCCCTGCGTGGCCACGGCGGCGATGTGCGTCCGGACGCCAAGGTCGACCTCCAACCACTGATACCGGTCCGAACTCTGAGGAGACCAGCCTCCGGCTCCTGGAGGAGGAGACACACGGCTTCACATCACCCAGAGCAGGAAGTGGTGACTTATTTCTACAAAATAAATCATGTTTGGTGCTTAAGAAAACAAGACGTTTGCTCTCAAGAGAAGCTACAAGTTACCAAAATACATGCAAATCCATACATTACACAGAAGACAAATTCGACTGAACTTATTTAATCAGACACAAACTTTCCCATAGTTTAAAGCCCATAGTTCAAAAAGCCCACGAGCGCAAATAGTTTATCAATTTATGTCTTTGATGTTTAATTTGGAACAGTGAAAAGAGTTTAATCTGTAGCTTTAGGACTGTTCTCCGTGTAAAATAAGCTGCAGCCGAGGCATGAAGCCTTATACAATATTAAAGTGCCCAGTTTATTGCAGACCTCCATATAATCCGAAAAACCAGGGCAGAGGACCGTGAGATGAAAACACATTAAATAATTAAAGTACCAAAAGGTGTGTGTGTGTGTGTGTGTGTGTGTGTGTGTGTGTGTGTGTGCTGAGTCATCCCAAAGTGTCGTCTTGCCGTCAGAACATCGCGAGGATGTATTTTGTTGTGTGCATGAGCTCGCACTTTTAAATTTCGGAGGAGATTCCTGACGTAACTCGTTCCCCAGAAGCTGAACTCTTTCTCGCCAGAAGAACGTCGCTCATCAATATTTTACGTGAGAAAGTCTATTAGGAACGATTTGTTATTTAAGATATCAACGTTATCATTCTAACACAAACCCGTGATGTTTTATCAATCCTGAATTAAGTAGTTTTGTTGCCTAAACACATGAAGCATAGACTTCTATACAACCAGGGGAGTCGCCCCCTGGTGGTCAGGAGAGAGAATGCAGCTTTAACACATGAAGCATAGACTTCTATACAACCAGAGGAGTCACACCCTGGTGGTCAGGAGAGAGAATGCAGCTTTAACACATGAAGCATAGACTTCTATACAACCAGAGGAGTCACACCCTGGTGGTCAGGAGAGAGAATGCAGCTTTAACACATGAAGCATAGACTTCTATACAACCAGAGGAGTCACACCCTGGTGGTCAGGAGAGAGAATGCAGCTTTAAGACATGAAACATAGACTTCTATACAACCAGAGGAGTCGCCCTCTGGTGGTCAGGAGAGAGAATGCAGCTTTCATACATGAAGCATAGACTTCTATACAACCAGAGGAGTCGCCCCCTGGTGGTCAGGAGAGAGAATGCAGCTTTAAGACATGAAACATAGACTTCTATACAACCAGGCGAGTCTCCCCCTGGTGGTCAGGAGAGAGAATGCAGCTTTAACGCATGAAGCATAGACTTCTATACAACCAGAGGAGTCGCCCCCTGGTGGTCAGGAGAGAGAATGCAGCTTTAAGACATGAAACAAAGACTTCTATACAACCAGAGGAGTCACACCCTGGTGGTCAGGAGAGAGAATGCAGCTTTCATACATGAAGCATAGACTTCTATACAACCAGGGGAGTCGCCCCCTGGTGGTCAGGAGAGAGAATGCAGCTTTAAGACATGAAACATAGACTTATATACAACCAGAGGAGTCGCCCTGGTGGTCAGGAGAGAGAATGCAGCTTTAACACATGAAACATAGACTTCTATACAACCAGAGGAGTCGCCCCCTGGTGGTCAGGAGAGAGAATGCAGCTTCAAAACAAGCAAAGGACAAGATGTCCTCAGAAAGATGGACAAAAAAAGAAATCCGCTGTAAAAACCCTTCTGTATTATGAGACATAATTCATACCATTACATTGGAGTGGCTGTGTTTTTAATTTCATCAAGTTTCTCCATGTCCAAAAGAGATGACTGCTCACTTTGAAGACAAATCTCTAATTAATAATGACGACCGCAGACCCTATCAGTGTCATCCTTCTGCCGCTGTGCAATTCCCTTTGTAGTGACAGCCGTAGATTGTGGAAACATCTTCATATCTTGTTCCAAAGTTCTGTGAGAAGTGAACTTTTTTGAGCCGGGCCCTCCGCCAATTGAGCCTCTTGGTATCAGAGTTAGAGGTTGAGCAAAAAGCCTTCAGGAAATCACACAGTATGGACTCAAATTGTGCTTACGAGTTTCAAATGTTCCTCCACGAAGCCCATCGGAGGAATCAGAATCCAGTTTCATGACGGAAAAACTTTTTTTGCAACTCGATAAGAGCAAAACCTCCCATCTGAAAACTGCATCTTTTGGAGAATGCAAAAAAAACCCTGTAGTTTTCTCGCAGAAAGCTATTTGTTCGGGATGTTGGCGACATCTGAGTCGCGAGAGCGACTTCCCCTCCTCGCGCAAAGATTCTACCTTTTTGGTTCCCCAACTTGGACGACTCACTGGTGCACTGTCAGAGATTAGTGAATCAAAGTGATTAAATTCCCTCCGCAAATGTTGAATAAGCAGAAGCCGTCTTGTATTGCATGTCTGGATATGAACTGTTGCAGAACTAAAACCACACTGCAGCACTCAGAGCCGGTAGAGCTGACGGCTTCTTCACAAGCAGCGTTTCAAAACTTCCCTTTGGCCATCGGACCGGCAGGAAGACAGACAGGCGATTCACTCGTTAGTGCTTTGAAAATCTCATTTTGCCATTATTTTTGATTTCCAAAAGTCACTACAAGGAACTTCCACTGTGTTGGTTCTGTCGCCCCCTGTGGACTAAAGTGGTAGTGTCTCTAAACCCTTTAGAAAAGCTCTCATTTCACTGCAGCAGGTTCTGACAGTCTGCCCCTCTCAGTCCAGGTTCTGGTTCTTCTCGTGCTATCCGATTGCACAAAGAGACAATGACATCGTCGGCGTATTGTCTGACTGCTTACCCTCCACCTCCCTCTCTCCGCCCAGTCTTTGCAGCCTCATCAGCTCCACCAGCGTCTGGACTCCACAGGAAGGATTTATCTTGCCGCCGCCCCTCGATTACAAACCTCCCCAAAGAGTCCAAGCGCCAAATAATCTGTCAATCAATCTGTTGACAACAAACAAGTATCTTCTCTGCATCGGACTCGTCTCTCCTGATTGAAAGCAGGTTTTGTAGAGAAAAAAAACCAGGCGACCCGGTGACCCGGCTTTGCTGCGTTCAGCTAAATTCGCTCCAAATGTTCCAGAGTGAGAGCATGACATCATCCACGTACTTTCATACAACTTAATTTGAATGATTACACAGTGAGAGGTACATGCAGGGGAATGTAAACCATCAGCACGTTGGTTCAAAGCCCCCCGGGGAGCAACAAGGGGTTTGAAGCGCAGACAAAAGGGATCAGACCACTATCCTTCTGATTAAAAGGACCCTCTAAACTACAATCCTCTACGAGATAATTCATAATTCAAGTGATTTACTATTAAAAAAAAGAGATTCCAGCATGGGGAAAAGCGTGCGCGTTGTATTCTACAAGCTCTTAATGAACACTGCTCAGGTTAATGGTGCAGCAAGGCTCCTGCAGAGTGTTCAGAGTGTTTCTCCTCAACAGAACCGCGTGCCTTCACCGGTCTCGGCTCATTTTGCTGGTAAATTAACTCCAAATGAGGCGGCTCCTCGGAGAGAGGGAGCGGCTGCAGAGGATGCGGAGCGTCGGCGGCAGCTGGAAGAGATCAGAGCCACCGGGGGAGGAGGGGCTTTTAATTCAGCCAGTGATTCCTCCAGGCCGGGAATCAGGATTTAAAGCGTCGTTTCATTTTTTACATCGATGCACTTTGTTGAGTCGGGTTTGTTGATTAGTCTCATACAGTTTTATTAAACTGCAATTTGATAGAAATCTGGTGCAGAGAGTCAATTCATACCATTACAAGACTTTGTCACCTGCAAGGTGGTATTGCATTGAGTGTGCAATTTATATATCTTAAAGAGACAATTCTTTCCACCTGCTTGGCCTCTCCTAATATATATCTGACGAAAAGTTACTTTTTTTAAATTTATTTTTTATATTTTGCCTCAAATGCAGGAGGATTTTGTTTGTTTTTTAAAATTTTCCACAGCATCTTTAGGTTTTTGTCTTAAAAAATTAAACAAAAAGTGTCGTCGTTGTCCTTCCTCTCGGTTTCCAGCGGTTCTTCATCTCTTTGCGTCTCCATTTTACTTCCGTGCAGACACACAAACTTGTGTTTTGCCGTTCAGAAGCATCCGATCCTTTATGACGCAGCTCGAACTCAGATCTGCAGGTTGACTGAAGTGAAGGAGCACAGCATGTGTGTGTGTCTGTGTGTGTTTGCTCACAGCTTTTGCCATCACACACACACACACACAGACACACACAACTGGCTCCCAGGTGGTGAAACCCATTCAGGTCCTCTTTTGTGCTAAAGACAAAGAGCGCTCGCGTCTGATCCTTGTCTCTCGTTCGAGTGTTTACCGGCCGGCTCTTCTCCAAAACCGCCGCGTCAGCACATCCGATCCAAGCGCCACAGCGCCGTGGTGGGTTTTTATCCGTCTGTCCATCATTGTCAGGTGTCTGTCAAGACGGTGGGAGTCCAGCTGAGAGAGAGTGTGTGTGTGTGTGTGTGTGTGTGTCCTGCAGGGCAGTGCTGCTGCAACACATCACAACAGAAGCAGAGGGGAGCTTCTCTGCGCTGCTGCTTTTATCTGCATACTCCGGCTTTTTAAAGTAATAATAATAAAAAAAAGAGTGAGAAGAAAGGAGGACGCAGCGGTAATTTATTGATGTTGAAATGCTAAATGTTATATGAACACTGGGGGAGTGGAGCCGATGGAGAGAGGGGCGGTCGGTCTGACAGCAACATCCTGTTCCCTCGACGAGCCGTCGACTATCCTGATAACGCTTAATTTATTTTAATCTGGAAACCTTCACGACTTAATTCTCTTTCACCTCAGTCTGCTGCAGGAGTGTGTGTCTGTACAGAAGATAAAGCCCATGTCTAAACACACAGAGACCCTGATATCCCTTTGGATTATTGCGCGCTAATGCTAACCTGCTAGCAATCAACCGCTTCGTAACAAACGCAGCAGACACACAAAGTATTTAGTTCATGAAAAATACAATTTGTGTCAGTAGCCGGTGTTCCAAAGTGCTGTTGTGTCTGAAGTTGTCTATAAGTTGTGTTAGTGATGTGCCTGTGTACTCGGCTAACGCAGAAGGGGCTAATGCGTGCTAACGCATTTAAGTTAATCCCAATCTTGGGCTTAATTTAAATGCGTTAGCCGCCGCGGATGTGATGCTTAAGTTAGGGAGTAATAGTAACTTCATTAATATAGCACTTTAAAAAAAATAGTTGACAACGAGCTTTAAACTGTCAAACGAGGCAATAAAACAACAGAAAGCTCAATAAAACAATAAAATAAAACCCTGATTAAAGAAAATGTGTATGAATGATGAAACAATGAAAGCGATCAGTTCAATAAGAGCAAACACGCCTCAAACAGTATGAGTCAAAGTAAACGAGGATTTTTAAAGGTTTTGTTAAAAAAAAATAATTTAAAGGGATTTTTAAGGTTTGTTTTAAGGGGTTTTGCAGGTTTTCAATATGTTTCAAGGTGTTTTTAAGTTTTTTTAAGGATTTTTCAAGGGTTTTCTCCTCATCCGTTAGTCTTCTAAGGCGATGATCAAACACGATGTACCATCAGAACACTGATCGCTGCTGGAAATGGGCCTCGAGGTATTTCATTAAAAACCAGACGTTTCCACCTAGAATAGTCTTTCACCACATTAACAATGTGTACTACAGATGACACAGACCCCGTAGCCATCGATCCCGATGATGATGAAGATGATGGTGATGATGATGATGGTTTTCCCGCTCACCTTCTCTGCGGTTCAGCTTAGCGTAGCCCGGCCCGTGGCTGCCCGACAGCTGAGAGGAGCTTCTGAAGGACGACGGCGGCAGATTGGGAACCAGCGGACTGTGACACGCGTCTGAAGCACCGGACAGAAGAGAAACACACGGTTTAAAACCCGCCATGTGAATACCAGAACATATTGTCCTCCATCTCTACCGAAGCTGCAACCCATTCCTCTAAAAACATATATATATATACAGTATGTTTTCAGCATGAATATGATCAAAAAGTCAAGAGTCCAAAGCAAGATGGCTCCCTGAGTTTTTTAAATTGTATGTTTCGGTGCCTTCACATCAACCTACAGAGTAATACTGCACATCTTTAGAAAGATTAAGACCTAAAGCATCTAAATCTGCAATAAAAATAATCAGAATGAACACAAGCATTGACGTTAGGAAGCATATTCAGGACAAAAATTCAGTATGTCATTTTAAAGAGTTTACAGAATTATTTAAACTTAACAATCTTTTTTTTAAAGAAGTAGTTTGACACGTCTCTTCTCACGAGAGTTGCAGTACTTCAGCAATTTAAATGAATTAAATTGGAGCTGTGGATGAGGAGATAGCACAGTTTTAGTTTTGAAAAATAAATATTCTCATTTTCAGGACACGACGGGGAAAAAAGGAGCTTCGGGTTCAAGAAGTTGAAGCAGGACAGAAAGAAACAGACGGTTTAAAACCGTGAGGCCGCTGTGTATTCAAGACCTCACATTTTAATAAGCAATGTGATGTAACTTTAGTTGTTTTGTTCACAAGAGACAGAACTTCTGTAACGTTAAAACCTGCTCGGTTCATCGCGTCCCGACTGCGTGTGTTTGAATGTTTTCCTGCATTCAGGACAACAGCATGCAACATTTAAATGAAGAAGAAAGAAACCAAACAACAGGAGATGAACGTTGAAGCAGATCAATATTAATACGAGAGGGAATAACGGTGAAAATCAAAGATTTATCGCAGAACAAACATCAGAGACTTTATTATTAATCAATCTTATTCTTTAAAAGACATTTCTCTGCATTCACTCGCTTTATTTTCCCGTTGACAGCGAGACGAAACCTTTCAAGTTTGATCATAAACTATTCTCTTTAGCATCGGGAGGTGCTCTCAATGTGTTCTTTTGAACAGATGTTGACTCTATCAACATAATAAAAACAACTCTAGAGCTCGTCTGTACGCCAGATTTGACTCATTTTGCACATTTCACAAATGTTTCAAGAGGACGTCGCCGGACTGGACCACAAACAACACTCACTTCTCACAATAAACTCCTTAATTAGTTTAAATGAGTTTAAAATACAAACAAATATGGATTACAGTCCTCTCCTCGCGGCTCCTGCGTCGGGTTTGCATGGACTCGTATGACTTTAATCATCTTAGCGTTAGCGCGCGGCTCGGTTATTGTAACGCGACGATGAACAAAAAGACACAATGAAAAGTCGCATGAAAGAGAAACCAAAGTCAAACCTTCCGGGTAAGTTGCCTGAACTTGGCAGGAATCCAATATCAAGTGTGATTAAATCTCCACTAAACAAAGTAAAGACAGCTCAAGATCCTTCATTAATATAATCTCTCCAGGAGATATCGCTGCTCTCGGCGGGAGAGATTTCCCTCTCGGCGATGGAGGAGATAGCCATTATCTGGAGCTTAAAGGCTCCATGGGTCACTTCAGTTTGCAGAGAACTGAAAGAAAATCTAATTTAATGAATTTCATTTAAATAAATATCTCCGCGTGTGTTGCTTTTTTCACCAGAACACATTTTTCGAAAGGCACTTGATTCAATTAACATCAACTATATTACAAAAAGAGATAAGATGCGACTGGCAGTAAAGCCGGTGTGGTGGATGTGAAGGGGTAAAATGATAAAAGACCCAGAATAAGCACATGACTGAGAGCACTGGGGCCCAGGTGCTCCCAGTAAGACTTAATGGACGTCCCGCCGACCAATTAGAGAAGAGCAAACAGGCCACAGAGATGTCATCACAGGAAAAAAGGTACAAAAATACATATAATTGTATGTAAAAAATAAAATAAATGCCTTCAATGTAGTTCTCTGCCACGGTCGATGTCTTTGTGAGTCTCAGTTCAAGTGGCAGAGGCAGAAACGGTGTTCACGCTCCAGAAATCAATTTGCTATTAAAGTCAGTAATGTGTTCACTGTGGTGTTCATAATTTTAAAAAAGAAGTCATTACCCGTCCAGGGAAAATGACACGGTTATGCACACAACACCTGTTCTCACAGAAGGACGTGAAACTGCGTCTTCAATGCCAAAGAAAGGTCAACCATGCGACCGGGATTCAAGATCGGTGCTCCAAAAGTGTTGACTTATTGTGACGCTCGTGACACTTTTCCTAGTTTTTGTCGTTACTTGCTGTTGAAACCCCCCCCCCTCCCAGTGAAATATATGGTTTGGTACATGAGACAATTCAAATACCATTCAAATAGCCCCCAATGGCCCAAATAGCCCCCAATAGCTCCAATGGCTCCAATGGCTCCAATGGCTCCAATGGTCCCATTGGAGCCATTGGAGCCATTGGAGCCATTGGTCCAATGGGCACCAATATGACCTCGCCTGAATCTTCTCTGTACTAAACCCTCTCTAACTTTGTTCTGCTTCACTTTATCAAAGTCAACCTTTGCAGAGAGAATGTTCACGTGTTGTGTTTTGGTTTGTTAGAGTTGTGACTTTACAGCTGCATCATTTCAAACTAATAATCATCCTGAAAGTCATTTTTTTACAGTTGGACCTGAAACCTTTTCATTTCTTTCTGTGTGTCATCTTCATTTCCTCTTAACCAGAAACATATAGACTGATATTTACACACCTGAACAACATCTCACATGTGTAACTTTTATTATAACACAACATTATTCAGCCCTAGCGGTTGCAGAGATACACACTTTTTAGTTTGGGTGTGACATTTTCAAGCAGAGGTCTAAAAATAGGTGGGTTTTCAATTTGTTAAAAGGCCGTCTTCATTTCAACTATTTTATGTGAGTTCATGTTTTTTAAACTCAAATTTCACAAACAAAACTGGGCAGATCTTTGTCCCTGTACCAGCCAATCATATTTTATATATTTTACGACCTTCCCACCAGACTTCTCGCCCAGTGAGCTGACGGAAAAACTGAAAAACAGATCTTTCTGTCGACCCCCGGGAGCTTTGCTGCATTCCTTTTGACTATCGTCACGTCATTATTTTTTAAAGATTCACTCCTGAGAGCTGGCTTCTGCCCAAACTTAATTGAATTTATTGGTCCAATTGTTTTCCTTTCAAAAGTTTTAATAAAATACAGCATATGAAAAAAAACACACAATGCAGTGTCCATTTTCATCCTGTTATTTTACCACACAGAAGACACGTTATTGATCAGCCACAAGAACAAATAAAACTTCTTCAAAGTATTACGAGCGTAATAACGCGACGCGTCTTCTTTTCAGTCTGCAGCTCAAAACAAATGTCAAACTTATGACCAAAGTATTGATCACAGAGTCGATCAAACTAATGCACTTTTCATCTGACAGCCTTTAACGCACATAAACGGTGTGAGCTGTCATACCTCGAAGCCGGCGTTTACTTTCCTGCCGCTTCAGTGCAGAATAATCCACGCTTCCTATTACTTATTATGGTCTGGTGCTCGGACCAGGTCGCTGGAGCTAACAGCTAAAAACACGACCAGGAGAAACTTTAGATTCATGCTGTTTATGGCACTAAAACAACGCTCATTTCCTCAAAAGCTCTCATTTATTATTATTATTATCTGGTTGTATAGAAGTTTATACTTCATGTGTTAAAGCTGCATTCTCTCTCTTGACCACCAGGGGGCGACTCCTCTGGTTGTATAGAAGTCTATGCTTCACGTGTAAAAGCTGCATTCTCTCTCCTGACCACCAGGGGGCGACTTCTCTGGTTGTATAGAAGTCTATGCTTCATGTGTTAAAGCTGCATTCTCTCTCCTGACCACCAGGGGGCGACTCCTCTGGTTGTATAGAAGTCTATGCTTCATGTGTTAAAGCTGCATTCTCTCTACTGACCACCAGGGGGCGACTCCTCTGGTTGTATAGAAGTCTATACTTTCTGTGTTAAAGCTGCATTCTTTCTCCTGACCACCAGGGGGCGACTCCTCTGGTTGTATAGAAGTCTATGCTTCATGTGTTAAAGCAACATTCTCTCTCCTGACCACCAGGGGGCGACTCCTCTGGTTGTATAGAAGTCTATGCGTCATGTGTTAAAGCTGCATTCTCTCTCTTGACCACCAGGGGGTGACTCCTCTGGTTGTATAGAAGTCTATGCGTCATGTGTTAAAGCTGCATTCTCTCTCCTGACCACAATGGTGCGACTCCTCTGGTTGTATAGAAGTCTATGCTTCATGTGTTAAAGCTGCATTCTCTCTACTGACCACCAGGGGGCGACTCCTCTGGTTGTATAGAAGTCTATACTTTCTGTGTTAAAGCTGCATTCTTTCTCCTGACCACCAGGGGGCGACTCCTCTGGTTGTATAGAAGTCTATGCTTCATGTGTTAAAGCAACATTCTCTCTCCTGACCACCAGGGGGCGACTCCTCTGGTTGTATAGAAGTCTATGCGTCATGTGTTAAAGCTGCATTCTCTCTCTTGACCACCAGGGGGCGACTCCTCTGGTTGTATAGAAGTCTATGCGTCATGTGTTAAAGCTGCATTCTCTCTCCTGACCACAATGGTGCGACTCCTCTGGTTGTATAGAAGTCTATGCTTCATGTGTTAAAGCAACATTCTCTCTCCTGACCACCAGGGGTGACTCCTCTGGTTGTATAGAAGTATGCTTCACGTGTTAAAGTTGCATTCTCTCAACTGACCACGAGGTGGCGACTCCTCTGGTTGTCTAGAAGTCTATAAGAACATTACTCTACTTCTCACTTGATTGAAATGATTGAAACATAATCCAACACCGAGTCCATTGTGAAACTCGTTGCCCAGATTATTATTACTATTTCCTGTGATTCAAGGTACTTTTACACATGCAGAGACAGTTTTAACACTCTGCAGAGGCAGTTCAGGGTGTAATGGCTGCTTGAGGAGTGCCAGCTCCACAGGCCTTTGGCAGGAGCAGAGATACTGCGAGTCATTAGCCGTCTTCACCCCGTCAGCTCTGGCGTCCAAAACTCTGTGAGATTGAGAGCACGAGAAAAAAAAAACCCTCACAAGTACACTGTGCACTCACGACACGTGTTAATCACAATTCCTCCGGCAGAGCGAGCTTCACGAGCGTCCTCTCATCCAGCTGTCAATCCGTCCACTGCTGCAATAGCGCGCCATCCGCAACATTTATCATTAAATCAAGCCGACGAGCATCTTCCTCCACTTCGATAACCACAGCGATCGGGAGGTTTACAGGTTTCCGGATCTCTTTTGAAGCGTCTCGGACACAAACAGAGTTCGATGTTGCCGATGTAACCTTTCAAGCCGTGCGTCTCCGGTCTGCTCGCGTCCTCAAACGCGAACCACAACCTTCAAAGTTAATTATCTCTTTGCAAAACCTGCACAAACTCGACCCCCGGTCCGACCAAGAGGAGCGAAGGCCGTTCCTCCTTCCAATTAAATATGTACATTTGTATTAAGGATGTGAATAAGGGACTTTTTTCTGAATGTCTTTTTAAAATCTGATTATACAGAAAGGAAATACATGCCTTTTCCCTGCCCTGGGATGCATCCATTAAATTTTAAAAGTAATATAAGAATAAAGTGAGAGAGAGAGCGAGCGAGTGAGTGAGCAGCATTAATAGTGCATGTGATGTACATTTACATTACATTTGACATTTCTTGTCATTTTTATCCAAAGTGACATTCTGAGTGCCTGAGAGCACTCAGAGTGAAGTCCTCCTCCTTTCCTCAGAGAAGGTTAGTGGAGACTTTACAGATATTAGAGTGATCTATTAAATAAAGTATAGCAATAATAATAATACATCTTAAAGATTTGAGGCTAATTAACCTTATAAACGCTGACTTAACAGGACGGATCCCAGGAGTGTACGCATGCGTCTTGTGCTGTCACATGTTGTGTTCAGGTAATTAACATTTTAATGAATCTGTGCCAGAAATAGCCGTGACCTGAGGCCTTATGTTTCTCAGTACGTCCGGGAATTTTTGTGTCAGGCACAAAGATTAACTGATTCAGTTTTAAAAAAGGGAAACTGATGTGGAAGCGATTTCAATGTGCATCCTCTCTCCTGACCACCAGGGGGCGACTCCTCTGGTTGTATAGAAGTCTATGCTTCATGTTTAAAGCTGCATTCTCTCTCCTGACCACCAAGGGGCGACTCCTCTGGTTGTATAGAAGTATATGCTTCATGTTTAAAGCTGCATTCTCTCTCCTGACCACCAGGGGGCAACTCCTCTGGTTGTATAGAAGTCTATGCTTCATGTGTTAAAGCTGCATTCTCTCTCCTGACCACCAGGGGGCGACTCCTCTGGTTGTATAGAAGTCTATGCTTCATGTGTTAAAGCTGCATTCTCTCTCCTGACCACCAGGGGGTGACTCCTCTGGTTGTATAGAAGTCTATGCTTCATGTGTTAAAGCTGCATTCTCTCTCCTGACCACCAGAAGGCGAATCCTCTGGTTGTATAGAAGTCCATGCTTCATGTTTAAAGCTGCATTCTCTCTCCTGACCACCAGGTGTGTCACCTCTGGTTGTATAGAAGTCTATGCTTCATGTGTTAAAGCTGCATTCTCTCCCCTGACCACCAGGGGGCGACTCCTCTGGGTGTATAGAAGTCTATGCTTCATGTTTAAAGCTGCATTCTCTCTCCTGACCACCAGGTGTGTCACCTCTGGTTGTATAGAAGTCTATGTTTCATGTGTTAAAGCTGCATTCTCTCTCCTGACCACCAGGGGGCGACTCCTCTGGGTGTATAGAAGTCAAGTTTAGTAAGTCAGTCTCAGTCTGAGATGTGAATTCTAATTATGAAAGAAAAATTGGTACGGAGAGGTTTTCTGCAGGTTTTTTTGAGACGTCGCTCGGCTGACAAGGATGGGGCACTGATTTGACTCGGTGTGATATTTTGGCGAGCTGTGCTTTTTTCTTCCTGCCCTGACCCGTCTGACTTCCTCCCAGCACGTCTCTCCGGCTGCAGCAAAGCAGCCTGTCAGTCAAGCAGCTACTGAGCTGTGAGGATCGGCACGCCCTCGGCCCGGAGGCTGGAAAACAACGCGTCGAGCCCTTCATCTGACAGTTTGTGACTCGAGCCCTCAGAAGCTCATCCAGTCAAAAAAGTGTCAGTCAGTCGCTCAATCTACTGTTTGTGAAAAATATACAGTAAATAAGTCACGGATACAATCACACAAACACTCACACAACAATTCGCCACATTCAAGAAGCATATCTAATGTTGTTGATGAAAACCTTTTCACTTTTTAGTGTTGGACTGCATTATGTAGTCATTGCTATTGACTTTTGACACCCCACTGACACAATAACAGTATTTATTGCAGAGAGTTTGTATTATACTTTACAGGTATTATAGGATTTGGTTATTTATTAAGAGGCTGCATGTAATGTCAGGTTGTTTCTAATCCTGTTGACTCAAAAAAAGGAGTTCCACAAGGGACTAATTTGGGGTCTCTACTTTTTTTTAAATATACCTCAATGTAATGTAACTTATGTATGCTGATGATGCAGTCCTGTATTCCTCTGCTCCTTCATTCGAGGCATTCTGCCACCTTGCAGTCTCACTTTAACATCGATGTAGCATGCATTATAATGTCCAGACATCTCCAGCAGGAACAACCTGTTCATTCTGCCGACACAGAGCAACAGCTGTGGAGGCTCTTTGCTTGCAACAAGTTCCATAAGCTGACAAAACAGATTTCACACATTTTCTCAGTGCCAGAAATGACACCAAGAAATAATAAATACAAGCTCAAGTTCCCGATTATGTCCCTCTTGATATGTGCAACTGTACACGGATTAAAAATGCACTCGCTGTTGCTCTGAGTGTTGGTAGTCTCCTCCCCCGGTGGGAGGTCCTGACCTTCTGCATGGTGAGGAATTTTAAGGCAGTAAAAGTGTCTCCACTTAATGCAGGAAATCGTAAGCAACGGCAAAAAGTTACAAGTCTTTCCTGTTGGTTCTGCTCTTGTGTTTGCTGATGCGTGTCCTAAGTGTACTCACTGCCTCGCCCGTCCAATTTGGGACAAGGGCATTGAAAACACAAGTACCCTGGGAAAAGATTCTTGTTCCACCACCTGAACTCCACGACTTTATAGATTTACTAAAGTGTGTGGCAGACTGCTCTCCTCCTCGCGACGTCTCTTTTTGAAGCAGCACTACAATTTAAACTTCACGCAAGCGGAAGTACAGGCGTTTTATTTAGATTGTACAGCGGAAACCGCTTACAGTGACCAAGGTTACAGCGATCATCCGCTTCTATGGATCAAAAGGATTGGCATCATATTCCGATACAAGCTTAAAATATTCTCCTAAAGTACTCAAGAAGTCCACTGCAGTGTTAAGTTATAAATCTCTGGTTGAAGCCGACCACGAAATAGCTAAAGTTGCAGCAAACAGTTAATAAAATCCAGAAAATAGGGACGCTGTTATCCTTCATGAGGGAATTTATGTCTAATTTCAGATTAGATTAGAACTCAGAGACAATCAAAACATTCTGATGTTGAATTACAAAATAAAAGTCCTTCAAAATCTCATTAATGAGCTGACTTCAAAAAAGTTCATGAGGCAATTTATGTCCAATTTCAGATTAGATTGGAAAGGAAATGACCTATAATTACAAACTAATTCCACTTTAAATTAAAAGTAGACCACCTCAAGATGTCCCTCAATGACAATCAAGACATGCTAAACCTGAACTACAAAATAAAAGTCCTTCGACATCTCCTCTATGAGCTAACTTCAAATCAATTTGTGATGCAATTTATGTCTAATTTCAGATTAGATTAGAAAGGAAATGACCCATAGTTACAAACTAATTCCACTTCAGATAAATATGATCAGTTCTACAGATTTCCACGATATTTACTGTGTTTTTAACGTCAACTCAGACTAAACTTTACAGACCATTCTTCTCTTTTGTTCATCAGAGGAGCAGATCCTTTATACTCTGAATATGCCAGGTTTAACTTTCATCTCGGCTTCACAAACGCCCACACTTAGGGCGATTGAAAGGTTAGAGAATCTGGCTCGCGAAGAAAGAGTTGAAGAGTTAGCGGGGAAAAATAGATTGACATTGTGCCCTTGCACAAGGCATTTCAAGGAGAATGCCTTGTGAATAAAAAGGTGGAAAACAACAACAAAGTCCATCGTCCGTTGGCTGAAGAGCTAATTTTTTATATATAAAAAAACATTAGACTTGTTAAAACACTAAATCCAATATGTTTTAAAATACCTATTAGCTAACGAAAAAAAGCTTAAAGGTGTATTTTAGTCACAGCAGGAGACTTTTTCTTCTCATCCATTAGTGTTTTTTTTTTACCATTTGGGCAAAGACACACACAAACAGCTTCAGCGAAATCACAGAAAAAAAAAGTCCAGTTCTTCCCGGCGCTGCTGAAGCTAGCTGATCCCTGTAGCATGCAGGGTTTGTACAACCGCTCACCGCCTGGGCTCGTTTAGCCTTTACCGGCCCTGCAGCAGCCTGAATTATACATAAACATCAAAGGCAGACAGCCTGTGTGTGTAGGTGTGTGTAGGTGTGTGTCGGTGTGCAGGTCAGTGATCATTTCAGCGGTTCATACTTCGTCGCGGCGTCTTGTAGCGCCGGGGAAACGTTAGCTAAACATAAAAGTTCTGCGCTCATAATCTCCTCCGTTACTCTGATTTGCTGAGGCGGTGTTTCGCAGACGGAGCTGCTGATCAGCGCTCTCGGAGTTGGCAGGAGTTCAGTGTCGCACATTTCAGGAGAGGCCTGCTGACTCGGGGAACTGAAGCCAGACGCTCTCTTTGGAGGACAGACTCCTCAACGTCACCGCGGCGCCTCTGATCTGCACCCCGAGGTGCTGCAGGGTCAACGACCTTTTCTTAAAGAAATGAGACTTTCTTCACCGAGAGCCAACCTTGAAGCAAAGCACTAGCACAGTTCCCAAAAGTTGATAATTGCTATTTTTGCTGGGGTGTGTTTGGTATCAGCGTGTAAAAAGACACAGCAATGACCACATAGTTTATGTTGAATAAAGAAAAACGCCTGGTATCTTAATGACTGTGTAAGATATATGCAATATGTATGCTGTCTTTTATAAAATATGCATAAAGCAGAACATTGCATATTTATACGAAAAAAAACAACATTTCCTCTTGTGAAGCAGTGAGAAATGTTTGGTGACAAGGACACTTCTTGAATTATATATATATATATATATATATATATATATATATATATATATATATATATATATATATATATATGTATATATATATATATATTCAACCTGCCAGAAACAACCTCCATCATCTAGTAATCTAGCACCTTCCTCCCCTCCTTCATCACCATCGACCTACAACAAGCAGATTGCATCGTCCCACTGGGACCCGAAGGCCCTACGAAGGCCCTGCGAAGGCCCTACGAAGGCCCTACGAAGGCTCTACGAAGGCTTGACAAAGGCCCTACAAAGGCTCTATGAAGGCTCCCTTGAAGGCCTTACAAAGCCCCTACGAAGGCCTGGCGAAGGCCTACGAAGGCTCAACGAAGGCCTGACGAAGGCCCTACGAAGGCTTGACGAAGGCCCTACGAAGGCCCCCCAAAGGCCCTACGAAGGCCCAACGAAGGCCCTACAAAGGCTTGACAAAAGGCCCTACGAAGGCTTGACAAAGGCCCTGCAAAGGCTCTACGAAGGCCCTACAAAGGCCCTATGAAGGCTCTATGAAGGCTCCCTTGAAGGCCTTACAAAACCCCTACGAAGGCCTTTGAAGGCTCAACGAAGGCCCTACAATTTTTGGAAATAAACTTGAAGACGTTGTTTTTTTAAGGAGATGTGTTCACAGCAATATGGAATACATATTAGAAACAATCTGACCTGTAGAACTTGTATTGATTTTACGAGCCACCGTGTTTTAAGTGGTTTTGTTGCCTCAACCTTCAGCTGAACGTTGAGTTGTTTCCCAGCTGGCGGCAGCACCAACACATCATGCGCCGTCAGGAGGTGAACTCTGTGTGCGTTGCACCGGCACACATCTTTCAGACTGCACCACACGCACCGAGGGCAAGTTTGCACGTTTCGGTAAAAAAGATGAGATGACGAGGGGAGAAAGTTTCCGGAGACTCTTGGAGGATCTGCCGGCGCGCCCTCCTGGTTGCGTGCCGTCTCTTGCATCTCATTAACCGCGTCATTAAATTGCCAGATAGCTCGTCTCTGTTGCGTCCCGAAGCCGCGATTTCCACCGGAGCGTTCGCCCCGCTGCGTTTCAATGTCAGCCGCGGCCTCTAATACCAATGACACTTCGCCTGCACTCACATCTCACCAATACGCTGCAGCTGATCTAATTATCCCCGGTGGCAGCCTGCAGCGTGAGAGCGAACAGATGGCGGGTTTACAGTGAAGAAGAAGACGGAGACGGCTCCAGTAAGTACATGTTTTGTTAAATCGCGCCCAGGACTCCTCTAGAGGCGCCTCGGAAATAGATTCTACCGACGTAAGAGATTAGTTTACTGAACCCTGTAAGAGACATATTGGCTCTGAGTGGCGGTCTGCGACAAGTCCACCACATACATCCCAAGTTTTAAAACGCAGCGGGACAATTTAGTAGAAACAGCAGTGATTACTTGACCTTTTGTACCGATGCAGGTGTGTGTCTTATTGAAGGTAGGCGTGTCTTATTGAAGGTAGGTGTGTCTTATTGAAGGTAGGCGTGTCTTATTGAAGGTAGGTGTGTCTTATTGAAGGTAGGCGTGTCTTATTGAAGGTAGGCGTGTCTTATTGAAGGTAGGTGTGTCTTATTGAAGGTAGGCGTGTCTTATTGAAGGTAGGCGTGTCTTATTAAAGGTGTGTGTGTCTTATTGAAGGTAGGTGTGTCTTATTAAAGGTAGGTGTGTCTTATTAAAGGTGTGTGTGTCTTATTGAAGGTAGGCATGTCTTATTGAAGGTAGGTGTGTCTTATTGAAGGTAGGCGTGTCTTATTGAAGGTAGGTGTGTCTTATTGAAGGTAGGCGTGTCTTATTGAAGGTAGGCGTGTCTTATTAAAGGTGTGTGTGTCTTATTGAAGGTAGGTGTGTCTTATTAAAGGTAGGTGTGTCTTATTAAAGGTGTGTGTGTCTTATTGAAGGTAGGCATGTCTTATTGAAGGTAGGTGTGTCTTATTGAAGGTAGGCATGTCTTATTGAAGGTAGGTGTGTCTTATTGAAGGTAGGCGTGTCTTATTGAAGGTAGGTGTGTCTTATTGAAGGTGAACGTAGGTGTGTCTTATTGAAGGTAGGTGTGTCTTATTGTAGGTAGGTGTGTCTTATTGACGACATAGGCGTGTCTTATTGTAGGTAGGTGTGTCTTATTAAAGGTAGGTGTGTCTTATTGAAGGTAGGTGTGTCTTATTGTAGGTAGGTGTGTCTTATTGACGACATAGGCGTGTCTTATTGTAGGTAGGTGTGTCTTATTAAAGGTAGGTGTGTCTTATTGAAGGTAGGTGTGTCTCATTGAAGGTAGGTGTGTCTCATTGAAGGTGGGCGTGTCTTATTGAAGGTGGGTGTGTCTTATTGAAGGTGGGCGTGTCTCATTGAAGGTGGGCGTGTGTTATTGAAGGTGGGGGTGTCTTTCTGCTCCAATCCATGTTTTTCTCATCAGGCATGTGTTCTAATTTTTTTACCCGGTTTTGAGCCTTTTTTCAGGATCCCCTTACGATACCTGTTTATCGTTTCATGAAAGTTCTACACGGTAAATTAAAAGAAGAGTACTTCAACTTGCCTTGTATTGTTGTATTTTAATATATTTTGATGAGACGTTAGTGTTCGAGGGTTAAAACCGCAGTGCAGCTCCTCCACTCGGTGCACACCAGGACGCGGCGATGCCGAGTGTTCGACAGCCTCTCGGACCGACTGAAAGTCATCCGAGGCGACGTGATGAATGAGTGTGTGTTTAAGGGAGCCGGAGATCCAGAGGGAACGGCCTTCAGCAAATATCAACCGGTCACCAACTTGAGATGGATGCGCTGCAGGCCTCAGCTTTATCACTCAACTTCTCGTCCCCGGGTTCATGAATCTGGATTCCCGACCGACGGCCGCTGCCGTGATGCAGCCTTGACTTCCTCGCATCGCCTTCAGGGCTCCCGTTCTCCCAACACACATTTTCATAAATGACACTAAAGAGGAAATATGAGCGGCCGCTCCTCCTTCGCTTCCTCTTCTCTCCGTCAGAGATGCCAGCGTCTCATGAATCATTGAAAACTGAGGATGTTTTTGTTTTTTGCAGGTAAGCGCGCAGCATATTTACACTATTTAGATAATGTCCACAGGTTTATGTTCCTCTCAAGGAGCTCAGCTCATTAAGAAATAACAAATGCTGATATTTCCTTAGAAAGCGGCGACACTCCACAGATTTTCCATTCACGGAATATTTATTTCCACAGTTTTTATTTGCTTTTGCGTTGACAATGAGCAGATAGACGACAACACACGAGGTCTACGTGAATATGCAGATGCAAAAAGATGAAAAAAAGTTATAAAAAAGAAGTATATCAACAAATTACAAACATAATACCAGCAGCAATTACCACACAGACAGATAAGAAATAAAAAAGTATGTTTGAATAAATTAAATGCTAATAAAAAATGATGATACAAACTAAAAAAGTATTTTTAATTTAACAGAATGCTAATATAAAATTATTTAAAATGAAATAATAACAGAAAATGATGATATTTAAATAAATAAAAAACCGGTCGAAAATTATAAAAAAATTATATAAAATTAATTAATAATTATATAAAAATTATAAAAAAAGTATATATAAATAAATAAAATGCTAATAGAAATTGATGATAAAAAGTATGTTTGAATAAATAAAATGCTAATAGGAAATGATGATACAAACTAAAAAAGTATTTTTAATTAAATAAAATGATAATAGAAAATGTAGTAAATACAATAACAACATAAAATGTGATAACAAATGTAAAAGTATATTTCAATAAATAAAATACTAGTCGAAAATGATGATAAAAAGTATATAAAATAAATAAAATGCTAATAAAAAATGATTTAAAAAAATTGTAAGTATATTTAAATAAATAAAATGCTAATAGAAAATGATGATAAATCAATAAAAAATACAAGTCGCCACAATGCCTCAGTTCTTTCAGTTTTAACTGCGCCGTTCCATCTTTGCAGGTAAAAACCTGGCGAGTCGGTCATGCAGAGATGGAGACTCTGAGAGAAACACTTTAATTTAAAGTGTTCCACAGATTCAGGATCTGTGTGCTCTCACAGTTGCAGACCACCAGCTCTCATCCCTTAAATCCATCCCCCGATTCCTCTTCACGGGCACGTTTCAGATTATTAAGAGACGAGGGAGCCGGAGATACTTTTGAATCACGTTATATAACCTTGAGACACCCTGGCCGTGATTAAAGCCATTACCATCCATCAAACCACCGGGCGGGGCAACGAGGAGCCGAGGAAGTCTTAAATATCTGAAAAGTAATGTTTCTCGGGATGTCATACTCCAAGAAAACCAGACGCTCAAAGGATACAAATACGAATACTAATACATGCATTTTAGTACCTTTTGAAGCTGGAGGTGGAACACAAGAGTCTGACAGGGAAGGCGTGGATGGACGAGATAGTTATGGATGGATATTTTTGTATTTAATTATCTTGAGGGTTACTTCATTGATAAGAATTTAGGATAGGGATGTATAAGCATTATGCTTCTGCCTATACCTCTACAGTCATCGTGTTCACCTGATCGTAAACGGTCATTACTCAACGTATTGTATGTGACGACTGAGTAAAAACACTGCGACTCCACTGCTCGTACTATAATTTACCTTTTGAGCCCTGAGTCGCCCTCCAGGAGGGCAGAAGTCCTTCTCGAGGCCTTAGTGAGGTGTCTTCAAGGAGTCCTATGAACCCCAAATGAGTTCAAATAGTTTTTCTTTCACAATTTATTAGTGAAAAAAAAAATATTAAAAAAAATATTGATGAACATCCAGCATGATATGAGCAAGATTCTCAAAATTGCCTCCTCGAGACGCCCCCGAGTTTTGAACCATGAACAACAACGTGCAGAGTTGTAAGACTCGTGAAGCTTTGGTGCGTTACACAGGAGGTTCAGTCCAAAACGCTGTGTCGTTCGGATCAAAAATGTAAAAGTTATAACCTTTATGCCTAAACATGCTCAGATTGGTGCATGCTGGGTATTTATCTGTGCATAAATTACCGCTTGAGACGTGTTCTTCTTACATTGTTGTGCTACATTGTCACGTTATCTTTTACGTTACATTGTTATGTTACATTGTTATGTTACTTTGTTGCGCTACATTGTTGCGCTACATTGTTGCGCTACATTGTTGCGCTACATTGTTACGTCACTCCGTTGCCTTGTTCCGTTACATTACGTTGTAGTATTGAGTTGTCATGTTGCCTTGTAACCACGTGCAATGGTGTGTTTCCTCCAGCTTGATAAGGGCTGATATGAAACATATTCATGAGACATATGTTTGGTTCAGAAACGTCCACATGAAACGGATCATTGAGTATCACCTGTATGATCAAACCAGAAGGGCTCTCATGCCCAGCAGGACCCATCATGCACTTCTTCCTTCAGGCAACATTTTGAAAACACGGATGTCAAGCTGAACTTTGAGATTAACCTGAAGCCCAAAAGAAGAAGACACAGACGTCATCACACATTGTGCAGGACGGAATATTGGATTTTTAAAAATGTTGTTATTTATCCAGCTCAGACCTCCATTTGTTGTGAGCTGATTGTCAGGAAGCGGAGCAGGACATGAAAACTCTCAACTCAAGTCAAGCACAGCGAGTATAAACCAATACAAATTAAATCTCACGATGACAGGGATGGATTTCTTTTTGGGGCGGAATAACCGGTATGAAGAGCAGTAAATATCATCTCCTGAAGGGAGTCAAACAAACTAAAAGCCCGGATAGTTCTGTGTGCAGACAGAAGCCATCAGAGAGGGAAAGAGGCGAGATGATTGGCCCTAAAAGCACTTTTATTATCCAATATTCCCTCATCGTCTTCGTCTGAGCCGGAGCCAAGTTTCACTGCAGAACACTTGAGCCTGGATTTCTCTCCTGTTCGGCAGAAACGCTGTGTGTTTTCTGACCAGGTCTCGATAGGACGACTATGTCAAGAAAGTTTAGCAACGCTTCATTTTGTTGTTTGCATGCATATGACCGATGTGAACCATTATCCAGACTTTAAGGTTCACGATAAGTCCTGAGGGCTTCTGTTGATTGTGTGTTTTATGTATTTAAGAGATAACTCTCCGAGTGATCGTGGATACACAATGTGTTCATCGCGTTGTGTCTCTGACTTCCATCTTCACAAAGAATAAATGGCCTGATTAATGAGTTCACAACCGGTGTTGAGTAACACTCTTTTCCAACACCTGGGTTTACGCCGAAGATGGGATGATGTAAACGCCGCTCCGAGCTGTAATTCGGCCGCTCGTGGAATCACTAAACACACCGGAGTCTAGCAGCTCAGCCTCCGCCATCAGCCGGCAGCGCCGGGACCAGCTGACACATTAGTTTAAACTTGAGAGCCGTCTCTGCTCAGAGACCGGTAAGTCATTCCTTATCTGAACACAACACGTGCACACACAGGCACACAAACCACGCACACGCACACACTCACGACTGCAGCGCTGCTCAGCATTCCCTCTCGCTCCTTTCATCATGTTCACACGTAGCCATTTGCTTCTTATCTCACGATGCACACACACACACACACACACACACGGAGCTCACGGTGACATGTGTGCAGACACACAGGTTATCTGACATTAGGGCTACGAGGAGAACCGACACTCCACTGACTCCAAATCAACTGAGACCTGAGATTAAAAACTCCCCCAAAAAAATGACACGGAGGACTCGAGCCGACGCTCTGCAGAGACGGAGTGAAAAGTATCTCCCTGCGTCGTATTGCACATGCAACAAACGGAGCATTGTGCGGATGATTGGGGGCGATAAGTGGTTGTGCGTTCACCTGGAATTACTCGGGGTCGCGCAATTTGTTCGCGGTGCCAATTTTGTGTGCAAAACGTTACGCCTTTGAAGAAGCAGGTGTTGAGAACTCATCGAGGGCGCTCGGTCAGGGGCCGCTTTCCAATAAACCCCCAAGTGAACCCGTTCAAGTCTTTATGACGAGCTCAGAGCGACGGCGTCGCATCAAAAGCTCCAACCAGGCGGCAACCGCCATTTTTTAACGAGTGATGTCAATGAGGAAGAGTTTTAAACTTGAATTCATTCTACTCCTCTGGTTGTATAGAAGTCTATGCTTCACGTGTTAAAGCTGCATTCTCTCTCCTGACCACCAGGGGGCGACTCCTCTGGTTGTATAGAAGTCTATGCTTCATGTGTTAAAGCTGCATTCTCTCTCCTGACCACCAGGGGGCGACTCCTCTGGTTGTATAGAAGTCTATGCTTCATGTGTTAAAGCTGCATTCTCTCTCCTGACCACCAGGGGGCGACTCCTCTGGTTGTATAGAAGTCTATGCTTCACGTGTTAAAGCTGCATTCTCTCTCCTGACCACCAGGGGGCGACTCCTCTGGTTGTATAGAAGTCTATGCTTCACGTGTTAAAGCTGCATTCTCGCTCCTGACCACCAGGGGGCGACTCCTCTGGTTGTATAGAAGTCTATGCTTCATGTGTTAAAGCTGCATTCTCTCTCCTGACCACCAGGGGGCGACTCCTCTGGTTGTATAGAAGTCTATGCTTCATGTGTTAAAGCTGCATTCTCTCTCCTGACCACCAGGGGGCGACTCCTCTGGTTGTATAGAAGTCTATGCTTTATGCGTTAAAGCTGTATTCTCTCCCCTGACCACCAGGGGGCGACTCCTCTGGTTGTATAGAAGTCTATATAAGTGACTCTACTTCTCTCTTGATGTATTCAGTAAACATTGTAAACATGAGTTTATGTCTCAATCTCTAGTTTCAAGTCTTCTTCTATACAGCATGATGTTCATTTAGTACATTATGGTCTGTTAGATTCAAACAGACCATAAAGCAGGGGACGCTTTAGGGGCGGAGCTACCAGGTGATTGACAGGTCACTATCAGAGCCATAGCGTCTCTACGTCGCTCCTTTACAATAAAAATACGGTCACTTCCATTGCAAAAAGCCAAGATGGCGACGGCCGTGAAGCTTCATAACCGTCCCCATCGAGTCATACTCATGGATTATGTTCATATTTATTGTGGAATAGTGTCATAAACAGAAGGATACCTACGTCATTTAAAACTCAGAGACCTCCTCAGAGTATTTCAAGTACATCTGAGTATGACTGAAATCCTTCTTAAACTTGATGATGCAACAGACGTACAATAGGTCTGCTGTCGCTGGTGAATGAATACAGCCCCGACTGTTTAGAGTCATATTGCCAGGCAACGCATGTCTGCAGGAAAAAGGTTTCAATAAACGAGTTGCAGGAACTGCTTCTACTTCAGACCAGCAGTGAGAAGTAACAGACGTGCCCATGTGCATCCAATTAGCCTCTTAGCTAAAGGTAGAGTGTGTGCAACAGTGTTGTGGATCCACCGCCATCTCTTTTCAATTACATTGCCAAGCGCTGAAAGTTCTGCCTCAAAACAATGAAATCAAATTTCAGGACGCACCAAATGGTATTTTACCAGAAGTTTTGGCAAACATGTCAATTGAACGATCAGTGTTTGTTGGTCCTGTGTGCACTTTAGTGGTGTTTAAAACTCTTTGAGCCCTTTTGTATCAGGTCATAAGGTACAAATCAAGGAAAAAACATGGTATTAAACAACAACAAAATCATGTTTGGTATCAAATGAAACATAAAAATCGGGGCTACAATAATATACAATCCCCATGTACAACCTCTAAACACAACTCACACAGTAAATAGGATTAGGGTTTAGGGTTGCAGCATGTTTGCCTGTTTTAAGAGTTTAACCAATAGAAAACTCATCTTTTTTTAGGCCCTTTCCTCCACAAACTAAAAAGTTTGTATCTCTGGAACCGCTAGGGCTGTTTGAATAATGTTGTGTTATAATGAAAGGAAACATGTGAGATGTTGTTCAGATGTGTAAATATCAGTCTATATGTTTCTGGTTAAGAGGAAATAAAGATGACACACAGAAAGAAATGAAAAGGTTTCAGGTCCAACAATAAAAAAATGACTTTCAGGATGATTATTAGTTTGAAATGATGCAGCTGTAAAGTCACAACTCTAACAAACCATAACACAACACGTGAACCTTCAACACGTGAACATTCTGTCTGCAAAGGTTGACTTTGATAAAATGAAGTAGAACTAAGTTAGAGAGGGTTTAGAAGAGAGAACATTCAGACGAGGTCACAATGGACCCCAATAGCCCCAATGGCTCCAATGGGTCTGTTGGAGGGCATTGGGGTCAATGGCTCCAATGGGGTCTATTGGGGGGCATTGGGGCCAATGGCTCCAATGGGGTCCATTGGGTCCATTGGGGGGCATTGGGGCCAATGGCTCCAATGGGTCTATTGGGGGGCATTGGGGTCCATTGGGTCCATTGGTGCCAATGGCTCCAATGGGGTCCATTGGGTCTATTGGGGGGCATTGGGGGCTATTTGAATGCTATTTGAATCGTCTCATGTACCAAACCATATAATTCACCTGTATATCACTTTTGGTGTTCAATACATCCAAATCCAACAGTTTGGGGCATTTCTTTCTCGTAAAACCAGCTATGAGTTACAGTTTTCTCCGACAATCGCTCAGTCTGCCGCCCCTGGATTATAAAAGAGCATTTCCATACATTTACTTGTGACCTTTTTGTTTCCTTACTGAAGACAACTCTTGGCTGCTCATGAGCGACTGACCTCGTGGCACAGAAAGCTCTCTCTCCACCCACAACCCTCCTCTCCCATACATCCAGAGCTGAGGGTCGCGGCGCTGCTCATGCACCTCAGAAACACCCTCTCAAGACGGTTTCCCCTCCTTTGTTCACTCTGACAAGCAGCTGGAGTCAGACCTCGCCTGCGGCGCTGCTTCAGCTCCAACACAAAGTCAAATAAAACAAGGAGAGAAGGTCTGGGCGCCAGAGATTATAAAGTGGACGATGATGAACTGCGTGTTTGCTCTCAACAAGAAAGGGGTTTCAAGCAGCACTTATTGATTTTCAGAGAGAGAGACTTTTGGTATTCTGATCGGCGCTGCGTTTCCCTCGTGGAGAAGAAAGCTCTTAATCTCCTTTATGTTGCTCGTAACGTCAGCGTCTTTCTCTCTCTCTCTCTCTCTCTCTCTCTCTCTCCGGCAGCTGTCGGCCGTTCAGGAGGGAATATGAACCCGACGTGGCGATGCCGAACATTCATCTGCCGCCCACGCCGAGTACGACGAGTGCCGCCGTTCCCTTCAGAGCAATAAAACACATCCGCCCGGGCGCGTCGTCAGAGTTCACTCTGACATACGGCCAAACGCCAAAAAAGACTATAAGGTATAGTTGGTGGTCCATTGGGAGATGGACCACCAACTACACCCTAAAAAACAATGCCCAAAAAGCCTGTAGAGTATAGTTGGTGGTCCATTTCCCAATGGACCACCAACTATACTCCACAGGCTTTTTGGGCATTGTTTTTTATTCCATAATGTCATCTTACCAAACTTAGATGATACCCAACTTCTTTGTTTTACATTTAAATTCTTAATATACGTCCATGAAACATCAGTAAACGGCTACTTCTGCCTCTTGCTTGGTCATTTTGCATCCCTATGAACAACCAAGATCACATTTTGATCCCTCGCGTCGGCGCACGAACCCCCGAAATCATAAATATTTAAATGAAAAACTGTATTCCGACGGGGAGTAAATGAGAACGACGCCCTGCTTCGTATTCAGAGAGTCCGACTTCAAAGTCCACCTCTGACTGTGCGGCTCCTCTGGAAGCGAGTGTGCCTTGCTCAAGGGCAACTGTTGAATGTGTGTGTGTGTGTGTGTGTGTGTGTGAGTGAGAGAGGAGAGGGAAGCGTCTCTTTTTTTGGTTGATTTACAGCTAAAGTTTCAAAGCCAGCGGAAACGCCAGCGTCTGATCCTCCCTCACTTGGATGAGACGCCTCCAAAACGTGTGAGATGAGCGTAAAACTGCAGATCCACAACAACCAGGAGAAAGAAATAGAAGTAAATAGAAGTCAGTAGAAGTAAGTAGAAGTGAGGAGAAGCAGAAGTGAAGCTCACCTCCGGCCGTCGGCCCGTACGAGCTCAGCAGCATCAGGGCGACCTGCAGGATAAATCCCCAGACTTTGTTACTCCAGAGATCCATGCTGAAGCGGGACGATGCTGCAGGAGGAAGAAGGGAACAAAAGCCCAAAACAGGTGGAGGAGGGAGACAAGCTGCCTCTCCTCCCTCCGCTTTACTCCACTCTTCCTCCTCCTCCTCTTCCTCCTCCTCCACACTTTCCGGATCGCTCCTCAGAACGATGCACTTCTGCGTCTGCAGCGCTCACACCGACGACCGCCTGCCGACGACAGCACAGGCTTTCTGATCAGCTGCAGAGAGAGAGAGAGAGGGAGGGAGGGAGGGAGAGAGAGGGAGAGGGAGAGAGAGAGGGAGGGAGAGAGAGACGGAGAGAGAGAGGGAGGGAGAGGGAGAGGGAGAGAGAGAGGGAGGGAGAGAGAAGAGAGAGAGGGAGGGAGAGGGAAGGAGGGAGGGAGGGAGAGGGAGGGAGAGGGAGGGAGAGAGAGAGAGGAGAGAGAGAGAGAGAGAGAGAGAGAGAGAGAGAGAGAGAGAGAGAGAGGGAGGGAGAGAGAGAGGGAGGGAGAGAGAGAGAGAGAGGGAGAGGGAGGGAGGGAGGGAGAGAGAGGGAGGGAGAGGGAGGGAGGGAGGGAGGGAGCGAGACGAGAGAGGGAAGGAGGGAGGGAGAGGGAGGGAGAGAGAGAGAGGGAGGGAGAGGGAGGGAGGAGAGAGGAGAGAGGGAGAGGGAGAGAGGGAGGGAGAGAGAGGGAGGGAGAGAGAGGAGAGAGAGAGGGAGGGAGAGGAGAGAGAGAGAGAGGGAAGGAGGGAGGGAGAGAGAGAGAGAGAGAGAGAGAGAGGGAGGGAGAGCGAGGAGAGAGAGAGGGAGGGAGAGAGAGAGAGGGAGGGAGGGAGGAGAGAGGGAGAAAGAAGGAAGGAGGGAGGAGGGGGAGAGAGAGAGAGAGAGAGAGAGAGAGAGAGAGAGAGAGAGAGAGAGAGAGAGAGGGAGCGTTCCCTTCTGGAACAGCTTCAGTGAAGGTTCTCCTTCACTTTAAGGACTAGATGTTCTCTGCAGAACCTCCTTACCTCCTCATCTCCTCACCTCCTCATCTCCTCACCTCCTCACCTCCTCATCTCCTCATCTCCTCACCTCCTTACCTCCTCATCTCCTCACCTCCTCATCTCCTCACCTCCTCATCTCCTCATCTCCTCACCTCCTTACCTCCTCATCTCCTCATCTCCTCACCTCCTCACCTCCTCATCTCCTCACCTCCTCATCTCCTCACCTCCTTACCTCCTCATCTCCTCACCTCCTCATCTCCTCACCTCCTCACCTCCTCATCTCCTCATCTCCTCTCCTCCTCAGCTCCTTACCTCCTCATCTCCTCACCTCCTCATCTCCTCACCTCCTTACCTCCTCATCTCCTCACCTCCTCATCTCCTCATCTCCTCACCTCCTCAGCTCCTTACCTCCTCACCTCCTCATCTCCTCACCTCCTCATCTCCTCACCTCCTTACCTCCTCATCTCCTCACCTCCTTACCTCCTCATCTCCTCACCTCCTCACCTCCTCATCTCCTCACCTCCTCACCTCCTCATCTCCTCATCTCCTCACCTCCTTACCTCCTCATCTCCTCACCTCCTCACCTCGGTGACGTCGTCGCTGCATCAAGTCAAAGTTTCCCGCCTGGAGAGTGAAGCATTGAAATGACCCTCAAAGACCTGAATGAAGGTTTCGCTGCTGGAGGTCCAGACGTGCAGTGAAGGTATCGCTCTTCTGAACGTGACACCACAATCCTTTCTTTTTATTAAAGACGCCACCAAAAGACAAATTAAACATTATCGAATTGTTAAACGAACAACAAGAAGTTAAAGTATTTAAATTTCACCAAAAAAAAGAGTGATATTTTCCAAGTCCTTAAAAATGTTCTTGAATAATAAACTCTGAAAATACTTCCTTCAGTACTCGCTGGCAACATTATACATGTTATTTATTTTAAAGATAGACTTGTGTTTTATCTGCGTTTCATTTTGTTCGTTTAGATGTCACAAGATCCAAAATAGACATTAAAAAAATCAACTTATCGTCTTTATGACTTTCATCATTTGTTGTCTATGTGTCGTCCTACTGAGATATTAAAAACCCAAATTACAAAGTTAGAAACGAAAATACAGACTGAGAATTACATTCCCACCTCCAAGGTGATGAAACAAAACCACGCAGAAGAGGACGTCTCCTGGATGGATCCACTGTTTGAATCCTGCGATCGGCACACAACAGGAAGCAGAGAGAAGTCGTTCCTCTCTCCAGAATCAGGTTTAAACATCTCCGAGGGAAGAAAGACACGACGCTGCGTTGCTTATCTGCGTTATGATCACGCTTCATATCGCGCTCGCTGGTTTTTATCTGCTATGATGACTTACCGACGCCGCCTCGGCATGTGAATGAGGCTGGAAAACCTGCACTCAGTTTACATGCTGTTTGTTTGTTTGTTTGTTTGTTAGTCGGTCCAACAACTAATCAACGGATTGCTATGAAATCTCTTGACGTTCATGTTCCCCAGAGGATCAAACACACAGCGAGCGTGCCGACAAAGCCATAACAAAAGGAAATATACATATGAAAATGTAAAAAAACAAATAGGAAGCAGGTGATTGGACGATCAGGGAACAGTCAGCGTCAAGGCAGCCACAGCGGCAGGAAGTGACTTCAAAATAAAACAGGAAAGACAAACCCACATCGTGACAAACGTCTTTTTAAAATGCATTTGATGGCAACGTCTGGGTTCAACTTAAACAAAGTTAACGTCACCTGTCCAGACTCTTGATTACGTGGATTATATTTGAGATATAGAGCATTATTTTTGGAGGTAACGTGTGTGAGCAGCTTCTTGATGGAGTTATGCCGCGACAGACGCCGTAATAACCGCCCTGCATCGTCCTAAACATGCTATCACACAAATAAAACACACATATTATGACTTTTTTGGGGGTTATTTTAAAAGTTTTCCTGAAAGAATGCATGCAGAGGCTCAACATCCTGGCAGATTAAATAGTATAACATGCAGTTCTTTAAACAGTCCCCATTGTTACAGCTGACCATTTTGATCTATTTCTGCAATTTCGCACAACTTAACATCTTATTAAGAAGCGTGAGATTCAGTACTCGGGAAATACGTTTAATTCTGCGGGGATTTAAAATTAAACGATGTGTAATTTTATTGGCGAATGACTGTGATTGTACAGGAACTTGCTTTGGTTAAACGCATCCATTTTGAGGTTTAATTACATCGTTGACAACCGAAGCAGCTGATGAACTCCTTTTTGGCTTGTTTTTGGTGAAGCGACTGACTTTATTTGGGTTTTTTTCCCCAGTAAATTGTCTGTTTTCGCTCTGACTTTGTCCCCTGGCTCTGCAGCTGCATGCGAGCCCCCTGCCAGGCCTCGTTTTGTGTAACTCACTTTTTATTTTGCATACCAAATGAAGCCGGCCATCGACTGATGCACTCCCACTCTGCTTTATATTCACAACACCTGCTGCAAGCTTGTGGAGGGATTTTGGCTTCGGCCGGCAAGCCGGTCGGCCAAAACAGAAAAAGACTCTTAGTTTGAGAGGTGAGCGGGGACGCTTCAAACCTGACGGGGAAATGAATGCACGGGATGTGTTCTGCAGCCGCTGGAAGTGCTTCTAACATCTCTTCATATGCACAGAGTGGCGGGAAGGGAAGTGGAGGTCAAGCAAACAGAACTTTACAACACTTTCTATCAGTCGACAAGGATTATAAAGTTCATGACGGTTTTATAGTTAAGAAAAAAAGATGTATTTGTACTTTATCTAAACCGAGGCATTATCTTTTGCCTAAACATTTTGGGAACAAAGCCAGGCACCGAGCCCCCGCGGCTGTTTCCTTAATTATTTCCGTTTAACTTCATTTAAATTTAATACCGTAACCGCTGTGAGAAGAAACTTGTCATTTTAAAAACCGTTAAGGTTACTTTTACTTGCGTAAAAGTCGAAAATCCCCATAACCCGACTGGCTTGTGGGAGTCTAACAAAGCACAAATAAACCTTATATTTCTGGTCCGCTCACATCTCTACAACCGAGTCATACAGCAAATGCAGAAGCTGATGAACATTTAGATACCCAGCATGCCCAAACCGGCCAATGTTTTACCATAATATGAGTAATTCTTCCATTTTTTATCTGAACAATACAGTTTTTTATGTTACTGATCGGCTAACGTTACTGATCAGCTAACGTTACTGATCAGCTAACGTTACTGATAGGCTAACGTTACTGATCGGCTAACATGACTGATCGGCTAACGTTACTGATAGGCTAACGTTACTGATAGGCTAACGTTACTGATCGGCTAACGTTACTGATCGGCTAACGTTACTGATAGGCTAACGTTACTGATAGGCTAACGTTACTGATAGGCTAACGTTACTGATCGGCTAACATGACTGATCGGCTAACGTTACTGATAGGCTAACGTTACTGATAGGCTAACGTTACTGATAGGCTAACATTACTGATAGGCTAACGTTACTGATCGGCTAACGTTACTGATAGGCTAATGTTACTGATCAGCTAACGCTACTGATAAGCTAACGTTACTGATCAGCTAACGTTACAGATAGGCTAACGTTACTGCTCGGGTAACGTTACTGCTCGGGTAACATTAGCTGCTAGAGCGAGCAACATGGCGGCAATGTGGCGACAATATTTTTACAATCAAAAATCATTTGGTGGAATATCTACGAATGCTGTTTTTATTGATTATTTGTATTGATTGTACACAGATTTACTCTCCAGCGTATCCTCTGTTCGGTATATCTTACAAAAAGTTCCTCCATTTTGTTTTTTTTTTGTGTTTTTTACTACGAAAGTTGAAAATTCTACTCGTCAAGTGCATACGGTATTTTTAAAATAAAGCTCCGTCTTAAAGTTAGTTAAGGGTCGAGGCAATAAAACCACTTTGTTAGGTCCATGTGGAAAATAATGGTTGTTTGGTTATTAACCAGGAAATATAAATAACCTGAGAAAGGGCCATTTCTGAAATACGCAAGTCATAAAAAACATCGGCGTTTCACGATCTTTACACCTCCTCGCTTACGTGGTTAACATACGAAAAAACATTCGGTGGGGATATCCGCGAATTACGACGCATTATTTATTAGCGGGTATCGGTACGAATGCTGAACGAGGACCCGCCTGCAGTCTTTTTACACAAAAAATAAAATGAAATGAGATGCTAATTCCCGAGTCCTTGGTCACCTCGGTTATGAATGATTAACCTGCAAACCGGCTGACTTGTTTACGAGAGGTCTCCGCACAGCCGTGCCTTGTTTACTGGGCCGCCTGAAGCTCCTAGAAAACTGCATTGTTTTTCTGTTTTCCCTGCTTTTCGATTCACCGAACATGCCTCTCTCTCTCTCTCTCTCTCTCTCTCTCTCTCTCTCTCTCTCTCTCTCTCTCTCTCTCTCTCTCTCTGAACCAGTTAGACAAACAAGCGAAGCTCCTCTACATAGAGAGGTTCACGGTTTCGCTCATTTCACAGTGAGTGTCTTTCTTTCCATTATCGACTCCGGTTTGTTTTCCATTATTGACCAGAAGACGCGGCTTGTTTTCCTTGCGCCACAGCCGACCTCCAAACAGTTACCTTGAATACTATATCTCCTCATGAATAACGGTAAGAAAGTCTTCTTAAAGAGAAAACCCATGCCTGGAAACTCTGCGTGCGAGTCCCAGTGTCTCGTTGGGAGTTCAGTTTCCCCCTTCAACTTGTCTTGAAAGGTTGGCGGAGCGAGCAACGTTTTCAGGTTGCGGGGACGAGGCGGCGGCGTTGTTGTGGGTCGGGTGAAGTTAACAATAAAAAAAACACACAATGACGCCCCCGAAGATGATCGCCGCAGGCTGCTGGCGGCGGTGTCGATACCTCTCCTGCTCTCGAGCTCAAAAAACACCTCACAGATTTATTGACTCGGCATCAGCGGGTGAAGTTGTGTTGACCAGACGTTTACTGGGGAATTTCTTGGCAACCCTGTTGAGATCTGGCAAAACAACATCCTTAACTTATGTGCAAACCTCTTAAAACATTATAACTCATGCCTTTTTCTTTGATTGTCTGCTCTTCAACTGGACGCCTCGCTGAGTCATGTGACCGGCAACCAAACGGAGGAACATCTGCACATAAAAACCTTCATTTTTTAATATTATCTTTCTTCATTTACACGTTTGGAAGCAGGTTATAGAGCATGTGTTTAAGATAGATAGATAAGTACTTTATATGTCCCCCTTGGGGATTAATAAAGTGCATATCTATCTATCTTAAACACATGCTCTATAACCTGCTTTCCACCTTTTTTTCTGTTGAAATTTTTGGCCCTTTTATTGTCAATCTGGTTTTAACACTCTTATTTATTTATTTATTTCTCCTGACCCAGCACCGTGACCCTTGTCTGTAAAACATGGATATACATATAAAGATTACTCACTTTCTAGCGTTTACCCACAATGCACTCGTCTGCTTGTCTGCAGGAGTTTTTTATTCGCTCTGCGTCGTTCACGCGGTGGACAATTAAAATGTAGATGTGACTAAACGCGCGCTCCAGCGCGGCGATACTGGAAGAGGAAGCAGCTCGTCTCTAATCTGGCGAGGGCGAGCTCGTGACATCGACTCACTGACTTTGCCGGAGCGACTGCAGGACGAGCTAACGGCCGTCTGACTGACTAACTCCTGCGCTTCCCTCCAGACACGTCACGGCCGACTTCCTCTCGTGGCTTTGACCTCGGCGGGCAGTGGAGGAGGAAGAGGAGGAAGAGGAAGAGGAGGAGGTATGTCCTTGGAGTTGTGGGAGCGTTCAGGCTGAGCTGGGCCGCTTTTGCTGTGCCGCTGGGTATTGACGGGGGTTGCGAAGCGTGACATTGGGCGCGCGGGGCTTCGCGGCGGGACGCCTTCGGAGCCGCAACGATCCAGAAGCATCGGCGACCTCTGGACGGTGACTGACGGGAGCCGCTCGGCTGGAAGGAAAGCGCCGCTTCGGGGGCCACGACGAAGGGCGAGACCGCTGTCAGAACACAGATTACCGCACGACACGGGACACACGACGGCGTACAGTACGCACACACACACACAACAACCATCGCTAAGCGATGTCACATGTCACGTCGCATGGCGGCTTGAAAGCTTTGTTCGGGATGAGGTTTTTCTCTCTTCTCCTGCGGGTTCACTGTCGTGTGAAAATGGAAAAGTATTGACTGGATTCACCTCTTGGTTCGACCGGCTGATAGACAGACGGGGGTCCGGCGGGCAAATCTACTGCTGAAATAAAGAGGAAGTGTCCGCCATTTTACCTCAACTGACGAGGACAAACTTGTCTCACATCGGCCTCATAGTCTCAGGCTCTGAGCAGCGGTTTTCAAACTGTGGGGCGCGACCCTCTAGTGGGGCGCGGAGGTATTACAGGTGGAGATGCAGATTCTTAACCCTTTATAGGTCACTCATTGAAATACTTTGAAATTCAAAATGTCAACCCTAGAGCGCTATTGGAGGACATAATAGTACTCCTTTAATGTTGTGACATTTTAAAATATATATATATATTATTTTTTTTTAGGTAGAAAATGAACATCCACCAAATTACCATATATGGTTCCTTGCCCGTTTAGTAAAAAACAATCATATATGATGCGGAAAAGACGTCATATGTTCGCGGTGCGGAAGTGACCATATATGGTTACTTGAACAATAAAGAGTTAAAAGGTCGTTTTCTTTTTTAAGAATCCTTTATTAATCCCACAGTGGGGGGATTATTCTCTGCATGTGACCATCTTTAGTAATGAAGGAGCTTTGTGCTGCGGTGAAGCTCTGGGGCTTCAGTGCCTTGCTCAAGGACACTTCAACATTAAGCTATGGGGAGAAAACAGGAATCCAACCGGCTTCCTCGGTCATCTTTTATGCCAAATATGAGTTATTTTGTGCACATATATAACTTTATTTGCATTGTTTTAACAAAGTGATTGCACATGTTATTAGTTTTTGTCAGATGGAGCAATCTGGTTCACTTGAAAGGGATTTGAATTTTCTTTTATCAAGATCTGACTTCCTCGACCATCCTTTAGACGTCTGTACGCCAGCAAATGAAATCAGTTTGTGCAAAATTTCAAGCAATTCCCTCCTGATGTTCCAGAGATACTGCAAAAAAAAAAAACAATACGCAGGAGAAAAAATAGCCAGACTAAATGAATGTCTATAAAAGTATTAAAAAGATGGATTTGCTGCTTAAAAGCACAGCAATTGATTGATTTTGTTCCATAAAACTATTTTAAAGTCTACTTTTGAACCAGGGGAACACAACACAGCCGATCTTCCAGTCCTCGTTTCTGTAAGCACGACAAACACACTTCCTTTCTCTTTACTCTGCCGCCGCGCTTCAGCGCCGCTTCCTTGTTCACATCTCACAATAACCACGTCGAACAAGATGTGATCAGTTCCCACAAACAGCGCTGGAATTGGTTTGAAGATTGATATCGCCGCACAGACTGTATCTCTGCTAACGCCGTTAACATTCAGCCGGTAAATCCGTCACAGCGCCGACCTCCGACCTCCGCAGCGAGTCTGTTCGCCGCGTAATCATTCGGCGAATCTCACCCCACGGATTTCATTTTTTCCCTTTTCTTTTTCTCATTGTCGGATTCGGCGGCTCCATAAATATCCCACATCTGTTATTTCACATCTCTGCGAGTCGTCGCACTGAATTTATGACGGCGGTAAAAAAAAAAAAAATAAGATCTCTCTTCGGTTGCTCTGCAGATTTTTGTCCAAACAGCAAACAGCACGTATCTCTGCTGGCAAATTTATACCCGACACAAAGATAACCTCAGCTCTCAGCATCCACATCCAGGCCGACCGCTCGCTCTCCGTCTGCCTCCATTCTTCGTCGCTGCGTCTCTGTTTCGCTCTTTTTTTCGTTTGAAGTAACTGCCAACATCCAACAATTCCTCCGCTGACAAGAGCGCCGTTAATCCGAGCTAACGGATTTCTTACAATATAGCGGCGGCGGCCTTATGGACGTCTGGATGTAGCTGCAAACGTCACGGCAAAAGAAACCGCGGAGGACATCTTCAACGAGATTTCTTTCACCCCAAATCCCCAACCAATCAGCAGACGTTCCTCTCCTGCAACACCTTAATCTGAATCGTGCATTCCTCCCCGCAATGTCAAAGACAAAATGGCTGACAAGCTGCGCTTACCGATGCTTTTTTTGCAGCCATCCACAAATGCAACCTGAAAAAACGTCCGACAGGGAAACCATAGTTATAAATTATAATAAGAAAAAATAATAATCTTCCCTTGTCGTACGCACCTCGAGCCGATGAGATTTAAATCTGCGAAAAGTAAAAATGTCTAATTCAGGAAAGAAGTGAGTTATTACAATCATGTGCATTGAAAAGCTGCTGGCAGGAGGACGACAGGTATTTAAATGTAAATCCGGTGGAAGATGCTCAGCTGTTCTCTTCCAATCAAGCACCAGATTAAAGGCCTCAAATTGCTTCCTGTCACTTAACGCTCTTCAAGCATTTTAGAGCCGCCTCTCCCCTCCGAGCCCGGCGACGAGATCCGCCTCCGATCACGCGTTTAATCGCTCGCGTGGTTTTGAAGCACCCGCTGAACACGGAGGCGAGGAATTAATGGAGAGCCGAACGGCGGCGACGGGACGGTAACGAAGCGCTTTGTGCTTCAGCGGCTTTACGGGGTTAATCAACGGGGCGTTACTCGTTTTAAAATGGCCGTGGCACAAAATCTGGAACCGTACTTTTGTGTTTTTACAAGTGATTTAGGTCCCGTTTAGATGGGAGGAAATATCTCATATATTCATGCAGTTTGGCCGTTCATTTACACGAAAACGGAGGTTTTATTACGGTAAATGATCGTTTCTAAAAACTCCGGCCAAAGTGGAGGTCTATGAAAACTCAGTTTGCGTGTTTAAGTCCTCAAACGTCACCGTATGCGACTAAAGGTTTGCCGTATTTATGCAGGTTCATGTAAACAGAAACTTTTTGAAAAGCCATCTTGTGTGTACAACACTATTTTTTTAAACGGAGGGGCAGAAATATTTGTTTCTGTAAATACCCGGCTTCGTGTAAACGTGGCCTTAAACGTGATGTTTTCTATGTTAATACCAGAGAATCCAACGCTGCTGGTTCAAAACAGAGTTTGACCTTTGACCGCTAACACATTTATTTTATTTGCTGCTCTATAATTTACTTTTCTAATTTACAATACATAGTAAATTAATTGTAAATGGTACTAAATCAAGATCTGACTACTTAAACAGGGTGTATTCACTATTCTCGTGTTTTATTTTTAATGTTATATGTCTGTGACTTTCCACATTATTAAATCTCCGACCACCTGCAGTTATATTTTACAAGAGTTTCTACATAGTAGTAATAATAATACATTTTATTTGTACGACGCTTTAAAAATCAGAGAGGCGGGAACATAAAACATTGATTTGATTGTTTATTTGTATTAACTCTTTTAGGGAAACCTGATCACCAGGATCCAACATAATTAGGACAAATTGGAGATAATAGTAGTTTCAAATTAGCCGAAATTGAATATCTTTTTTATTCTGTGGGGGGAAACCTGATCACCAGGAGAAACCCACGCAGACACATGGAGAATATTCAAACTCCACACAGAGAAGGGTGGAGGTGTCTCTGTGAGGCTGCAGTGTTAAATCTGCCGCCCCTTTGGAATACCTGACCTGGACGGAGGATAGAAGAATGGAGTGAGAGAGGTGGAGGAGGATGTCTACGAGAAATTTGGAGGATGGACGAGGAAGATTTCCTCGCTGCTGCTGCTCTTGTTGCCTCTGTTGCGCATCGAACTCCAGGACAGCCTGTTGCGGGACCTCGTGTCCGGCTCCTGCGCTTTCTTCTTCATCTTTTCTAACTCAACTTCTCTTTCCTGCATCTTCCTGCCGAAGACGCCTCTATTCTTCTTTTTAAGCTTCAAACAAACTTCCTCCAGGACCTTGTTGTCGTCCGTCTTCTGTTGGAGTTGGGTCTTCAAGACCTTGTTCTCCTCCAGCTCCTCCTCCTGGCTCTGTTTTACTCTTGGAAGGACCTTATTCTTCTCGTTAGTACGCTGGAGCTCCTCCTCCTGGCTCTGTTTTACCCCTGCAAGGGCCTTGTTCTTCTCCCTAACATGCTGGAGCTCCTCCTCCTGGCTCTGTTTTACCTCTGCAAGGATCTTGTTCTCCTCCTGAATGATCTGGAGCTCCTTCTCCTGGCTCTGTTTTACCTCTGCAAGGATCTTGTTCTCCTCCTGAATGACCTGGAGCTCCTTCTCCTGGCTCTGTTTTACCTCTGCAAGGATCTTGTTCTCCTCCTGAATGACCTGGAGCTCCTTCTCCTGGCTCTGTTTTACCTCTGCAAGGATCTTGTTCTCCTCCTGAATGACCTGGAGCTCCTTCTCCTGGCTCTGTTTTACCTCTGCAAGGATCTTGTTCTCCTCCTGAATGACCTGGAGCTCCTCCTCCTGGCTCTGTTTTACCCCTGCAAGGATCTTGTTCTCCTCCTGAACGAGCTGGAGCTCCTTCTCCTGGGTCCGGTAGTTCTCCATCAAGACCCCCATCTCCTCCTTAACGAGCTGGAGCTCCGTCGCCTGCATCCTGTTGATTCCGTTCAGGACCCGGTTCTCCTCCTTCATCCATTGGAGTTCCTCCAGCAACATTTTATTTGTGTGGTTTAATTCCACTTTGCTGCCGGTCAGCTGGATTGTTGTCTCTCCAGGTCTCTGTTGGAACTCTCTATGAATTTCATTTAACTCTACATTTTCCTTCCCGGATCCTCTGTTAGGTACCAACATGTCGAAAGCCATCTGCACCAGACTTGTCAAATTTATACCCAAAAGGTTTTGAACAAAACTGTCTCCGAGAAAGATCGCTGGCCTTGGGCTTGTCATGGTTCTTGAAGTTAATCCTGTAACAACGAACGAAAGGTTCATCTGAAAGGTGGAATTTTTCCCAAGCAGCTGGCTTTATAAAGACTTTCTACGGACTTCTAGAAGATCATAGGCGATTGGCCAATGGGCTTTGGCCAATGGGGAAAGGGCATTCCCCATTGGCCAAAGCCCATTGGCCAAAGGGGAATTCTCCATTGGCCAATGGGGAAAGGGCATTCCCCATTGGCCAAAGCCCATTGGCCAAAGGGGAATTCTCCATTGGCCAATGGGGAAAGGGCATTCCCCATTGGCCAAAGCCCATTGGCCAAAGGGGAATTCTCCATTGGCCAATGGGGAAAGGGCATTCCCCATTGGCCAAAGCCCATTGGCCAAAGGGGAATTCTCCATTGGCCATTGGGGAAAGGGAATTCTCCATTGGCCAAAGCCCATTGGCCAAAGGGGAATTCTCCATTGGCCATTGGGGAAAGGGAATTCTCCATTGGCCAAAGCCCATTGGCCAAAGGGGAATTCTCCATTGGCCATTGGGGAAAGGGCATTCCCCATTGGCCAATGGGCATTCTCCATTGGCCAATGGGGAAAGGGCATTCTCCATTGGCCAATGGGGAAAGAGCATTCCCCATTGGCCCATTCCAATGGGTGTGTATTGCACAGAATGTTCGCAGCGAGAGTGGTGAGGAGCTCGATATATTTTGTCATTTCTCCAAACAAATCCCCTTTTCAGTTCCATAATTTTCACTTCCACATACATCATTTTAGGTCCAAAACGTAGAAAAACTTGTGCTGGTTGTAGACGTGTGTGGATGGAATCCAGCAGATTTACACGTTTGCTTCCGCGAGCCTCCAAGCGACATGAACTCCAGCCAACTGCTCCATTGAACTCCATGTTAAATGGGACCACAGTTTTCCTCAAAGAAAGAAACGGTACCACTTTTTCAAACTTCCCTGAAGCTCACATCTCTAACTCCCACACACATAAAAAGTATATCAAAACGTTCGGAAGAGTCTCATCATGATGTCCAGATGTTGTCTATTGGATGCTTGGTTTTTGTAAAACAAAAAAAAAGGGGCGAGGGTTTGACTGGTAGTTTAGTTAAAACTCTTACTGTCTATAGACACATGCACACAGCTCGAAGTGTGTGTGTGTGTGTGTGGACCTCAAACACACAGGTCTACACACACACACACACACACTTCAAGCTGTGTGAGTGACCCTCATGGTCACATTTTAGACTGTCAACACAAATCTTTCCTCTTGCTTTTGTGATTCGACTCTTCTTTCCAAAATAAACAAGTCATAATTTTTTGGGGGAAAAAGTACATTCCTGTTGAGTTTTTCTTCGAACACCTCAAGTTGAGCGCCAACTGGTTTCATTTTATTGGAGAGAAGGCAGACGTCTCTATGGACGATATCTCCAAAACAATCCACACTGATGAATATAAATGTTTAAACAACCAAGCCTCTAGTGCAGGTTAATATGTGTTTAAATGAACAGCAGTAATGTAACGGATTCTTACAAAAGACTAACTTGTCATTTTTCTGTTTTCAAAATAAAAGCCCTCCAGCATCTTTCTGTGGACAGAATCCCTTCATAATATTCTATTTTAGAAACAAAAAATACAGTTTACGTTGTTTTTTTTTGTCAAGAAGGCGGATGAGTCGGTTTTCCCTAATTGTGTTTTAGCTGGATTTGTTTGCTCAAAGGACTCTAATGATTGTGAAGTTTATCTGTCACACACACACACACACGCTTAAAACCAATCAGCAGTCAGAGGGCCGCTCGCACTGCTCCATTAGTGGACGATGAAATGGAAGTTAAAAGATTTGTCGCATGAAATACGGCCGGCGAACGAATGATAAAAATCACAAGGCTGTTAAAAAAGATGGATACATCACACAATCAGAACACAGTGTCGGCATCATATTTGCTTTGTTGAAAACCACAGCCTCTCCTCCGGGGCTTCGGCGTGACGCGGGACCGATGCCGTCTGGAGGCCGACAGCTCGTCAAGATGAGTGACAGGAGGGACGTGAGCCGGCGAGGTTAAAGTAGAACCGCAGGCGCGTTCAGTGGCTCGCGGCACAGGCTTTTGATCGCGATAACGTACTTTATTTCTCCCCGTGGACTTCTCTTATGACACTCGTCCTCCACCGGGATGTTCAGAGGTCGCGGTGGAGTCCCGCTCAAAGACACTACAGCCGTACTCGACGGACCTTCAACAGGCCGCCGGCGGACAGAATCTGGCGGACCGTGAGGTTTGATTCTGTATGAATTAAATTATTAGAGCATATTGCAGAAGCTTCATCATCCTTTAGATGCATATGCAAAGCTCTTTCACATATAGTGTGCACATAAAGTAAGGATATTATCTATTTTCATTTGCATACAGGTCAGACACAAAGTAAATAATAATTAAATACATGGGTAGAAGATCTAGAAACCCACTGCAGACTTATTGAAGAAAAAGTCACCTAAAAGCAATAAGAAATATTATATTGTTTTACATACATATAAAATAATAATTATATATAAAATATTATGTTTTTATTGCTTGCATAACCAGCAACCTTTTCATGCAACGTGACATGAAGACGTTATATATGTCTGGTAGTGACCTGTCAATCACAGTAAGCCCCGCCCTTAAGTATACCCTGCTTTATGGTCTGTTTGAAGTAGAGAAGTAGAGACATTTGTATAGACTTCTATAAAGCCAGAGGAGTCGCCCCCTGGTGGTCAGGAGAGAGAATGCAGCTTTAACACATGAAGCATATACTTCTATACAACCAGAGGAATCGCCCCCTGGTGGTCGGGAGAGAGAATGCAGCTTTAACACATGAAGCATAGACTTCTATACAACCAGAGGAGTCGCCCCCTGGTGGTCAGGAGAGAGAATGCAGCTTTAACACATGAAGCATAGACTTCTATACAACCAGAGGAGTCGCCCCCTGGTGGTCAGGAGAGAGAATGCAGCTTCAACACATGAAGCATAGACTTCTATACAACCAGAGGAGTCGCCCCCTGATGGTCAGGAGAGAGAATGCAGGTTTCAAGACACTTCTACATAATTTTCTTAACTTTGTTTCGCAGTATCACGATTATCAGTATCCACACGATCATTTTCCGTCCTCCACTCGGCGCACGTGTTGGGAGCAGCTGGCAGATTGAGTTCGACGGCTGCCGCTCCTCTCGCTCGGCGAGGCCCTGGAGATCCGATGCCGTTTAATTAATGATTTGATAACTGTTGAGGTGTCGAGAGCAGCGCGGGCATGAAATGCGACTACGGGAGGAAGCGGAGCTGAACGCAGGAATTCTCTCTCCACCTGGTCCTCCATATGGTTGGCATCTCACCGTGTTCCACACACTGTTTCACTCGGTGTTCCTCTTGCTCCCTCGCTTTGTCACCCACACACACACACACACACACAAACACACAGATCTCAAGCAGCAGGAGGCATGGTAATGTGTGGCAAATGTGTTGAGAGCTTTGCAGACACTGTACTGTAGAGGAGCTAAAAGGATGAGGGGATGAGAGTGTGTTGTTTTCGCTCATGTGGCGCTGCTTGCATCAGGAGGACGGCGTCAACAGGCGTCAACTTTGGATGAATAAACACGGGTCACAGTAACAGATGATGACCAACCGCGGAGCTGAAAACAACACCGTTCGAGGGGGAGTTTTAATTTTCCCGAGGGGACAGAGGACGTCGTATGCTAAACAGATTGCAAAGCCCTCTGTGGCAAATGTGTGATTTTTTTTTGGAGGGGTTTTCACTGAAATAACATTTGAATTGCTGCAGGTGTGGAGCGTTGAAGAGGAGGAACGTGTGGCTTTTTACTGGCGGGAGGCCGACTGAGGCCGAAGCGTGCAGATGCCGCTGCGGATAGTTGAGGCCGCGATGCGGACGTGAACAGAATCTGGTTTCATTTCAGCTCGGTGTTGCTTTTGCTGCAGCGGTCCCGATCCTTTGGTTCCGGGCCGCACAGTATCAAGAAGTCTAAAAGAAGTTTTATTTTGAAAAATGACCGGATACATAATTCTGTGCGTCCGTCAAAAAGTGATACGCGGTGGTCCAAAAATGAAGCCTACAAGCTAGCAAACATTAGTAAAAAAATAACTTTGATTGTGGAAATATTTTTCTAAAATAAACAATAAATTAGTTGCTTTGTGACCCGACACCCCTCAGGACAGGAGTCGCCCCCTGGTGATCACAGTAGAGGGAATGCAGCTTTAACACATGAAGCATAGACTTCTATACAACCAGAGGAGTCGCCCCCTGGTGGTCAGGAGAGAGAATGCAGCTATAACACACGAAGCATAGACTTCTATACAACCAGAGGAGTCGCCCCTTGGTGGTCACAGTAGAGAGAATACATAAATAAATCTGTTAGTCCGTCAAGAGGTCACATGATACGTTGCTCCAAATAAGACATCCACTAGCTAGCAAACATTGGTAAAAAAATGACTTTGACTGTGGACGTCACTCTCACTCCTTCACGTGACGCCCTTCCACACATCAGTGTCTTCTCCAACCAGCAATACCAGAGCAGAGCAACGCTCAGCGTGCCTTTGGTAGCGCCATGTGCAACTCCAGCTAATCACATTTCTCTTGGAAATGTTCTTCAGCCATTCAACGTCATGTCCAACTTGTCTTCGAGGTGTGCGAGAACATTAAAGACTGATCACAATCATAATCACCTCACGTTAGCTCGTCTGATTCTCTTCTCTCTCTCTTTTTTTTTTAAAGCACTGGGATACCAGGACGATTATTTATAACAAGCACGGCTGCAAGAAGCAAATGTGCACGGCCAGGTGTGCTGTTGCTGAGTGGAGGAGAGGGAAGGAAAAAGAAAAACACAGCTCTCCGGGTCTGGATGATAGGTTATTAAAATTCTTGAATTTGCAGTATGTAAATATGCACCGGACTGCCCACAGAGAGCGCTGCCTCGGTTTCCTCATTACATTCAATATTTCATGGTCTATTCAATTATATATGCACTGCAAAGGGCTCACTGTTGCGTGTTTCCAGCATTTTTTATTTCCCGTGGCCGTGAGCCAGGTGCTGGGTTTGGATTTCAGACAGTGTGGATTAAGAGGACGACACATGCGGGTTCGTGCTCATACGAACCCGACACCATCCCGATCCCAGCGGCGTCGGCCGCCGCGTGTGAAGAGCGTCCATCCGTGGGAGAGGAGAGCTCGTCCTCTGGCCGGCTCTTTGTTGGTAGAAATAAAAGAGTCACAGAAAAACTGTCAGAAAACCCGGCATTGAAATGTCATCGGGGAAAAAAAAGAGTCTGTTTTGCATGTTTTAATTGCTTCTGTTTAAAGTTCAGGCTGCATAGCACGGTCGTGGAGCGTCTGCTGTGTTTGAGCGTAGCACACCACCACGTGTTTGAGTCCAGGTGGAGCCGGTTTCATCCTTTGAAGATACTGCTCTCTTCCTTTCAACCTTCCTGTTACCAATAAATAGGTTTCTATATGCGTAAATTCAGAGCATATGCGTGAGCACCGCTAGCTGCAAGCACCGCTAGCTACAAGCTACAAGCTGCAAGCAGCGCTTACTGCAAGCACCACTAGCTGCAAGTTACAAATGTCGTCATGTTGAGAGCCGTGTGGATGCTTGCAGCTAGCGGTGCTTGCAGCTAGCGGCGTTTTCAGCTTGCAGCTTGTAGCTAGTGGCGCTTGCAGCTAGCGGTGCTTGCAGCTTGTAGCTGGCGGTGCTTGCAGCTTCTAGCTAGCGGTGCTGGCAGCTAGCGGTGCTGGCAGCTAGCGGCGCTTGCAGCTAGCTATGCTTGCAGCTTGTAGCTAGCTATGCTTGCAGCTTGTAGCTAGCTGTGCTTGCAGCTAGCAGCGCTTGCAGCTTGTAGATAGCGGTGCTTGCAGCTTGTAGCTGGCGGTGCTTGCAGCTTCTAGCTAGCGGTGCTGGCAGCTAGCGGCGCTTGCAGCTAGCTATGCTTGCAGCTTGCAGCTAGCTATGCTTGCAGCTTGTAGCTAGCTATGCTTGCAGCTTGTAGCTAGCTGTGCTTGCAGCTAGCAGCGCTTGCAGCTTGTAGATAGCGGTGCTTGCAGCTTGTAGCTGGCGGTGCTTGCAGCTTCTAGCTAGCGGTGCTGGCAGCTAGCCTTTTTAAGGATATGCTGAGGAAATGCTTGCTGATTATGTTGTTTGATGACATGAACAATTCAGAAAGAGACTTGAAAATAAACACTCAATAAAGCCAGTGGTCGACCATATCTCTAAAAAAAAAAAGTATCAAAAGTCAATAGCTTCAAAAATATGACATATTGGGAGGTTTATAATGAAGTATATACAAAAATCAAAAGGAGTTTTTTAAAGACAAAGTGGAGAAAAGGTATCAAAACTTTCTAATTGAGATTTTTCCTTACAAACCTTTCTTGGTATTTTAGTACAGAATGTTTTAGGTCATATACATGTAATATTACATCCTTTATGAAACAAACAAAAGGAGGGCTGACTGTTCCTCCATTCACTGCAGTGAATATGATATTTAATCTTAAGAATGAGCAGAAACAGAATTGAAATCATCACAGAAAAGATTTGCTCGTCATGCAAACGCTCCAAAGCGGGATTTTATTTGTTTGCAGTAATTGCACCAATGTATCACAACCCGTTTGACAATGACTGCACAAAATGGCTCATTTAGCAACTTCTGCTCCAACAAAGAAATGAAGAAAAAAAACAACCTCTCTTCAATATGTTTGATCAGTGGTGGAGATAAAAGCATCATCATCTCTGCTCAGCCTGTCTTCCTCTGTAAGCGCTCAGGAGCGAATTATGGATGCAAAATAATTTCCCGCCTCATTATGACGACGCTCTTGACATTACATAGGGAACGTTGACCTGAACGGAGCGTCGGGAGGCGAGTTTGTTTACAGAAGCAAGCGGCGTGACAGCGCGGCGCCGCTCTGTGCTGCATGAGCACGCTGTCAGGCCTGCGTGGAGGTGTTGTGACAGGACATCCACGAGAAAAACACAACTCATGATGAATGTGTTGTGTTTTTTTACATTCCATCTTATTCCAGCTGATGGCAGACTGTCACGTCTTTAGGTTTCGGTGTTCTAGATTTCCCTAATTAATGTCCCAAAACCAGATAATGGTTGAATGTCCAACATAAATTGTAAAATAGAAAACACAGAATTTTTATTTTACTGAAATAATCCCGACAAACGAAATGTTGTCACATGAAGCATAGACTTCTATACAACCAGAGCAGTCACCCCCTGGTGGTCAGGAGAGAGAATGCAGCTTTAACACATGAAGCATGGACTTCTATACAACCAGAAGAGTCGCCCCCTCGTGGTCAGGAGAGAGAATGCAGCTTCAACACATGAAGCATAGACTTCTATACAACCAGAGGAGTCGCCCCTTGGTGATCAGGAGAGAGAATGCAGCTTTAACACATGAAGCATAGACTTCTATACAACCAGAGGAGTCGCCCCCTGGTGGTCAGGAGAGAGGATGCAGCTTTAACACATGAAGCATAGACTTCTATACAACCAGAGGAGCCATCACTATCCAAAGTGTTAAGTTTAATGGACGACCTTGCTGTTGCACCCTGGGAACTCCACATGTTCCTGCTTACTCAACCTTTTAAAACGCTGTGCATATTATTAATTCGGCGAGTGCCACTTCGGCTTCATTAGCTGCCATTCATTTCCCAAATTGTAGTTTTAGCAGACCCTCCATTATTGCGCCCTGTATTTTTGCACAAGTGCCAGGTTTTATCTGATCATCTCGCCCTCAGCTTCAGCAGTTACTCGGTAAAAGGTTATTGCGCCTCAGGTCACCCAAAACCCTTCACCGGGCCGCCCTCAGAAGTAATTATGAGTTCCTCATTCTGAGCAGCTTAAAGACACAAAGGCGGGAAGCCGCTCTGTCCTCTGAGCCCGAACAACCTGAATGGAAGCCTTTCAGTGTCGAGGATGTTTCTGCTTTAATCCCACTGATGGAGGAGCGTTTTATTAAGAAAGGATTTAATGGAGCAGAGGAGGCGACCGTGAGGTGAGACAGCGGCTCTTCAGGCATTCATCATTTTAATTACATAACATAACACGCGCCGGCATCCCGCCAAGTGATGCATATCGTAGAGCCACAACGTCCCCGGTTTGATTATTTCGTTGCACTTCGTACCTCTTTTTCTAACTTTCCATTGTTTAAAGACTTTCAGTTCTTAACAAATGACCCCAAAATATCAAAGTCGCCAACTGAAATGTTCCTCCAAAGTAAACAATAAATTAGGTGTTTTGTGACCCGACACCCCTAACGACAGGATGACATCTCTGCCTGTCATTTGTATAGACTTCTAAACAACCAGAGGAGTCTCTCCCTGGTGGTCAGGAGAGAGAATGCAGCTTTAACACATGAAGCATAGACTTCTATACAACCAGAGGAGTCGCCCCCTGGTGGTCAGGAGAGAGAATGCAGCTTTAACACATGAAGCATAGACTTCTATACAACCAGAGGAGTCACCCTCTAGTGGTCAAGAGAGAGGATGCAGCTTTAACACATGAAGCATAGACTTCTATACAACCACAGGATCGCCCCCTGGTGGTCAGGAGAGAGAATGCAGCTTTAACACATGAAGCATAGACTTCTATACAACCAGAGGAGTCGCCCTCTGGTGGTCAGGAGAGAGAATGCAGCTTTAACACATGAAGCATAGACTTCTATACAACCAGAGGAGTCGCCCCCTGGTGGTCAGGAGAGAGAATGCAGCTTTAACACATGAAGCATAGACTTCTATACAACCAGAGGAGTCACCCTCTAGTGGTCAAGAGAGAGGATGCAGCTTTAACACATGAAGCATAGACTTCTATACAACCAGAGGATCGCCCCCTGGTGGTCAGGAGAGAGAATGCAGCTTTAACACATGAAGCATAGACTTCTATACAACCAGAGGAGTCGCCCCCTGGTGGTCAGGAGAGAGAACGCAGCTTTAACACATGAAGCATAGACTTCTACACAACCAGACTTCTTTGTGAAACATACCGTTTCCCCTGAATGGACGCAGCAGTACTCGAGGTGGTCAGAAGTCTGCTCCACTGCACCTGTCAGCTCACCTGACAGTGATGTCACTGCGTTCTGCAGTACACTTGTACTTCACTGCAGCAATTACGCCAAAAAGAAAAAAAAACGACTTTCATGGGTGTTGATTGACTTTTTAAGTCTCAGACTTCTTCATCTCAACCAACTTCACAGTTACAAAGTCAAACGTTTCGTTAAACGCTACATGAATATTTAAAGACGACGATGTAGATGTCTTCATTTCCGACATCTTCCTACGTGATTTAGTCCGACACTTTTGGATTTGAAAAGGATGCATCTGTTTTTGGGCCGCACAGCGCGTCCAACATGGACGGACCGGCGGGCCGACGGGTTAATGAAGGTGCCGCGAACAAACGCCGCTCTGAGACGCTAGAGCGGGAAAAGCTGAAAGCTCGTGTTCCCCGGCGAGAAAAGAGGCTGATGAGAAATCTCTGTTTTCAACAAGGCGACACACGAGCTCATCGACTGACACTAACGAGCTCAATTGTTGTAATTGCATCGATTGTTTTCCGACCTGTGGATGTTATTCTCAGGAGGAACTACAACCTTCTTCTCCATCAGACTCTAATGACTTGGGGATGGAGGAGGATGGAGGAGGATAGAGGAGGATGGAGGATAGAGGATGATAGAGGATGGAGGAGGATAGAGGATGGAGGAGGAAAGAGGATGGAGGATAGAGGATGATGGAGGAGAATGAAGGAGGATGGAGGAGAATAGAGGATAGAGAAGGATGGAGGAGGATGGAGGAGAATAGAGGAGGATAGAGAAAAATGGAGGAGGATGGAGGAGAATAAAGAAGGATAGAGGCTGGAGGAGGATAGAGGAGGATGGAGGAGGATGGACGAAGATAGAGGAGGATGGAGGAAGATCGAGGAAAATGGAGGAGAATAAAGGAGGATAGACGATGGAGGAGGATAGAGGAGGATGGAGGAAGATAGAGGAAAATGGAGGAGAATAAAGGAGGATGGAGGATGGAGGAGGAGGATGGATCAAGATAGAGGAGGAAATGGAGAAGGATGGATGTGTGTGTGAAAGAGATGCAAACAAAAGCCAAGACAAAATTAAAACAGCTTTAACTAAAAATACACACACACACACACACACACACACACACACACACACACACACACACACAGACACACACCTGGCAGCAGCAGGGTGGTAAAGCAGAACCAGATAATCAGTCCCAGACTAATCGTCTCTGAAGAAGCTTCCTTCAGCGCCGCGGCGTCTCCGGCTCTCACAGCGGATGGATTTCTCCGGCCTGATTGATCTCACCTTGAACTCGATCGGTGCCGTTGATTGGCGGCTCGGTGATTCCTCGGACCGTCGCTGGTGGCACAGATCAGTGCAGGGGGGGAAAGGAGAAGACATGTTGTTACCTCCAAAAGAAACAGACAACAGACTGATTACCAAGTTGAAGGAACACTCCTCTCAACAGACGGCCATTTTTTTCTTCTTTTTTTATGTTTCCTATGGAGCAAAAAGACTGAAAACACATGTCGATAAAGTATATTACAGACATCAAATCTTCCTTATGTTTATATATTACTATAAAATTGTTTTCCCAACTGCATTCTGGTGACACGTATGCGTTGTAATATGTAAAATGTTCTTTGGATCAATAACATGCTACGCTTTTTTGTTTTGGTAAAGATTGGAGTTTCGGTTAAACGTTAAGAAAAACAGAAGTTTCGGCCCGAAAGCAAACAATCGAGACAGTTTGTTTGACAAAAGTTGATGCTCAAAAGCCTTCAGGTAACATGTCCAAACAGAGCAGAGAGGTCACCTTGGCCCTTTGGCTGTAGCCCTTCATCGTGGAAGTGACCACATATGATCACTTCCACACAATGAGTGTCCTGTAAAGGGTTAAGTACGTCCGTTACGTCATTTAAGATCAAACAAGTTAAAAGTTCTCACTTGGTTTCAAACGGAGGGGACCGAGGGTGAAATACCTGAGACTGTTGACCCACAATGCACCCCGACAGTCTGATACAATGAACACAATCATGCACATGCACATCCAGCAGCCTCCTTTAGAGGGCAGTGGGAGGGGCAACGCTGCAGATGATTATAGAGAAAACACGTCTGAAATCACCTCCAGTCATCAACAAGTTTCCCAGAGTGCGAACATGTAAACAGGCGCCTGTGAGGGTGTGGATACACAACATTTCCTCAACCTCACACACACACACACACACACACAAACAGATGGCAGGTACTTTGGAGATTGTTAGTGATTCAGTCCCATACGTCGTCGGTTTAACAGGTTTTGATAAATCAAAGCCCCAATTTTCTTGTGAAGCGAAACAAAACTTGAGAGGAATTCATCATGAGGATTTGTCGTCGGTACTTTGGTTTCTGTTCCCACAACACATGTAATTGTAATGCCTCGTGTTTAGCAGCTTGTTTTTGCACCTTTTTTGTTTTTCCTTTCCAGAATAATGTGACGGTGTGTAACCCCGACACGATGAACTCTCAGAGGATGAGTTCATGCAGCCAGAGGTCACCGAGTACACAAAATACAACGTGAAAAGCAGCAATGATTATCCAATCATTGATTTGGACTAAATCCATTAACATTGGCGAGAAAAAAAGACACTTTTCTTGGAGTTCGTTGGAAAAGTTATTTCCGCCTTTCCAATCGCAAAAGTGATGGATAGAGACCCAACTCATCCGTGTGACTGCAACTTTATTGACTGACCTCCAAGTTTTGAGGACCACAGTGTTAAATATTTTGGAAAAATATGTAAAAATGTGTGCAAAGCGACTGTTGACGCGCGTATAATCGGCTCTAATATCTGATTAGCATTTGTCCTTGGTGGAGAGCAGTGAACCCTCAAGACTGTTGGTTATAGCGGGAAAGGATTATCGTTATATGCCATCAGGGGGTAACACACACACGCGCACACACACCTGATTATTATTACAGAAAACACATCAATTCAGCTCATAAATAAAACATACAATCACTCACACACAGTGGAGTTTGTACTGTACTTGTGAGGACTCTCGTTGAACTGTTGACCGCGCTCGCTTGACTCGCACAAAGAGAAAATGGCCATTGTTGGGAGTTGTTATGGAGACCACACACACACACACACACACACACACACACACACACACACACAGACAGACAGACAGAATTGACCGGTTAGCTTCCTCCTCTTTTCTGTAAGCCGCTGCAGCAGGACGTCATGGTGGAGCTCACTTGCTAGCTAAACCGCTAGCCGTCCGCTAGCCGGGTTGCTAGTTGAAGCTACGCTGGCTGTGAAGTTGTATTCTTCTACGACAGCGAGGTGCTTGTCCTGCACGTGCTGCAGGCCGGTCTCATAGCAAGACCTACACAAAAAAGTATGTGCTGTAATCAATCATTTCATATGTTATCCGTGACATCACAAACCAGGAAGTAGAAGGCGCTCCCTGCGCTGGAGTCGGTGGCGATGGCAACAACACACATATAAATGGCCGCCGCCTTGGTCCTGTTCTATGTGCATAAAGCTTCGTCTCCTTGTCAAGCCCTCAGGATTTATGCTCTGGTCCCGTCATAAATACCAACTGAAGAGGTTTTGACTTGTCAAGAAAACCTTCGTTAAAACCAGGATACGCGTGTTATCACAATTTTAACCACATTCAGCCAGGTCACTGGACTGTTTTATGTGTTGTTTATGTGAAAATGCCATATTTCCTTCAGCTCACCTCCAAATCAAAACTGAAGACCAAATGAAAGTTGATGGATTTTTCCTGGTTCTGCTTTTACAAGACGTTCCTGTTGGATCTCTCCTCTAATTAGTCATCCCGCTTTCATCCGCATGTGTCATTTGTACTAATAATAGGATTCATATGTGCCGTGTGCCTCTTTTCAAGCCTCTCAACGTGTTGTCAGCGCTCATGTCATCGCCGCTCTTTACCGTAGCCGTGAAATGAATAACCCTGGTTCCTGTAATAGATGTTAATGGTGTGAAGTTGTTTAAGCCTGAGAGGGGACTCTGCCGCGAAATGATCAATTGAAAAAAAAGGGGGTGAATAAACGCCATTAAATCAGCAGATTGGCCTTTCTGGATAAAACTCATTAACCCAGGAACATGTCACTCAAGACAAAATGTCACAGAAAAAAATGGCACCTTTGCTCCGTGTGGAGAGAATTCATTTGAGCCCCGTGAAAAGGTTCAGAGCCCAGAAAACCTCCTGTTCTCCGACCCTGAAGGGCCGGGACGTCTGGATCTTTTATTTCAGCATCAAAAAATCAGACGACAACAGAAGAGAGTTGCGTTTGTATTCATATTCAGCGCGTATACGTCGAGCTGCATGATCTGCTCACGGTGTCACGCCCGGCTGAAAGGTGTAAAACCGCAAAACCGCAAACCTGTGGTAAGGAAGACGGCGCCCTGCGGTACTCCAACGGGTCGCGCACATGTAACATGTAGATGCACCACCATGGGTCACATCCTGGGAATCTGACAGATGCTGATGGGGAAGAAACTCGGCTGAGAATACTTTCAGAGATGAAGAGGATAAGAAAACAAATATATATATATATATATATATATATATATATATATATATATATATATATATATATATATATATATATATATATATATATATAAGAGAGACAAAACCAGCACAACCGGCTAACATAAAGTGAGGTCGGATGCTCTGTGTTGATCCTTCGGGTGTTTTTTGCTCTTAAGCTTGAAAACGAGTTTTCAGTGTTTTTTCTGTTCTTTTTTTTTTTTTTCTACCTTCGGGGAAGCAATGAAAGTTTCAAAAGATTCTGAAAAAAAATCGTGCAGAAACTTTGAAACATTTCCTGAACACAAGACTTGTGTGGAGAAGCGTGTGGAGCGCTGTGCTTTATTTTTTCCTCGTTGTTGTAAATAACGGTGTCGCTGAGACTGAAACGACCATCGCGACATCGTCATGAAGCGCTGCATTTCCTGTCTTGGAAGCGTCCCGGGTGTCACAACGCGGAGAGGCAGAGGCTCCTCACGTCCCACCGACCAGGAAGTCTGTGATTTGACCTTTTTTCGACATCGTCCACGGGGAGTAAAATGTCATTATCGTGAGATTTGTCCACGGAGAGCGGAGAACACGAGCAGAAACGACAGCCGAGATGGATGAAAACGCCGTCCTGGCTTCATGTTGCAGGGAGGAAGAGCTGATGCGGAACAAATACAGTGTTGTTTTTGTGTAAAGGAACACAACATTCAAACTTCAGGTTTTAGGCAGCAAAAGGTTTTAGGTAACGTCCCAAACGTTGATCTCATGGTTGAAACTGTGTTTGTTCGGCAAAACTTCTCCTGTTCGCTGTTGTTTGTCAGTATGTAACACTGCATGACTCACAAGAATACATGTAGTTGATGTGAAGATCTCTAGCTGGGCCCCTCCAAGCTTCTCCAGGCATCTCCAGGCCTCTCCAAGCCCCTTCAGGCCTCTCCAGGCTTCTCCATGCCCCTTCAAGCCTCTCCAAGCCCCTTCAGGCCTCTCCAGGCTTCTCCAAGCCCCTCCAAGCCTCTCCAAGCCCCTTCAAGCCTCTCCAAGCCCTTTCAAGCCTCTCCAAGCCCCTTCAGGCCCCTCTAAGCCTCTCCAAACCCCTTCAAGCCTCTCCAAGCCCCTTCAGGCCCCTCCAAGCCCCTTCAGGCCTCTCCAAGCCCCTTCAAGCCTCTCCAGGCCCCTTCAGGCCTCTCCAAGCCCCTTCAAGCCTCTCCAAGCCCCTTCAAGCCTCTCCAAGCCCCTTCAGGCCCCTCCAAGCCCCTTCAGGCCCCTCTAAGCCTCTCCAAACCCCTCCAAGCCTCTCCAAGCCCCTTCAGGCCCCTCCAAGCCCCTTCAGGCCTCTCCAAGCCCCTTCAAGCCTCTCCAGGCCCCTTCAGGCCTCTCCAAGCCCCTTCAAGCCTCTCCAAGCCCCTTCAAGCCTCTCCAAGCCCCTTCAGGCCCCTCCAAGCCCCTTCAGGCCCCTCTAAGCCTCTCCAAACCCCTCCAAGCCTCTCCAAGCCCCTTCAGGCCCCTCTAAACCCCTTCAGGCCCCTCCAAGCCTCTCCAAGCCACTCCAAGCCTCTCCAGGCGTCTCCAGAGCGGGTTGCAAGCGAGATAAATGTGCAGCGCGAGGGCCGGCCAGAAGAAGTAGTCCCACGAAGGCAACATACGTTTGATAAACATATTCCCACTTCATTGTGCGTGAAGCATCACTTCCACTAGCAGGGAAAGTGTACGTGAAAAGAAAACCAATTACAAGATGAAGACTTCTGACTGCTGAGCGACAGCGACACACGACACACACGGCGAAACCCCTCCCTGTTTGCAGAAATAAATAACACAAAAAATGTTGTCCCCTTTGTTCTGATGGAGTCCATAAACAGGACAAAAGAGTTCATGAATACTGAGCAGCGCTCCCGTGAAGCGCAGCAGCTTCCCGGAGGGTTTCGCTCAGCTCGTCTTCCTCCTCTCGGTCCCGATGCAGCGTCGCTGCTCGAATCACGGCGCTGAAAAGACGGCGCTCAGCTCTTAAAGCCCGCAGTCACTCAGGCCTATCTTAATAGAGATCTCCCTCAGAGAACAAACAATGCACTGAATCGCATCACTTTGGTGGCGGATGCCAACTGGAGACAAAAGATGGTCAGGAGTTAATAGCCGGAGTGAACAGCAGGGACTGAAGGCTCGTGGACACACAAAAAGTGGATATGAAGCTAATCAATCATGACTTGTTGAGATGTAGTGCCTGTTTTTAGTTTTTAACAGTGAAGGTCTCTCAACTCTAAGATGCATCACGCTGTTACTTCCCTCCTCCGGCGTCATCGGGCCTGAACCTCTGAACCTCTCGTGGATCACACGGAGACATCAGCGCCGTCCTTAAAATAACGGCCTCTTCTTCCTCGCGGCGATTCATTTTCAAGAGGAAAATAGGTCGGAAGTTTCCACAGGAAAGGTGTTTTTTTCTTTCTTTCTGGTGTGTAATTACAAGAAAAAGATGGATGGACGGACATTTTGTAGCTTTCTCGGTGAAAGTTGTGGACCAGACTCAGCTCTCTGCCATCTCATCGCTGGCTGGTCTTGATTGAAAGCCGCAGACCCTCATCCGGCGCTCGCTCGGCTCCTCGAGCCAAACAGGAATTAGAGCCGAGCGCGGCGGAGAGGCTCGCGCCGACGGCACATAATTACAGTAAAAGGTCAACGGAGAGCCAATCTGCTCTAATGACTTGGAGTGGAAGCGTCGGGCCGGCGGACACGGAGACGCAGCTGCCGCTCGTTACCGAGCTGTTGCAACCGGAGCGTTTACACTTCACAAGCTTTTGTTGTTTTACAGAAGAGCAGGAGAACCCTCTGCTGCTGGGACTGTTGCTAACGCACTGCGATGCTAACACACTGCGCTGCTAACGCGCTGTGACGCGATGCTAACACATTGAGCGTGTCTGCTAACGAACACTTGCACACTTCGAGCACTGACTTTCAGTGCTTAGTGCGCCACACTGACAGAACCAGCAGGAATCAGAGCACTGAAAGTACCCGGATGACGCACTGCAAACGATCAAAAAATGCAGTGTAAGGCGACACTGCTCGCACTGAGCGGGCGCCATCTTGGCTACGTAGCGGAAGAGGAGGAGCCCTTTCGCGTATCAGCGGTAATTAAACACTGCACTGATAATAAAATGACGTTTTGAGATTAAAGCCGGCGACATGAGTATTTGGTGGAGTTAACGATGTGTACCGAACAGTTAGCATACCTAGCTAGGTAGCATTAGATGCCATTGGATTTGCATGGCAGTTATGATACGATAGCAGGCAAATCCACCACCCGGTCCTCTTGCCAGTCCGACGACAGACAGCTATGTCGGTCAGTAGTGTTAACAACAGCTGTTCTGTTAAACAACCGAAATGGCAATTGAAATAATGGATTAACAATGGATTATGCTCAGTTTAATAACGGGTTAACATGACAACACAAACGTTTGCCCGTCAACACACGCCGTCCGCTAATTAATAACGTTGCGACAGCTATCTAAGCGTGTCATTCTAGACATAGATGTAGCTATTATATTATTATATTATAGTATGTTCAAGTTTTAAACTGCAAAGCAAAAGGGTTCAAGGTTTCTGTGGGTAGTGTCTTGTGGAGTTTTAGAGGCATATTGACACAATAATTAGGTTAAGAAGCACTTTGAAATATTACAAACTCATAAATTGTGAGCCAATTATAGGGAAATTCTGGTGTTTACAACAATTTGTGCATTTAAAAGTAGTCGTGATGTGGAGCATAACACTGAGCGGCTATCCTCTCTCTCTTCTCTGCCCCAGAGACGCTTCCTGGAGGTTCTGGTTCTGGTGCCTACTGGTCCTCTGCAGCCCTCCTGACATCTGCGTCTGGCTCCAGCAGGTTTTGGTGAGGCAGACGTTGTGGAGCACAGTGCAGCACACAATGACCTCCGGCACAAACTTCACATCCACGACTCTCCTGCACAGGAGCGCAGCGATCTGTACACTCATCCTGTGCACCACCCATGGTCCCAGCCATGAGGTCATTGAATGACTCTCTGGTGAGTCTGAAGTCCACCCTCATGTCACTGTCGCCATCCAAATACAATGCCAGCAGTGACATTGCAATATTGATCTGGCAGCGCTGCCTGGGGCTGGGTGGCTGCTGTAAAGCGTGTGGGGAGTGGCAGGGAAGATTATATTAATATGCAAGTCATTTAATCAATAAAATGTTGTCCCTTGAGGTTGTGAAGTCTTTTAATGCCTTTTCTGATTTATACTAGAATTGATGCATGTTTGTAACAATAATTAATACGCCTGTGTGTTCAATTGCTAATTGATTCCTGTATCAGGGTAAACTTAACTTCATAAGAAATGGGTGTATGTGTATAAAAGTACAGTCAGTCAAGGTAGGCCTATTACTGTGTGAATTCAAGCTGATGATGCCTATCACTTCCGTGATGTTCATTGCAACTATTACATGAAGCTATGCTGTGAATGTGAGGCAAAATCACAAATTTCTATACCATCTCGAGTAGAGCAAGAAGGCGGAGGTTCATGTCGCGATTGTGGAGGTATTGCAGTTTCCACATGGTGTGGAGAAAGCTAACGCTAACACGCTGCGCTGCTAACACGTTGCGACGCTAACACGTTGCGACGCTAACACGCTGCGACGCTAACACGTTGCGACGCAATCTGCAAAAACTTGCCATTCAAGGGATATTGCATTTTTTAAATATATTTCACAAGATTCAGGTATTTATAGGTTTCACATTTATGAAGCTCAATAATTGACATGTTGTGTCTAATTTCATTAATCAGGACATAAAATATAAAATGCTTGATTTGAAAAATTTGGGTTGAAACTGAAACATGGGGCAAAAACGCTTAATCCATGAACATAAACCCTCCATGCATCCCTGGATTTCCCATTACTGGAATAATGTTTCATGAGCAGACCCACAAGAGGTGGATCGTCGTTGTTTTCAGGTGAGCTCCACGTAAGCGTCGCGGCGCTGAAGCTGAAGCGTGGTGGTGGAAACGGTGTAATAACAAGCGGAGGTCAACAGAAGAGACGCAGCAGCAGGAGAGCGGGGAGTCATCAACAACTGAAGCCGCCATTTGTCACCCGGCGGTTTCACCAGAATGGAGAGATAAAAGAACAAATCCAGTGCAAAATGTCAGAAAAGCTTATCATGTGGAGAAAAAAAAGAAAGCGGTTTGTTCTTTAAGCATTTCCATTAATCTGATGAGTTACCGCGAGATGACAAAAATCACATAAAGACGTGATTTTTGCTCATCGGGTGAAACACGGGCGAGCTCGTGTTTATTCTGAGGTTCGAGGTGGAATCGATAGAAATCCATTTCGACTTCGCCGCCCTCGTGTGTCACTGTCTGCGCCTCCGCCGCCGTGAACACACGATCCTTCAAGCCCGAGCGCTGCAGCGCCTCTGCCTCCGACAAGCCGGCACATTCATCATCCTCGTTCACGGCAACAGTACATTTGATTGAAATGGAGAAAAACAACCACCGACCGAAGAAATGCGAAGCCGTCCTGAGGTGTGTTTGTCTGGTTTTCTGTGTAATCTCTCTCTGGTGGTTCTCTGGGTTTATAATCTCACAGACATGGATGGATTACTGAACGGGCTCACGGGGACCAGGGGCCCAACGTGCAGGGGGCCTCCACCTGAGACAGCGACCAGGAAGTGTGTCAAACTCACCACGAAGAAACATAGAAGGACAACAAAGATACTCAAAACAACTACAAAGAGACACAAAATCACAACAAAGAGACTCAAAACAACTACAAAGAGACACACAATTACAACAAAGAGACACAAAATGACAACAAAGAGACTCAAATCAACTACAAAGAGACACAAAATGACAACAAAGAGACACAAAACAACTACAGAGACACAAAATGACAACAAAGAGACTCAAAACAACTACAAAGAGACACAAAATGACAACAAAGAGACACAAAACAACTACAAAGAGAAACAAAATGACAAAAAGAGACTCAAATCAACTACAAAGAGACACAAAATGACAACAAAGAGACACAAAACAACTACAGAGACACAAAATGACAACAAAGAGACTCAAAACAACCACAAAGAGACACAAAATGACAACAAAGAGACTCAATACAACTACAAAGAGACACAAAATGACAATTAAGAGACTCGAAATTTAAAAAAGAGACAAAATTACAACAAAAAGACTCTTCAAAGACTTCAAAGAGACACAGAAAGTGTTTGTTCCACTCGTTTTGATATGTGTTGTATGAATAAGATGTATTATTATCAACCACACAAGATATGTTTTTAGATTAAACCTGAGACTAATAGTCAACAATTGAGCGTTAAGTATCTCCCTCTCTCTCAGCTTGAGAGCCGCTCCCTCTTCTTCCTCTTCTTCCTGCTCTTCCTGTTCTTCCTGCTCTCCAACACAGCGAGCTTTGCTCTGACTGCACTTCCTTGTTTCCTCCCCTTGTTGTTCAGGTCAGAGCTCACAGTACAGTCACTTATGACAAAGTGAAACTTAGACAGTCGTCGTCTTTGAGAGGTGAAATGGCGGAGAAAGGAGTTCAGCTGGACCGGGAGAGCTTCTCTTGTTCCATCTGTCTGGATCCACTGAAGGATCCGGTGGCTATTCCCTGTGGACACAGTTACTGCATGAACTGTATTAAAGCCCACTGGGATGAAGAGGAAGGTAAGAAACTCTACAGCTGCCCTCAGTGTAGGCAGACCTTCGCACCGAGGCCTGTTCTGCTAAAAAACACCATGTTAGCAGATTTAGTGGAGCAACTGAAGAAGACTGGACTCCAAGCTGCTGCTGCTGATCACTGCTATGCTGGACCTGAAGATGTGGCCTGTGATGTCTGCACTGGGAGGAGAATGAAGGCCTTCAAGTCCTGTCTGGTGTGTCTGGCTTCTTACTGTGAGAAACATCTTAAGCCTCATCGTGATGTCCCTCCATTAAAGAAACACAAGCTGGTGGAGCCCTCCAACAAGCTCCAGGAGAACATCTGCTCTCGTCACGATGAGGTGATGAAGATCTTCTGCCGTACTGATCAGCAGTGTATCTGTTACCTCTGCTTAATGGATGAACATAAAGGCCACGACACAGTCTCAGCTGCAGCAGAAAGGACCGAGAGGCAGAGAGAGCTGGAGGGGAGTCGACTGAACATCCAGCAGAGAATCCAGGACAGAGAGAAGGACCTGAAGCTGCTCCATCAGGAGGTGGAAGCCATCAATCTCTCTGCTGATAAAACAGTGGAGGACAGCGAGGAGACCTTCACCGAGCTGATCCGTCTCCTGGAGAAAAGAAGCTCTGATGTGAAGCAGCAGGTCAGATCCCAGCAGAGAAGTGAAGTGAGTCGAGTCAGAGAGCTTCAGGAGAAGCTGGAGCAGGAGATCACTGAGCTGAAGAGGAACGACGCTGAGCTGCAGAAGCTCTCACACACAGAGGATCTCAACCAGTTTCTACTCAGCTACCCCTCACTGCCACCACTCACTGAGTCTACACACTCATCCAGCATCAACGCCCGTCCTCTGAGATACTTTGAGGACGTCACAGCGGCTGTTTCAGAAGTCAGAGATGAACTACAGGACGTCCTGAGAGAGAAATGGACCAACGCCTCACTGATGGGAACTGAAGTGGATGTTTTACCGTCAGGACCAGAGCCCACGACCAGAGCTGCATTCTTAAAGTATTCATGTGACATCACACTGGATCCAAACACAGCAAACACATGTCTGTTGATATCTGATGGGAACAGAAAAGCAACATTTATGGATGAACAACAGTCTTATTCTAGTCACCCAGACAGATTCAATGAATGTGAGCAGGTCCTGAGTAGAGAGAGTCTGACTGGACGTTGTTACTGGGAGGTGGAGAGGAGTGGAGGAGAGGTTTTTATAGCAGTTGCATACAAGGATATCAGCAGATCAGGCAGCTTTGATGACTGTATGTTTGGACAAAACCACAAATCTTGGTCGTTAGATTGTGATTTAGATGATAGTCCTTGCTTTAGGTACAACAAAGTCCACACTCCCCTCTCTGTTCCTGTGTCCTCCAGAGTAGGAGTGTACCTGGATCACACAGCTGGTGTTCTGTCCTTCTACAGCGTCTCTGACACCATGACTCTCCTCCACAAAGTCCAGACCACATTCACTCAGCCCCTCTATGCTGGACTTGGTTTTTATTATTATAGAGCCTCTGTTGAGTTGGTTAAACTGAACTAGACAGAAGTCCCTGAAGGGTTCAGCTCATGTCGTCTCCATGTTTGTGTCTGAGAGCTGATTGTTGAGGCGTTTCTTCACTGCAGAGATCATCTGTCGTTTCTCTGCAGGAACATTTAAACTTTAAAATGTCTGATGAATATTTGCATTGAAGCTTTTGAATATTGTTTCTCTTCCACTGCATGTTTCTGAAGAGAGAAAGCACCAGACCTTCATTCATCTGAGATATTTGTGTGTGTATTTGTAAGGAAATCTTGATCGACATCTATTATTTACATTTTGTATTATTAATCTAAATATGTAAAGTAGCTCAAGCTGTACAAAGATACTCAAGTAAATAAAAAGTACTTCATGTATGTAGCTGCTATCTTAAGTTGCCATTTGGTACAAACCTTTTATTTAAATATATTAATATATGGACAAAATACTCATTAGTGATAAACAACACATGTATATTCCACATGTATAAATGCAAATAAAGAATTTGAAAATGAATTAAATCACTTCTCATTTCTTTATTCTTTTCTCACGTGTTTTCCTTCTTGGGTGTTGCACCCTGTGATTCTTGTGATTGTATTTCATGTTGTCAAAGAAAGGTGCAGACATGCAGCTTCTATTTGCATTATTTTATATTGGTAGAAGTATAACTCACCTGCGGAGTACCACAGGGATCAGTGATCGGTACACTACATTTTTGCTGACAATACAAACTTATTTTCTTCACGAAAGCGTTTGAAGGAACTTTTGTTTGCTGTTGAAAAGGAGCTAGAAATGATAAACTCTTGGTTTGATGTTCATACTGTAGCGACCCCTCAGGAAAGCTACGAGACGTTAGCTTGATTATTGTGCGGTTTATTCGGGAACAAGAACAGGCTACAAAACCTCTTAACGTGCTTTACACTCTGCTCCCGGTCACAGACTCACTCTCAACATGCTCGTTACACAACAACCTCCCACCTCACTCGCTCTGCCAAACACAGGCGTGCTCATGTGCAGCACCACGCCTCATCGGCTACGATGACTCACAGCCACACAGCTCATGTATTCACTGACCTCCTGAACGCAGAAATGACAACAACCAGTATTCTTATCGAGGAGAACTTCTTCCTGTGAACAGAACAACACTGATAACATGACAGGTTAACAATCCTCTTGAGACACAAAATGACAACAAAGAGACTCAAAACAACTACAAAGAGACACAAAATTACAAGAAAGAAACTCAAAACAACTAAAAAGAGACACAAGATGACAACAAAGTGACTCAAAACAACTACAAAGAGACACAAAATGACAACAAAGTGACTCAAAACAACTACAAAGAAACACAAAATGACAACAAAGTGACTCAAAACAACTACAAAGAAACACAAAATGACAACAAAGTGACTCAAAAACAACTACAAAGAGACACAAAATGACAACAAAGAGACTCAAAACAACTACAAAGAGACACAAAATGACAACAAAGTGACTCAAAACAACTACAAAGAGACACAAAATGACAAGAAAGAAACTCAAAACAACTACAAAGAGACACAAGATGACAACAAAGTGACTCAAAACAACTACAAAGAGACACAAAATGACAAGAAAGAAACTCAAAACAACTACAAAGAGACACAAGATGACAACAAAGTGACTCAAAACAACTACAAAGAGACACAAAATGACAAGAAAGTGACTCAAACCAACTACAAAGACACAAAATGACAAGAAAGTGACTCAAACCAACTACAAAGAGACACAAGATGACAACAAAGTGACTCAAAACAACTACAAAGAGACACAAAATGACAACAAAGTGACTCAAAACAACTACAAAGAGACACAAAATGACAAGAAAGTGACTCAAACCAACTACAAAGAGACACAAGATGACAACAAAGTGACTCAAAACAACTACAAAGAGACACAAAATGACAAGAAAGTGACTCAAACCAACTACAAAGACACAAAATGACAAGAAAGTGACTCAAAACAACTACAAAAAGACACAAAATGACAACAAAGTGACTCAAAACAACTACAAAGAGACACAAAATGACAACAAAGTGACTCAAAACAACTACAAAGAGACACAAAATGACAAGAAAGAAACTCAAAACTACAAAGAGACACAAGATGACAACAAAGTGACTCAAAAACAACTACAAAGAGACACAAAATGACAGACTCATGCTTAACAGGCTCGTTACACAACAACAACCTCCCACCTCATTCGCTCTGCCAATCACAGGCAAATCAAATCTCATGCTTACCACCACAACTCATTGGCGACGATGACTCCACACAACATGAGACATTCACTGACCTCTGCACGCAGTAATTACGATAACCAGTCTTGTTATCTAGAAGAACGTCTTCCTGTGAACAGACCAACCCTGATAAGATGACAGGTCAACAATCCTTATCACTCAGCCCGTTATCTGCTAATATAAAGCAAACTAAATCCATGTTTTTTGGAAAGCAAATGGAATTAAAGGGGATATTAAATAAAATTGAAAGAGTTGACTTATACTTCCATGTCTATCTTAATGCGTGAAGGTGTGTGGATCAACCTATACAATGTGTAGTAATAATGCTGGTTATTATGAGCACACAAATCCACTGTTTGTCAGATCTTATGTTATGAAATTAAATGATTTGGTATATTTTAAGCTAAAGCAAAGTCACTGCCAGACTGTGTACAAAGGTTGTTTTCAATACATGAGTGTAAACATGATTTGAGAGATGTTTGTAAGTTTACTGCACAAAAAGCTAAAAAAAAAAAAAAGGGGGATTAAAAGATTTATCTCTATTGTAGGAGTTCAACTATGGAACAACACCAACATGGTCAAAAGGATTGTTTATGAAACTATTTTTCAGGGTTTAACTGTGAATGAAATGTAAGTTTATATATAAATATTCACACCGTATTTAAATAATAATTTAGGATAGGAATGTATAAGCGTTATGCTTCTACCTGTACCTGTTCAGTCTTTCTTTGTTGTCTATTAGATTGTGGCTTTACTTATTGTATTGTATGTAATGATTGACTGAATAAAACACAAACTCGTACTCATTTAAACAAGTTTCCGGAGTGCATTTTAAAAAACTTTAATTATATTCAAGTTTTACATTGAATCCAACAGGTTACATGTCAAATCACTTCTATCATTTAAAACGAGTTCTGATTTCAACCAAGAACAGAAAAGAACGATACAAGTGTAATTACTAAAACTACAAAGAGACAAAAAGAACTACAAAAAAGTCCATATTTGACATTTGCTCTGCGGTCAAAACACGTTTAAAGGCATCAGGTGCAGCACCGGTGGTTCGATCCTCTTCCTAGGTCTCTCATTTAAGGATCCTGGGTTGAGTATGAACACCGGATTGTTTTTCAATTTGCATACACACAAAAATAAAAATGTCCCGTGAGAACGTCCTGCTGGGAAGGTCATGAGCTCAGAACATAACGAGTGATCGGAGCAAGGGGAGGAGCCAGCAGGAAACAGCTGGCTGGGCTCCGAAAACTGTTCAAACTCATGCCGTGTGAACGCGTTGGTGGCGTTGAAGCGATGTATTTTTGTAAAATGTTTTCTCACATTGGTCACAGCTGAAAGACTTAACTCCTGTGTGCATAAGTTGGTGTCGTTTAAGGGAGCCACTCTGAGTAAACGTTTTCCCACAGTGGTCACAGCTGTGTGGTTTCTCTCCAGTGTGAGTAACTTGGTGTCGTTTAAGGGAGCCACTGTGAGTAAACATTTTCCCACATTGATCACACCAGTAAGGTTTCTCTCCAGTGTGAATGCGTCTGTGGATTTTCATGTATTCTTTAGTGGTAAACTGTTTGTCACAGTGGTCACAGCTGTGTGGTTTCTCTCCAGTGTGAATGCGTTGGTGTCGTTTAAGGGAGCCACTCTGAGCAAACGTTTTCCCACATTGATCACACCAGTAAGGTTTCTCTCCAGTGTGAATACGTTGGTGTAGTTTAAAGGAGCCTCTCCGAGCAAACGTTTTCCCACATTGATCACACCAGTAAGGTTTCTCTCCAGTGTGAATACGTTGATGGATTTTAAGATTATTAGGAACCGCGAACGCTGCCCCACATTGGTCACAGCTGTATGGTTTCTCTCCAGTGTGAAGGCTTTTGTGGATTTCCACGCCTCTTTTAGTGCGAAATTCTTTGTCACATTGGTCACAGCTATACGGTTTCTCTCCAGTGTGAGTAACTTGGTGTAGTTTAAGGGAGCCACTCTGAGTAAACGTTTTCCCACATTGATCACAGCTGTATGGTTTCTCTCCAGTGTGAAGACGGTGATGGACTTTAAGGCTACAACGAAACGCAAACGCTGCCCCACATTGGTCACAGCTGTACGGTTTCTTTCCAGTGTGAACCTTCTGGTGAAGACGTCCCTTCCCTCTCTTTTTCTATTGCAAAAGACAGAGAGAGGGTGAGAGACAGAGAGAGGGTGAGAGACAGAGAGAGAGAGAGTGTCAGTGAGAGGACATGGTGGAGCGAGTTATCTGAAACCATAAACATTTAGAAAAACCCTTCGTGTTCCAGTTTGACTCATGCATCACCAGCTCTGGCCACACGGGGGCGGGATTTTAATAATTCATCTTTTTGATCCATTCGTCGAAAAGTAGATTTACGATCAAAAAGTCTGATAGGTTGTTAGTTAGTTAGATAGTTTCTTTCTGACCAGATGACTACATAGTTATTTCCATAAGTATGAGCACATGTAGAGTTACATAATTTTACAGATGTGTTTGATTATGTAGACATAATACCTTTAACCAATACACACATGCAATTACACTATGAACAATGAGACAGCCAGTCTCTGTGCTGTATGGCAGAATTGTGAATATTCACACATGTTGCAACTATTTGTTGCACTTGTTTATGCTCCTATTACAACTATTTACAGATGAACTGAG
>NW_027176240.1:905798-925798 GCF_023055335.1 Clinocottus analis | reverse complement strand
AGCTGCTGCTGGGTACTGCGCCTGACGCGCACCTGCAGGCCGGGGGGTTTGGGTTCTGACCGGGTCCAGTCGGGGGTTCTGAACCTGCCGTGTGTTTCAGGTGAGAAGGTGGCCGACCTGTCGGCGCTGCAGTTCAACGTGACCCAGAAGGACCGCCTGGTGACCACGGAGAGAGGAAGTCAGCTGACCACAGACCTGATCCTCTGCTGCACCGGACTCAAGGTCAACTCTGCTGCCTACGGACCCAGCTTCTGTGAGCGCGCACACGCACACACACACACACACACACACACACACACACACACACACACACACACACACACACATACACGTAAGCACATATAAATGTACAGTGTATATACACACATGTATATGTATATACACACACAAATGTGTGTCTCTAGACACACACATGTACATAAACACACAGACGTATATACACACACGTATAAACACATACATATTTGTATACACACACGCGTACATAAGCACATATATATGTACAGTATATATACACACATGTGCATGTACATACATACACATGTATATACTTATACACACACAGATATGTATGTATAGACACGTGTATATGTATAGACACGTGTCTATACATACGCAACGTATGTATATACACACACGAATATACACACCCGTATATACACATACATATGTGTAAACACACACACACACACACACAGACAGAACTACTTTAACTGATGTTTTCAGCTGCACTTTAACTAATGATTTATAATAATAATAATAATAATAATAATAATAATATATACAATTATATACAAAACAATGCAGCCACTAGAGGGCAGCGCATGTTCATTCTTCTGTCTGTCAATACGGATCAGAGTGAGACGTCCTCTCAGGATCCAGAGCAGGTTCTTGTCTGTCAATACGGATCAGAGTGAGACGTCCTCTCAGGATCCAGTGCAGGTTCTTCAATGGGAACCGATCGGTTGATTGATCCGTGTCGCGTTGCCGTTGACAGCCGGCTGCCTGGCAGAAGGCGGCGCTCTGCAGGTGAACGACCACCTGCAGGTTCGAGGGTTCAGCAACGTCTTCGCTGTCGGCGACTGCGTCGACGTCAAGGAGCCCAAGACGGCGTACAACGCGGGTCTGCACGCCGCCGTGGTAGCGACCAACATCAGCAACATGCTGAGCGGGAAGCCGCTGACCTCTTACCGCTCAGGTACACACACCTGTCTGTCTAGTTGCTGTCTGTTTTCAGTTGCCCGGCTGTGTTTAGTTGCCTATCTGTGTTTTGAATTGCCCATCTGTTTTTAGTTGCTCGTCTGTTTTTAGTTGCCATCTGATTTTAGTTTCCTTTAATTGCCCATTTGTGTTTTTAGTTGCTGGTCGACTGACTGTGTTGCTGGTTGCGTGTGTGATTGTTGCTAGGTAACTCCACCATGTTGCTGGCGATGGGCCCTAACGACGGCGTGGGTCAGTTGCACGGGTGGAAGTTGCCTCGTTGCGTCGTTGCTCTGGGGAAGAGTCGAGACCTGCTGCTGTGGAAGAGCTGGAGGGAGATGCAGCAACAGCAACCCTGAGACAGACAGACAGACAGACAGACAGTGAGACAGACAGACAGTGAGACAGACAGACAGTGAGACAGACAGACAGACAGACAGACAGAGAGACAGACAGACAGTGAGACAGACAGACAGACTTTTTGGGGCTCCTATACTTATGAGGACCTTCAGTCTCGTTAAAAAAGATCAAACAGTGTTTTTTAAACTTTGCTACAATGTTCAACTTCAAATGCAAGATTTGGTTTCATAATAAACATTAAAAAGCCTTAAATTGACACAAAGTTGCTTCTTTTATCTTTGAGGTTTCACTGACACTGAAAAAAAGAAAACAAAGTGCATCTTTATAAACAGCTTCTTTATTACGTAAAGTCAAAACAATAAATTCAAATATTTGAAACCTGAAGATCATCAACAGCAGAGATGTAAAAAAGTGTGTTCGTCATCAAACTCTCACAATATTAATAACAACAACACTGAAGGACAGATTGAACCGGTTGTAAAGAAGATTCTCAGCTTCAGTAAAAATAAAGTCTGGTGCAAAATATTAAAAGTACAAACTGATAATGTGATATTAATAGTTTAATAAACGTGCTGAGACTCCAACTGGTTCCTCTGCTCTAAATACTATATTTTATATAAGGTTTCATTTCTCTAATGGTGTCATGGAAATATCCATTTTTCTACTTTTGCCATCTTTTTAGTTTTACATTGAATCCAACAAGTTCTGTGTTAAACAACTTAAATCATTTAACACAAGTTCTGATTTCAGTATGAACACAGGATTGTTTTTTTCATTTGCGCACACAAAGAAGCAGCTCGTTGGCTGGAATCCAAAAACTGTTCAAACTGATGCCTTGTTAAAGCTCTGCACTAGCGTAAAATGCTTCCCCACATTGGTCACAGCTGTACGGTTTCTCTCTAGTATGAATGCGTTGGTGTATTATAAGGTTGCAAGTCTGAGAAAACGTTTTCCCACATTGATCACACCGGTAAGGTTTCTCTCCAGTGTGACAACGTCTGTGGATTTCCACGTCTCTTTTAGTGTTAAACTCTTTGTCACATTGATCACAGCTGTATGGTTTCTCTCCAGTGTGACTGCGTTGGTGGACTTTAAGGCTACTAGGAACTGCAAACGCTGCCCCACATTGGTCACAGCTGTACGGTTTCTTTCCAGTGTGAACACTCTGGTGAAGACGTCCCTTCCCTCTCTTTTTCTATTGCAAAAGACAGAGCGACAGAGTCACTGAGAGGACATGATGGAGCGAGTTTTCTGAAACCATAAACATTTAGAAAAACCCTCCATGTTCCAGTTTGACTCATGCATCACCAGCTCTGTCCACAAGGGGGCGGGATTTTAATAATTAATCTTTTGATTAATTTGTCGAAAAGTAGATGTAAGATCAAAAGAGTGTGATAGATTGTCACTGTGGTTCAGTGGCATATGTGCATACTATATACATATAGCTTTAGACCCCCTTTTCTCTTGATACTTATTAATTTAGTTTCATTCTTTTTTGTTGTTTGCTATACTTTGTTTGTTGGTTGATCGGTTTATAATTTAGGAAACACGGCAGTTATAATTATGACAGGTTTAGGACCAGCATGCATTGGGGTGGCCTGTGTTTTTTTGTTTGTTTACCAGAACAGAAAAAGCAGCAAATGTGTTCTTTTGTTTGCTTGTTTTGTTAAATAAATCAAGAGGAGAACAAACACTTTGCAAACAAACCCCCATGATGCATCATCGGCTCGTTTTAGAGCACCGGAAACAAAGGAGGTCACACACACCAACGAAAGCCGCGTTCGTTTACAAACTCCGCCATTGTGTCGCCGTGTGGAGGGCGCCGAAACGCACGCGCTGGAAAAGATGGCGTGGACGCAGCGTTCACTTCCTGTTTGGGTCTTTACGAGCAGCCGTTAAGTTCAACACGTTATAATTCTACTTCTGCAACATGAAGCAGCGGTTAGTCAGCGGTGGTATCAAACCTACGGAGCGAACGTCTGAAGTCACGGTTTGAGGCCTTGAGGAGGACTTTACTTTCCTCATCAATACATTATTTTGTTTTGCACAACTTTTGCGACGTTCACACAGAAACTGTAAAGGAACAAAAACATAAATCACTCCAGAATGACAGAAACTTCAGACAAGGAAACAGGAAACAAGAGGGAGGAGACGACAAGGAAACAGGAAACGAGAGAGAGGAGACGACAAGGAAACAGGAAACGAGAGAGAGGAGACAACCAGGTCTGATTGGTAATACTTTAGTTAATCAAATCATGTCTGCAGATGATCAGTCCGTGTAGTGCTGGTTTCCAGCAGCTCCTCACTACATGTACTGTCTCTTGTGTGGAACAGGTATAAATACATGGCAGTAAGAGTACTATCTCACTCCATCAAAGTACACGCAATTCTCACAGCACAAACAGTACACACAGTACACACAAACACTGACCTGAACACCTCCAGAGGACGGGCCTGCTGCTGGTCTCTTGGTTTTGCTCCTGCGGTCCGGTTCCTCCTCCATCCTGGTCTCTGGACTAAGCTAGCAGTTAGCTCACGGAGGCTAATTAGCTAACGAGCTAACGGAGCTAAAGCTCGCTTCCGCTCGAGTCCGTGGAGAATAAACGTCACCGAGGAGTTAATATAATATACTGTAATATTAATATAGTACTTTATACACGTCACCTGAGTGTTTTCTGCTCTTTCCGATCGCAAACAGAAGGTAGCGCTTGAACCCGAGACCACGATGAAGGAACGTCACTTCCGGGTCACTTACTTCCGGTCACGTGTTTTCGTGTAAAGAGAGAACGTCGCCCCTGGAGCTCAGGAGAGAAACAACATGTACTATTGTAGTACCCACTGTTCAGTACTACTGCACTCAGTTCGAGGTACTTGTATTTCCTTGAAGTACTTTGTCTTCAGTACATTTTACTGCACTACATTTAGACTTTTATAATGATCGATGTGCTGATTATTGATCTGATATCAGTGTTCAATCAATAAGTTGTTCACCTCTTTTTTATTCTTTAACTTCAACATAAAAACACGAAAAGTACTTACAAATAAATAAATAACATTAAAAAGAAGGAAGATGAAGAGGAGGATGAAGGCTGCCACCTTTCCTTCTTCCTTCTGTTCCTGAAGCTGCCATCTCTCCCTTTGACACAACATGTGCCGTCAAATAACTTGATTAGATCTCACAAAACATCCGGATTCATATTTTATGTACTGATATCACATCTCAAAATATGAATGTAATAATTACGTCACAAAAACGACTCATACAAATGAATATTCACTTATCTGCACAACTGTTTTGAGGCTCCAAGACTTCGATCTCACCCGATTTTTTTTTTTTGTCCCCCTGCCTATATATCCGTTGTAGAAAAAAACATTCTTGGTGACAAGTTATTTGTACGAATCTGATAAGACAAGAACAAAAAAAAGATATGCGTTGACGTCTTTCAGACAAAACAAGACGTTTAAGGACAGTAAGACAGCTGAAAAAAGAAACGTGTGAACTCAAAACTCGTCGCCAAACAGTAGGACTTAAATTGTGTTTTTATTACTATTCTACTGTTTATTTATATTAATTACTTATCTCTACTTTAAATTTCTGTGAATAAGGGCTGCTGTAATCCCATAGTTTCCCCATGGAGGGACTAATAAAGGACTATCTTATCTTATCTTATCTTATCTTACCTGATTCACTCAGTTTGGGTCTTTATTTCAGCTCCCTGACCCAGAAATGATCTTTTTTTGTTTTAATACCGTCTCTAACAGAGTCTTTCTGTCTTAGTTAAGACAATAAAGTCTGTATTTATTTTTTTATATACTTCATATATAACTATCCATGAGTCTGGGAAAGACAGGCCACAAGGAAAGAAGCACACACACACACACACACACACACACACACACACACACACACACACACACACAAAACATGCAGGTAAATGAGTAAAAAATAAAAATAGGATAATAAACCAAAACAATCAACACAACCATGCAACACTTGTCAGTCCATGGAGTCAAACATAAATTCATTCCACCATACGGATAAAAACATAAAACTATATTCAAGGCGTCTGTATTGACTTCAGTTGAGTTGGCTTAGAAACTGTTCAAATATTTAATGAACATTTTAATTCACTCCTTCAATATAGCAGAAGGACATTCAGAGCCAGAGGCAGTTGGTGACGATAAGATCCGGCAAAGAGAGTTTTCAGTTGAAGGGTGTGGATGGTAAATATCCTTCAACAGACTTAAGTTGTGAGATTAACTTTTGAACGCTCCCCCGCTTCACGTCGTCTCCAGGACGCTGCGTTTCTGGGGTTTTAAAGTCAGCACAATCAAACAATTTAACGTTCAAATACTCAAAGGTAATTATCATCCCAATTAAAAGCAATATAATCAGCACGTATCGGTCACATTTGTCCTGAATTTTCATAAATGCGACCCTCACATTCGGCAACCTTTTCCTCTACATCATCATCATCATCAGAATATGAATATATGAGAATATGTTCGGCCATCTTGACGAGTTGTGATGAGGAAACCACACAAGCAAAGACATATTTTATGTGTGCCGGCACCGATGTGCAGCTGAGACGGAGTGTGAGCAAATAAAGACCGGTTCCACAAGAACCAAACAAAAAATTAATCCTTTGATGTTTCTTTTGAGAGGAAAAAGTCGCAGAGACCCCGAACGCCACACACGAGGGTTAAAGCACCTTTGCTGGGAACATGTTCAAAGTACGGATCACACACACACACACACACACACATGCGCGCACACACCCTTCAACTTTAAATATTTGAATAGCAAAGGAAAACTCTCTTTAGTGGTTCTAATCGTTAAGGGAGTGAATTCAAATGTTAATTAAACAGTTCCAGGCCAGAGGTGAAGTCACTCACCTGAAGTGAACTAAATACAGACTTCATCGTCTTCACAGAAAGAGAAAGTTTGTTCGGGACGGTATTAAAACAAAAAAGGGTCATTTCTGGGTCAGGGAGCTGGAAAAAAGACCCAAACTGGGTTCAGGCTGAATTAGGTCTGAAATAAACAAGCAAATAAACTGAACAAATGCATTAACTTTACTTATTTATTTTATGTTAGCAGTGTAATCAGAGAACGTTGTTGCTGAAAAGACACTTTTGGGTCGGCACCGACCCGTTTTAGGTTTTTAAATACATAAAAGAACAACATAAATGTGTTTATTGCATCAAAGCTTTTTGACTTTGTCAGAAATCTCTAGTTCAGCAAAATAAAACAAAAAAATTTGTTTCACTAACTTATAAAATGCTCTGGTTGAAGTGATGACCTTTGTGTTGTATAAAAATAAGATTTGTTTGATTTTGTTTGATTTTTTGACCGTGCAAATCTATATGTTGTGTGATGACTTATTCTGCTTTTCATTTTGTGTTTGTATTAAAGTTTTATTGCTGTAAAAAATACTTTGGAGCCTTTTTCTTGAAGTATATATACATGAGTCGTATTGACCCGTGAGACCATAGATGTTACTATAGTTAATGATATTAAAGTGACAAAATAAATAAAACAAATGTATTGAAGAGATGTGTTCTAATAACACAACAAGCTTTTATTCATTTATAGGATTTTCTTGAGGTTCATTTTAACATTTCTTTAAATTGAAATTGAGTATCCTGACAAAGAAAAGGCCCAGAGGCCCACACCAAAAATATTAAAACATACAACAATATGTTCATGGATAAGGAATCCTAACAAGGTAACCAAGAGATGAGAAACACAGTGATGATAGATCATTGTTATTACTGTATTTTACAGCTGATTTAAGACACAATAGATGCTAACAGAAAGCTAACACAAGAGATGCTAACAGAAAGATAACACAAGAGATGCTAAGAGAAAGATAACACAAGCAATACTAACAGAAAGATAACACAAGAGATGCTAACAGAAAGATAACACAAGAGATGCTAACAGAGAGTTAACACAAGCAATACTAACAGAAAGATAACACAAGAGATGCTAACAGAAAGATAACACAAGAGATGCTAACAGAAAGATAACACAAGAGATGCTAACAGAAAGATAACACAAGAGATGCTAACAGAAAGATAACACAAGAGATGCTAACAGAAAGATAACACAAGAGATGCTAACAGAAAGATAACACAAGAGATGCTAACAGAAAGATAACACAAGCAATACTAACAGAAAGATAACACAAGAGATGCTAACAGAAAGATAACACAAGAGATGCTAACAGAAAGCTAACACAAGAGGAAGGTTAAAGTGACAGTTTGGGTATTTTGACATCAGTCACTGGGGATCCAGCAGAACTTCGACTCAGCAAACTTTAGTTCTCACACACCCGACACGAGAGTCTGACACTCAGCAATATGCGAATACTAACCACTGTTTGTTCTAATAATCATATGGAAATGATCCATTTGGGGACAAAGGCAGAGCATTGACACGTCCTCAGGGCTCGAGAGTTGCGTATAAGAGAGAGAGGAAGATCCACCCGGCCTTCAGACAGACGAGCGACAAGTAACCAGAACACATCTGAGGTGAGTAAACCTGACAGAGCACAGTGAGTTGCAGGTTCAACGCTGCCTCCGTCAGTCAGTTTGTCCCTTTCATTAGTAGATAGAGGCAGAAACTCTGCGTTCTGAGAGGGAGAATGACTGTTTTCGTCGTTGATAACGGCTTCAGTTGCTCGTCAGAAACAGCAAGATAAAGCAGCGGAAATTTTCTATTTTTCTGTATTTTCTTTGACAAAAACACCTTCCCAATATGTCAAAGCTTTGTTTCGCAGTGCTTTTTGTTGCAGATTTGGATTCCTTAGGTCCTAACCTTTCCAAAAAAAGATGTGTTATTAGTATGTGGGATGTTGTTAAGGCCTTGAACCATGGACCTGGAAAAACTCATGGGGGGATTTTTTGACAAATCTTGTTCATTATTAAGCTGGATGTTATAAAAAAAAGAGGTACAGACCCATTTGTGGGTCTGTGGAAGGGTGTTAATTAAAAAGATGAATCACTAGATTGTAATCCAGTGATCATGTTGTCTCGACCACATTAATCCTTTATCATTTTCCACATTCAAACTGTCACCTGTCCAGCTGTGAAGAGTCATCGAGGTCTGAGTCATGCGTCCGTCTGTGGTCACTGCCGTCCTTCTGCTGCTGGGCGTCATCAACTCTGTGGTGGTACTAAGCGCCTCCGGTAAGTACACAACTATCAGCAAAAAAATATCACTGAACTAAAAAAAAACCCAGAGAAACTTGCTGGTTAAAGCACTCGTTCCCACAGTTCCTCCTTGGGAAATATGCTCAAAGATACCTCAAAAACCATGTGCCGTTCACGGTTGGGTCCATTATAACGGGAAGCACTGTATGACGTACGTCTCGGAAAAGAAAACATTCCACGAGGCAAAGGTGATGAAACACACACACACACACCACACACACACACAACCGCAAGCTTTCTCTCACATTTCATTTCTGTTGATTTCAGGAGCGCTGCCACTGCATGGGTGCTGAACTGATGTCCATACACAACGAAGACGAGAACAACTACGCGATGTGTCTGAGCTTTTACAATCACAGTCCTTCACATCCTGTATCCTTTTGGATCGGAGGCCACAGATCTAAGGTGAGCGTTTGAACGTCTCAGTGAGGTCAGAGGTCAGACAGACCCTGAACGTGTCCCACGTCATCACCGATCCTCTCTTTTTGTGTCCTTCAGGGCGAGTTCAAGTTCACGGATGGAACAGCGTTCAAGTACACTAAGTGGGCTCCTCTTGAACCGTTCAATTATGGAGGAAAAGAGGACTGCGTGGAGTTAAATTACAAAGGTGAGGCAACACGGATGATATGGAAGTCCCTTTTGAATGTGAAAAACAGTATTTAATTGTGAATAATTCAGAAGTGCATCATTAAGAAGCAGTCACACAAACAGATCCGTCCTGAGATAACACGCGAGAGAGATTTAAGAGACGTTGTGGAACTTGTTCATGAACTAAATGTGTTGCCCTCTGTCTGTCTGTAAAATCTGTTTTCTTCATTCCAGACTGGGGACTGTGGAACGATAGCGTCTGCACAGCGCTAAATAACTTTGTGTGCATAAAGAAAAACTGATCGGCGACATCCTGACGTTGGCTTTCACTCTTTGAATCAGCGTCGACGGCCAATCCGCCGAGCTGCAGGTGGAGCAGGCTGCTCCACGACAACCTGCACACACCAGCTCCTAAATTTACTGCAAAAATAAAACGCTTCAGCATTCAACTTCCTTGTTTCATTTCTTGACATTTAGCTTTTATAAGTGTCGTTCCAGTTCTTCACTGATGAGCTTTTATCCACAAACTCAAAGTACATTAAATGAAAAGTGTAATTCAAAAAGATTCAAGTCTACAAAATGTACTTTTCTTCTGATTATCCCATAAGGAGACAAAACTGTGGAACCAGTTTTGTCTCTAGACCTCCTTTTCTTTGTGTTTGAGTCGTCGTAGGAACCCCAAATCAATTCCAATACTTGTGTTTATTGTATGCATTTGTTCAGCAAAGTCTTGGGAAAAAAATGTATATCTGCAAAAAAAAATCACCTTTAAAAGATATTTTGATCATAACTATGAACATCCAGCATGATATGAGCCAGATTCCTCTAAAATATCTCCTGGAGCGTCAATAAGACACCTTTTTGGAAAGATTAGGACCTAAAGAATCAGAATCTGCAGCAAAAATCACAATAAAACAAAGTCTTGTCCTGTTAGGAAGAAGTTTTTCAAAGAACTTAGACAAACAGCACAAACTATCTGCATTTTCTTTGCTCTCATGTTTATTTAAGTAATCAACTATTCAGTTGCATCATAAAGTAAATAAAGTCCATAAAAAGTTGAGTTGCTCATGTAGTCAGGGTGTGTGTGTGTGTGTGTGTGTGTGTGTGTGTGTGTGTGTGTTCAGAGGTCAGTGCAGGGCCACTCCCTCTCCTTCACCATCTCAATGGACAACTTTATCTGCTTCTTCGTTGGCTTGGAGGACGAACCACGCCGAGGCCTCGGGGACCCGGGCCAGGCGTCTGGCTCCGGGTCGTGGTCGTGGTCGTGGTCGTGGTCGTGGTCGTGGTCGTGGTCGGGGGTCGGAGCGCCCCGGCCCCCCTTTGCGGTCTCCCTCTCCGGCGTCTTGGCGTGCGCTCCGTGCTTGGTTCCGTACACGGAGCTGGGCATGGGCCGCGCCCTGAAGGCCCGCCGCCGCTCATCCTCCTCCTGCGGGCCCTGCAGCCGGCCCAGCTCGGCCAGGATCTTGGCCTCCCTCTTCCTCCTCTCCCGCTCCAGGAAGTGGAAAGGTCGCGGCGGGGGAGGAGGAGGAGGAGCGGCGGCGGCGGCGGCGGCGGCGGCGGCGTTGGGCGCCTGACGTCTGGCGTCACCGCCGCCGTCGCCGATCCGGTCGAGGCGCCGAGCGGGCCGCAGGCTGATCACCTCGTGGAGGGGCCGGTGTATGTGCGCCGGCGCCGGCGAGGCCCGGAACTTCTTCTGGCACTCCTGCAGCTCCTCCAGCTGCCGGCGCAGCAGCGTGTTCTCCAGCTCCATCTCCGAGCGCGTGCGCACCTTGCGCCGCTTCCGCTCCTCCTCCCGCAGCGTCATCTGGAAGGGTCTGGGCACCGTGGGCCTGAAGCCGGACCGGACCCCGACCCCGGCGGCGCGGGACGGGGAACCCCGCGGCTTCGGACCGGGGTTCCCCGGGGCGGGCCGGAGCGGGAACTGCTCGCGGGTCGGCGATGATGACGATGATGACGGAGGAGGAAGAGGAGAGCCGTCTGGGCTGCGGAGGTGAAAAGGGTCGACCGCCTCTCCGCCTCCGCTCTGCTTTCCACGTGTGCAGATGTACTTCACCGACCTCCCAGGGGCGCGGTGCTGCTCCACGCGGGTCCCGCTCGGGGGGTCCGGGTCCAGCTCCCCCGTGAGGTCCGACCCGCTGGACGTGTCGTGGAGGTCCAGCTCCTCCTGGGAGTCGATCCTCTGGAGTTTCCTGGCCGGGCCGCCGGCGCTGCTGGAGGCAGAAATCAGGAAGTAGCATCGACTTGAAAACAGCATCAAAAGCTCTGAGACGACGACGTCACAGCTCGTTGATGCTGGTCGTGAACTTTGACCTTTAAAACTTCACATGGAAGACTCACTCTTAACGCAACACCGCCCCCTTGTGGCTAAAGATTTCTCTACAAGATTATGTGGAAGGCAAATAACAAAAAATAAGATGCATTAATGTGACAACATGAAACTGATCTAACATGTATTTAGGAAAAAAACTACAATATTAAATCACATTTTATGCCGTGAAAGAATATATATATTGGGATATATGAAGAATAAAACAAAAGAATGTTTATATATATATATATATATATATATATATATATATATATATATATATATATATATATATATATATATGTATATATATGTATATATATATATATATATATATATATATATATATATATATATGTAAATATATGTATATATATGTATATATATATATATATATATATATATATATATATATATATATATATATATATATACATATACATATACAAAAAGTCTCCCACCTGGCTGACAGCCTTCCTCCCTCGTCTTCCTCGCGCCGCTCCCGGCCCTGCTGGCTGATGTACATGTCCTCCAGCTCCGCCATGTTCCTCAGGTGGGCGCTCTTCAGCGCCTCCAGGCGGCGGTAGTACTCGCGGTTGGAGAAGTGGACGTGCGGCGCCCTCTGCAGGCCGTAGATCTCCAGCGACAGAGACCTGCGGACGCTACGGCCTCTTCTCGGGTCCTCGCCGCTCTCAGAGTCCAGATCAAAGTCCTGAGAGGTCGTGAAGGTCATAAAGGTCATAAAGGTTGTAAAGGTCATAAAGGTCGTGAAGGTCATAAAGGTCGTGAAGGTCGTGAATGAGACTGTGTGTGTTTTTCCTGAAAGACCTTGTGAAGTTTCTGAGGACTTTTGCCACTTTAATAAACTACACGGCTCTTTTTATTTTAATCTTATTTTATATCTGTAAAGTAGTTTTCAATATTGATGTTTCATGTACAAACTTTTTTTGTGTTATTTCATATTTGTCGTGTTTTTCTTCTGATTATTGTCCATATTTTTATAGTATTTTTCAATATTTAAAGAAATATATGTGTATATATATTATATTTTATACATATTATTCTATATTATATAAATTACATATTTGTATATTTTTTTATATTTTCTATCGCATTTTTTATGTTTTATTAATCTAACGATGTTTTTCTTGTGAAATACATTAAATCAAATGTTTGTGATTCTGAATTATTCTGAGATATTACATTGCATCTTCTTTAAATATATTTAATAGTTAATATTGTATTTTTCTTCTGTTTTATATTTGTCATATTTTTTAGATTATTGCAATACTTTTCATGTTCCAGTACACCGGCTCTTTATATTATGTCATAACGTCTCGTATGTGAAAACCTACTTGTGAATAAACTCACTTCTGATTCTGTAAACATCTTAAAGAGACAATAATACAACAAAATACATAAAATACATAAAGTACAAGGTGCATGTGGTTGCATTTCAAAGCCAAAATCTGAAGCTAGGAACTCAACTTGGGGATTTCCCTCTTTATCTCAACGCGTGTGTTAAGTAAAACATATTCATGACGTCTGAAGCATGAACATGAATAAAATGCGTCTCTTTAAAAAGTAACTCCAGCTATAAAACAGATGTTTCTGCAAACAAACAACAGTGCAGCTAACGTCTATATTACATTATTCCACTTTGGATGAAACGTCTCCATGTCAATATGTGGTTGTCTGTGGCGCCTCACCTCACTGGGGCAGTCCTCTTCCTCCTCTTCCTCCTCCTCCTCTTCCTCCTCCTCCTCCTCCTCCTCCTCCTCCTGGACAAAGTAGTGCTGGTGGCCTCCTCCTCCCTCTCCTCCGTACGCGGTGGTCGAGCGGTACATCGCTGCCGGCCGCCGGCTCCTCGTTCTCCACCAAAGCAGGAAAGCGTTCCCACCGGCTCGGCCTCCTCGCTTCTGAACGCGCTGACCCGCCGCAGCGTTAAGTCAGATTGAGATTAGACCTTTTCGGTGACACACACTCGCAGGACCGACGGCTTCATCCTCTTATCGGCGGGAGGAGTCCTGGTTGCCGTGGGGATGCCGTGGGACCAGATGGTCCAGATGGTCCGGGTTGGCTTTTAACTCGAGGGCCTGAGAGACGTCTGAGGAGGTGCTCCCAATCTGATTTACAGATTAACTGTTTTTCTTCGTCTTAAATACAGCACGAGGGCCGGTACGCGGCGCCCTGCAACCGTTTGTTTGTTTTTTATGAAGAAAAAGGGTGAAAATGAAGAAGTGAAAAGACAACAGAAGAGTTAAAGTACACATGATGACATCATCCAGTACCTCCAGAGAATAGGATGGAAGATAGCCGCGGTTAGAAATGTTAAAAACCTGAGTGATTGTTAAATAAAACTGTAAATCATAGTTTGTTTTATGAAAGAAAAAGCCCAAAACGTCTGTATTTTGATGTATTAGACACCATAATTAATATACAAGTGACATATTTAGTTTGGTACGTGAGAAAATTCAATGGACCACTATGACCCCGATAGCCCCCAATGGGTTCAAATGGCCCCAATGGCCCCCAGTACCCCCAATGGACCCAATAGCCTCAATGGCCCCAATGGACCCCAATGGACCCCAATGGACCCCAATGGACCGAATAGCCCCAATGGCCCCAATGGCCTCAATGGCCCCAATGGACCCTAATGGACCCAATGGAACCCAATGACCCCAATGGACCCAATAGCCCCAATGGACCCAATAGCCCCAATGGACCCCAATGGACCCAATGGACCCAATGGACCCAATGGCCCCCAATAGACCCAATAGCCCAATTTTTATTGGATTTATTTAATGTGTTAGAGGTGACGTACATTCACACTGAGGAGGCAAACACTACCGATACATAATTTAATTTAAAAAAATCAATTTATACATCATCATGAGACTCCCACATTTTCAAGTTTCAATTCTAAAAAGATATGTTTAAAGATGCAAATTAAGCATTATTTTTACTAAATATCTGCTAATTTCCACATATTGAATCTGAAAATTGGATAAAGACCAGTTTAAAATACTTGTTTAAATTGTGTTGGTGTATTAGAGTCAAAGGTTTGGAATATTTATCACTCCATAAATCAGATAACAGCCATGGAAAAAAACAAATATCTCCATGTTTTAAGGAATAAATGTTGTATAAATGAGGTTATAAATGCGTGAACAAACCCCTTCCCACTGGCCCCACAGCCCGTTGTATAACTGGTTTACTGGTTACTCGTCTTCAGGCCTCCACTTGGAGCTGCTCCGCCTCTCTCCATCTGTCTTCTGTCTCGCTGCATTTCTTCTCCGTCCATCTCCCTCACAGCTTTTCATTCAGTCGGCACAGCTTTGCTTTTTACTTTTTAACCCTTTAAACTCAATAATTAACTAAAAAAATCATCCTTTTTTTGTCAGATTCTTTGATTTGAAGGATTATTTTAAGTGAAAGCATCTTGTTTAGTCTCCACTTGTGGAACCGCAGCCTTAGAGGAATCCCTACAGGTATAATATAACATGTTTAGTTGCTACAAATATAATAAGATATAAACATATAGAGACACTACAGGTAGAGGGGAAGTCATATACATAAATATCTGGTTCCTACATTGTGTTGAATGTTGATATTAGAGGCTTCTATTCTACTAATTATGGGGCTTTTATGTGCGTTTTCTTTGTATTTTTATCATTAAACTGGATTATTAGGTTGAATATATTATCTGTCATATAATGATAATTCAAGGAAATAAAAGAGTAGTTCATTTCTTTCTTTCTTCCATATTTTTACTTCATATTTATGGAATCTGAGTGACAAAAAATATCTGAAATGTACTGTCACGTGAGCGCCACCGACACCCTCCGTCCACACGGCGGCGCTGCTGCTCTTTGAGCCTCTGACCACGAGACGCAAACGAGAAATTTTACTATTTAAAGTACACAAAACCTCCTTTCGTGTTTTTTTAAGTTATTGAATATAATATATTCATGCTATTCAATATCTATGTTTCTTGCTTCTTTGTTTTTTTCTCATTCTTGTACATATTTATTTATAGTTTGTATTAATGTATTTTCCTGCTATTGTATATTTTGTGTTTACTGTATGTATGTATAATATAATATGTGTATTAATTCTAATGTAGTTTTTTTTTCCATTCGTTCAAAATGTTAAAACATTATTTGATTTTTTATGATTTGCATTTTTCTTCTTTTTCTAAACATTTTGCTTTTTTTTTTTGTTTTTAATGTATTAATCTAACGATGTCTAAGTTATGCACAACATATATGTGATTCATTCAGAGAGAATATCATAAAGAAATATTCTATTTAATCTCCTTTCACTTCATTTATGGAAGTCGTGGTTTTGTGGTTTCCTCACAAGTTTTTTTCCATCGTTGTAGTTTCTGAGTTCTCGGAACGCTTCGGTTAAAGTTTACAGAACCTCCACATCCTGCAGGCAGAACACCTGTGTGTGTGTGTGTGTGTGTGTGTGTGTGTGTGTGTGTGTGTGTGTGTGTGTGTGTGTGTGTGTGTGTGTGTGTGTGTGTGTGTGTGTGTGTGCGTGCGTGTTGTTCTACCTGCTGCGGCTCACTTGTGAAATAGAGCATATCCCAGCATGCACCTGCGACAGGGTTTAGGAATTTACTTCGTCCCTCAAATCTCTGTGTATTTCTGCATATATATATATATATATATATATATATATATATATATATATATATATATATATACATATATATATATATATATATATATATATATATGTACATCAGAAGAACGTGCTTCATGTCGTGTCACTGGTTCTCGACATTGTGCTGTCGTTATATGAGCGCGTCCAGTTCTTCCAGCGGGCCGTGCGGCGCGTTGGCGGTGGATGAATGGCGTCAGTGTTCGGTCGGAGTCGGGTCGAGTAAACAGTCATCACAAGCTCGGCCCTCCTCCTCCTCCTCTTCCTCCTCCTCCTCCTCCTCTTTTCATTCTGAATGGCTCTGGTCTCTTCCTCAGAGGGGAATGAGTACGACTGTTTGTAGGAACACGCGCACAGAAATGAAAGGTTTTATTCACCATGCGGCGACCAGGAGGTCAGCCAGAGGTCACGACCCACAACCCAGAGGTCAAATAAATGCATATCTGTATCTTTTTATGCATCTTAAAACTTAATATTTTGCAGTTTTTTTTGCCACGTCGACATATTTTCATACACTGTATTTGCTTTTTCTCTAAAAGTTTCTCTTTGCTGAAACAAGAGTTCCATTAAGTCTTTGATGTGTGTCTGATTATCTGTTACAAAGTATCTGTTTTGACACATGAATATGTGACACATGAATATAAGAGAGGAGAAAAAGCAACAAAGTTTCATAGCTGTCCTCTTTGGCCTTGGAGATGATTTTGGCCTTCAACTGAACTGTATTTTCAACCTTCACACGTTCAACACTCTCGTTTTTTCTGTGCGTGTCTGTGTGTGTGTGTGTGTGTGTGTGTGTGTGTGTGTGTGTGTGTGGAGGAGGGGGTGGGATATGCAAACTGAAGGGACCTTCACAGAGAACCACAAGCGTCCCGGATGCGGCCATGATGTGTTCAGGAGGAAACCCCCTTCACCTCACCTCGATTCACAGAAACGTACGGCGGTGCAGACGCCGTCACGCCATGAAGAACCTGCACTAAAGAAGTGGAGCTCACTGTGAGAGTAAAGGCAGGTGAAGTGGACGAAGTGGGTCTTGTTTCAAATGTAGCATCCCTTCCCAGATACATTTAGTAACTTACAACTCTATGTATGAGCTATGAAAATTGATTTCTAGTCCCCTGAAATGTTGCACGCTGGCCCTTTAAGAGAAAAAAAAGAAGCGAAACGAGACTCTTCACAATAATCGTTTTACCTGAGCAACAACTTCTGTTTTTACACTTCCTGTAACAGGCTTCGAGGTGTAACGGATCAAAGGTGCATCCTTTCCCTCAGGATCTTATCTGTGATGCATTCCAGACATTCTGGTTTGGGACCGAGTGTTTGCATTTTCTGCTTTATCTGCTTTAGCTCTGCTTCGATGGCTCTTTTCCACGATTCCCAGAATGCCTTTCGAATAGAACTCTGCAGGAATGTTGGTCGTCTGTTACACATGAGAGAGAGAGAGAGAGAGAGAGAGAGAGAGAGAGAGAGAGAGAGAGAGAGAGAGAGAGAGAGAGAGAGAGAGAGAGAGCTGCATGTCTGGCGCAGTGCATGCTGGTCCGTTGAGGCTCCTCTGCTTCTCTCAATAGGTGTTTTCACAGAGACCGTTGGTCTTCATCGCAGTTTTTATATCCTTTTCTTGTTGCTACGTAATGCTACGTGTAGCTACAAACGTTGCATGAGAGCAGCATGGTTAGTATCATGGTAGCTACATGTAGCTACTTATAGCTACATACATAGCTAAGTGTAGCTACGTGTAGCTACTTATAGCTACATACATAGCTCAGTGTAGCTACGTGTAGCTACTTATAGCTATATATATAGCTCAGTGTAGCTACGTGTAGCTACTTATAGCTACATATATAGCTCAGTGTAGCTACGTGTAGCTACTTATAGCTACATATATAGCTCAGTGTAGCTACGTGTAGTTACGAACGCGGCATGAGAGCAGCATGGTTAATATAATTGTCGCTACGTGTACTAAAAAAGTCCAGACACATTTTTCGTCATTATTTCTTCGAGGTCCAAAGCTTTTCTTCTACGTTTGCTTCACAAAGAGAAAGAGGTGAACAGTGCACAAAGCCACAGGCTGTAAATCTTTGAGCTACACAAGAACATATGAATTAGAAAACTGCTGCTGCTGCTGCAAAGGTTTTTTTTATGGTTGTGGGTGAAGAGTTTCGTTAACCTACATTTACTAACCATGACGTGCCATTTCTAACCTCAACTGTGAATCATGAAAAAAGATAAACCCTGATCTAAAACATGCAATGGAAAGAAAACCAGACAGCAGACTAGAGAGAGAGAGAGAGAAAGAGAGAGAGAGAGAGAGATGTGCAGCAAAAAGCTTCAAACTGGACTCGAACCCACGGCCCGCCGATATAAGGGCTCAACCTTAAAGAGACGTCAAAGAGTCTAATTTAGCGATGAGAGGAATTTAAAACAAATCCTTCACATTTGATTGGACCGCTGAAAAAGTGGGCGGGCTTAGAGTTCAGCTCTGCTTTGTTGCTAAAACCTTTGATTGGCGGCTTGAATGTCATGATGATGCTATTGGTTGCTACTTGTTCTCGTATAAGTATATGTCATAAATTGTTTTGCAGGATATATATATTTATAAATATGTAGAATTTTTGCAAAAGAAAATTGCACATATTGTGAAACGGAAGAGGCTTTATAACATATTGACAGACTATTAGAGGGGAAGCAATGTGGTGAAAGTGCACAAGTGAAAGTAAAGGTAAAGCAAACAAGAAGCTCTTGTGTATAAAGCCTCCCCTTCATGTCTCAACATGATGTTTTTAACACATTAAAGGTGACACAAAAAATTAATAGTCCTAAAAAAACACACACAGAACGTATTGTCCATACTCGCAGCTGTGTGAGTCTGATAATGTGAATTTACTGTAAATTAGGCCAACCGAAAAATAACGGTTTTCTCGCCAGAGTCACCACAAGCGTGTGTGTGTGTGTGTTTGTGTGCGTCGTAGCTGCAGTGATGTGTGACGCTGCTCCCAAAAAGAAACTCGCTCGATCGTCATTTTATATCTTTTACTTTCAATAAAAGACTTTCTTCCCGCAAACTGCACTATTACTACGCGATTCCTTAAAAGTCTTCGCGGCTTCCAGCGTGAAAAGAAAAGAAGAACAACGGGAAACTGATTAAAAGTGCTCAGCTTTTGTGTCACACAATGTTCTCGAGACACACACACAAAAAAGTCTAATTTATTTATGCAGCTCCAATATCTCAAACCACACATTTGCCTGTGGGTCCGGGCAGCGTCTGACTCAAGAAAAACTCCTTTCATGGGCAATAACAAAAATCATAATAATGCACGGAAGCTCAGAAAGAGCAACAGAGGAGCGACGCAAGCAAAGTTTGACTTTTAAATCTCCGTAAAGAGAGAGAGAGACATGAAGGCTTCCTCGTGCCCGGCCTCCAGCGACGCCCTTATTTGGGCATCGCGGTCGCGCTCATTCGGGTCCATCCGCTCGGTTGGTGCTCTCCATATTTCACCACGCAGGAATGTTTGGCCACACGCACAGCTTTTCTGTTTATATGTCTTGGACTCGCCTCCAATCCTTCGTCCTGCGGCGACGGAGAGCGGCTGCGGTCTCCAAAAAAACATGAAAAAGGTTGCGTGTATTCATCCCAATGATCACGTGTGAGAAAAAGAAA
>NW_027176240.1:883298-900798 GCF_023055335.1 Clinocottus analis | reverse complement strand
CCCATCGCATCTCGACTTCTGATCTGCGGAAAGAGGACTCGGATTGTGCGAGCGGACCGACACCGTCACAAAGTCACAAAGTCACAAAGTCACAGGACCCGAGGACGTCGGCGCCAGGATCTGAGCAACCGGCCACAAAGCGGCCATTGTTGCTGCGAGAGGAACAAGTGAGCAATAATTTGAAGGTCGGGTTTGAGCCAGAAACCAGAAACAAACTCACGGAGAGAAGTTTAGTTACATCACATCATTCTGAAGAGTGTACAGGTGAACAGTGTGTGTGTGTGTGTGTGTGTGTGTGTGTGTGTGTGTGTGTGTGTGTGTGTGTGTGTGTGTGTGTGTGTGTGTGTGTGTGTGTGTGACCCAGAACATCGTCATCGAGGTCAGGACATGTCTTGTGCTTCTGACCTCGACGTCTCAGCTTCAGCTTCTGTTTCATCAAAGTTATTAAAACGAATGAAGAAATGATGACACAAATATGCTCGTGTGAATTAATTGTGTAGGAATTTAGGAAATTATGACGTGTAAATAGCTGAAAGGGGATTGGCCATCGACACCAGTGTGTCATGAAATTAAGAAAAAAAGAATTACTATAAAAGCTACTTATATTTGCAGGAGGTGAAGGTGATGGACAGCTGGTGTGAGCTCTGAGGTCCCAAAGGTCAGCTCCAGCATGTTAGCATGTTAGCATGTAGCCTAAAATAGCTCCGCTTGGAGCCTCTGATGAGTTTCATTTCTCAGCAACTGCTCCTCGGCTTCCTCCTCGTGACGTCGCTCTCCACATCGCTGTCGGTGTCGGTCCACACACATGTCACTGCACGAGGTCCACGCAGCTCCTGACACTGTTGTGTGGGGTTGTCACAACAGACGTGAGAAAGAGCCTCGACCTCCTCACGAGCTCTCAGACGAGATCCCTGAGAAAAACCTTCATGAGGCTTCATGCTGCTGGTTTGTGTGTTTCCTCTGTTTAAGTGTTTTATGACCAGACGTTGTGTTGTTGTTCCTCACAAATCACTTTGGAAAGTGTGTGTGTGTGTGTGTGTGTGTGTGTGTGTGTGTGTGTGTGTGTGTGTGTATGTGTGTGTGTGTGTGTGTGTGCGTGTGGGTGGGTGTGTGTGTGGGTGTGTGTGGGTGTGTGTGGGTGTGTGTGTTTCAACTGTTTCAACCGTTTCAACCGCACAATAAAGTTTTACAACACACACCGTTGAGCGTTAAATCCTGTATTGCTTTCTGTTTCTAAACCAACGTCTCACTGTGTGTGTGTGTGCGTGTATTTTCGTGTGTTTGTGTGAGTGTATTTTTGTGTCTGTGTACGTGTGTCAGTGTGTGTGTTTTTATGTGTGCACATGTGTGTGCCTCACTTTGTTTTTCTGTTTGTTTGTTTTGCGTGTCTATGTGTCTGTGTCTGTGTGTGTGTGTGTTTGTGTCTCTCTTTGTGTGTTTTTGTGTGTGTGTATGTTTATGTGTGCATGTGTGTGTGTCTATTTTTGCTTGTGTGTGTGCGTGTGTTTGTGTCTGTCTTTGTGTGTGTGTGTGTGTGTGTGTCCTTGGCCGCTAGCTGCAGCTACACACCTCCTCCGTGTCTCAGTCTCCTGCGTGATGTCATCACTCCTGCGTGATGTCATCACTCCTGCATGATGTCATCACTCCTGCATGATGTCATCACTCTGTCTCTCATTAAATAAACAGAAGAGCTTGAACCCGAGAACCAAAACCAGCAGCACGAGTTCTTAAATGAAACTCATTTTAAGTTTTCATTTTATTTTACAACATTGAAACCAAACTGCATTTTCTGTAAGTAAAATTTTCTGTAAGTAAAGTTGTGTTTGTGTCTCCTCCTGATTGTGTAGCCGCTAAAGTCTCATATGATGCTAATCCTCCGTGCTCCACACCCTCGTTTCATGTGATTGAACCTGATACACCGGATCAGCTGGGTGGCAGCAGTGACACCTTTGGGTGATCTCTAACACACACACACACACACACACACACACACACACACACACGGTACAACGACGCCTCGCTGACCACCTGAGCCTCCGGGCGGCGGACGGAGAGGAGACACCTGAGTCTTGGCGGTCATCCTATCCGGGCTCGTTAGCGCCGTTAGCCGGAGTTAGCGGGGCGTGGACCTCATGTTCACGGGGTTTGATAAATTAGTTAATTATCTAACCGCTGGGCGGTAATTACGCTCAGGAAAACTGTGAGTTCTTGTCGGTAATTGGCGTAATGTTCTCCTGAGGAGACTAATGGGTGTGATGGTATCATTGTGATGTCATTACAGCGTAAACAGCCGCTGCATTCATTCATCCTGCCAGCGGACGATCACTCCGGAGGAAGCAGAGGAAATGTACGGCAACCCGAGTGGGACAAGCGGCACTTTTATGTCTTCTGTTATTTTATGTGTGTGTTATTTGATCAAAGCCAACAAACACACACAGGACGTTCAAGCAGCAGGTGTTTGTGTGTGAGTTTGAGCCCAAATATTCAGTTTCTGCCAGTTTGTCAGTTTCCATATCCAGCAGAGAAAACTGCTTCAATTCCTGAAATGCAACAATGTTGCAAACGAGTTCTGCTTCTGGCTTCAAACGATACATTTAGTGTTCTTTGATTTCTTTATTTTTTACCAGCTTTAAATAGATAGATGGATGGATGGATGGATGGATGGATGGATGGATGGACGGACGGACGGACGGACAGACAGACAGACAGACAGACAGACAGACAGACAGACAGACAGACAGACAGACAGACAGACAGACAGACAGACAGACAGACAGATAGATGGATGGATGCAACGAACAGCAGAGTGAATTGAATTTTGGAAAATTAAACAATAAGGAAAGTGTAAAAATGCAAAGTGTATGTGTACATGAAGTGTGAGTATATACAGTGAACTAGGAGTGTGTAGCGTGACTAACTACACAACAAAAGCGTTGTGCGGTCCTGGTGACGGCGGCCTGTTGGAGACCCCGCAGGAGGCGGTGGAGGTCTGGAGGACATTGTTCATATCTGGAGGGAGGATGACTATTTATGAGCGCGGCGTCCATTGTGTCCTCCGTGGGGGAGACCAGCTGTGGGGCCGCTACACCAGGGACATGCAGCCTTTTGTCTGGGCCCGGGTCATTAAGAGACGGGGCAGCCTGGGGACGGGCCCCCCGCTGCTCAGAGACCCCACACCCATCACACACACACACACACACACCTCAAACGGCCATCTGGGGGCCTCTTGACTGGACCTTTCAGTCCCGCCGTTGAGATGCCTGATGGAAAGAAATGAAGTGAAACGAGTCAAAAAGAGATGAGTCGGCATATCCTGACTGACGACGTTAGCGTTCCTGAGTGAAAATGAGCTCAGACTTCCTCACGTAAACGATGATGAAGAGCAAACAGCCGCTCCCTCTCAGCAAAGCTCTGTATCGTTTATTTATTTGACCTTTGACCTGCAGCTACAGATGATTTTTAATTCTCAGTAAATTAGATAAACAGTCATTTATGCGACGGTTGCGTCACAAGCGCTGAACTACAACAGGTGTAACTGATCTCTATTTGCAGACTGATGACACGCACACACGTATGTGTGTTTGTGCTCACGATTAGTCAAACAAAGAGACAACGGTAATGAGAGCTCTGGGAAAAATGAGATGATTTAAAGTTATTGTGAGGAACGTTTTGATCGGCCATGAAACCATATCAATGTAATCCACCTGTCAGACCCTGCAGCAGTAAAATTAGAGTTTTTTTAAAGGGACCCTGGCACTACCGCTACAGTCCACAGGGGGCGCTAAAATCAACACAACCTGAAAGCTTTGTCGCATAAACTAAATGGTATTATGCCGCGTTCCTGTTTCATATTTTAAACTTTAAACCACTAGATATGGTTGTACGATTTAATTGTTTGAGTGGTTTACAGGCACTTTTGTGTTTTTAAAGGAATAATTTAACATTTTGAGAAATACACAATGTCCCTCGCGCTCATTGGCCCGAGCAGTTTAAAGGTTTAATTACTGTAATAAGATAATAATTTTTGGCACATAATGTATAAATATAAACTTCAATTGGAGGCATGTTAGTGAGGGATCTTTTCATGTGTACCATAAGACATTTTTAAATTGTTTTAATGTACATATGAGCAGGTGAGTATTTAAAAAAAGGCATTTCAGAGGCGTAGTTCTACATCCTACTATTTTATATTTATGTGATACTGCAGATCAATAATTTAACCAGCACATAATGCATTATTGTAGGTGAATATTCAACTTCACCTGAGCTTCACCTTTCCCAGCTTTAATATTACACATGTCATATCAATGCTTCAATGACTGCACTCCATTATTATCCTATTGTACTTGTACAATGGCGAGTATGTTAACTTTGTTGCTGTATTGGTAATTATACTTCAGAGCTCAGAAAAAGTGTAAAGAGGTGTTCACACTGACAGCTCATCTCCTCTCTTTCTTTATTTAAACGAGACGACTGTAACCGGTTTGTGGGCGTGCGCGCGCAAAGAGAGAGAGAGAGAGAGAGAGAGAGAGAGAGAGAGAGAGAGAGAGAGAGAGAGAGAGAGAGAGAGAGAGAGAAAGGGTAAAAGACAGAGCGATAGCCCCGCCCCTTCAAACTAATGGACGCCGCGTCATCGCCGTCGAAAGGAGAAGACGGTCCTTTTAACTGCGAGTCCTCCAGTCGGCGCCGGGGCGGAAACACGGGAGGAGTCTCTCACCGGGGTTTCAAAGACGACGGTTTTCTTTGAGCCGCTTGGCAGAAGAAAAACAAGAAGAAGAAGACGAAGAAGAACGAGCAGACGAAGAAGAAGAAGACGGGAAGAACAAGAAAAAGAAAAAACAGAAGTCGCATGGATTTATTAAACTTTTCCGCCATTTTTGGGGCGAAGAGCGACTGTTGAAAAACAACAAAGTGGGTTTAACCCCTGGAGGAGTTTCCTGTGAGGACTTTGAAGGAGAAAACCCCGTTTGGTATTGCGAGCGACCATCTGACCGCCCTCAGGAGTAAGTTTACCCGGTGACGTCACGTTGGCGGACTTATTACGACTTGACGAGGTAAACGTGAGGGTCACTATCTTGCGCGGATCGTCCGCTCTAACCTTTGTTACGTTTCTTACGTCGTCGTACCCCCCCTAAAGAAAACCGAAAAACAAACTCGTGTTTGAGGCAAAATGGTGATTTAAAATAAGTTTAACACTGCTTGCTTTTGAGTTTTAACTCGTCACAATATTTTACAGGTGTTTTATTTCATATTTTCAAACTATCCGTTTATAAAAATAAATAAATACATCACCAAACACATGAATCATTAGTTGCCGGCCTCTCAGTGTAAACACTCACCAGGTCTTGACAATCATTCACTCACATTAACATATAAATTACCCTTTATTGTTATTATTGCATAACAGATGGAACATATTTTTTGTGTGGAAAACCATCAAATTTCAATAAAGGAATCACAAGTCATAAGGTCGTTCTGCATAATTATATTATTAATACATTTAGGGGGATAATAACATTCTGTTCCTCTATAATAAATCCTGTATTTATTTATTGGACCGTGGATAATCTCCATAATGGAAAAATCCCCCACCACCATCAATTTGTTTGTTTTTTAACCAATTAAAAAAACATCCGTTCGTGAAACCACAAATAAACACACGTCCATGTTTGAGGCCGAAAAGCCGAGCAATGCAACTCAGAGATAAGCAGAATAAGAGAATATCCTCTGACTGCTGCTTCACCTCCTTTCCTTCCTCCTCCAGACCTCTCTGCTCTTCTCTCCTCCTCCTCCTCTTCTCTCTGATGCCAGACACACTCTCCAAGATACAAGTTTTTAATCACATGAGCAATATTTTCCAGAGTTGCTGCGTGTGTGTGTGTGTGTGTGTGTGTGTGTGTGTGTGTGTGTGTGTGTGTGTGTGTGTGTGTGTGTGTGTGTGTGTGTGTGTGTGTGTGTTGTAGTAGTCCTGCTATGTTTAGACAGAAAAGTCCAAACCACGCACATTCTGGATGAGTGGCCTCCGTCCAGCTGAGAGCAAGATTTTAGCTATTTTGAGATTAAATGTATATATTTGGTAAAAACACAACATGTCGTAACGAAACGATTGTTGTGTTGTGTGTTTTTGGACTGTTTGTGCATCTCGGACCACATGAATGGAAGATGTGTCGTCCTGGATTCATGCGTGAGAGATCCTGCTGTTGCTCGTTCCTGTTCCTCTCTGACCCGCGAGGGAAGGAAGTTAAAGTGTGTGCGTGTGCGTGTGCGTGTGCGTGTGTGTGTGTGTGTGTGCGTGCGTGCGTGTGTGTGTGTGTGTGGGTGAGTTGGGTGGTGTCGTTGAGTCTCTGATAGTGACAGATAGAGGAGATTAGGTGTCATAGTTCATTTATTTTATACTTCATGACCTCAAGCACAAGAATTAAATCAAATTTCTTCATGTTTAAAAAGCAGAAGCTGTGCTGCTCCTCCCTGCTCCTCCCCCCTGCTCCTCCCTGCTCCTCCCCCCTGCTCCTCCCTGCTCCTCCTCCTCCTCCTCCCTGCTCCAGCTCCAGGTCGCGCTGACCGTCACGGGGACGCGCGCTCACCTGTTGATCTAATCAAACCCCGCCGCCCTTCCTCTCTCTCTCTCTCTCTCTCTCTCTCTCTCTCTCTCTCACATCCGGGACATTCGCTCTCGTGTATTCGTCTGAGAAGTGACCCACTACTAACGGACCGGTCCGTGCTCGTTCCTGAAGCGGCCGGTACCGGGCACGTGGCTGACGGAGCGGAGGGACGAGTGATGACGCGCCGTCTGCACAAAGTAGTTCCTCCATGCGTCGCGTGCGTTTAAAGATCAACACGCGCCCGTTGACATGAACGCGCTTCGCTCTGTTTGACGGCACAAAACGGGGCCAAGTAACTCAGAGTGAAATTAGTTTGTTTTTTTTGGCTCGAGGGCTGCAGCTGATTGAAAAGTTCTGGCCTTGCTTCTCATTTTTCAAGGTCGGTGAATTCAGCACATCCCGAAACGGGAGATCTGGGTCCCGCCCCGGCGGTGCACGCGACTAATTACAGAGCCGTCCCATCAGAGGTCTGCACCACTAAACCCTCAGACACCGAGAAGCTGCACCGTGCTGTTCAGGGAGCGTGGCTCCTTCATCACGAGCAACTTTTAAACAGATCTACCAACAAAAGAGCTCTTTGTCATTGAGCATCCACCTGCTAACGGCCCGGCAGCACGTTTTAAAGGCTTCACACTGGGCTTTTTTTTGTGGAGAAACCTGCTCTTGGTTCTGGGCGTCGTTACAGTTCACACAAAGCAATGTGTTTGTGAACAAATTGTGCACTAAACTGTTCATCTGACCTCTGAATGTGGCTCCAAAAGGGCACCAGAGTGATGCAAATCATCTTAACCCGTTAAACTGTGCAACCAACACGACCCAAATTCATTTTGATATTTGGGTTTATTGTATGTATTTGTTCAGCAAAGTCTTGGGAAAAAAATGTATATCTGCAAAAAAAAGATATTTTGATCGTAACTATAAACATCCAGCATGATATGAGCCAGATTCCCCAAAAATGCCTCCTGGAGCGTCAATGAGACACCTTTTAGGAAAGATTAGGACCTAAAGAATCAGAATCTGCAACAAAAATCACAATAAAACAAAGTCTTGGTCTGTTAGGAAGGAGTTTCAGTCAAAAAACTGGGTCGTTCGGTTCAAAAATGGAAAAATATGACGTATTTTAAGCCAAAAGATTGTCTGAATGGGGCATGCTGGGACTTAAAATGGGAGCGGGAGGGTTTTTGCACACGGTTTCCAAAAGGGTTGAAATACAGTCTGCAAAGCGTGAATATCACAGTATTTTAATTCATATCACAACATTTAAAAGTGATAATTTAAACGTGTAAAGCGCTGGAGGCGGTGGGTTCCAGCTTCATAATTCAGAGGAAAGCTGCTCATCTTAACTGGATTAAAACCTCTGAATAAACCGTCCCGCCCTCAGCAGAGCGTTTCCCACGAGGTCGCTGTCAGACGGTCAAGACGCCGTTAACCACGAGGACTTCACTTCCTGCGTGCGTGCGTGCGTGCGTGCGTGCGTCGCCACATCGTGTCGCACCATAAAGAAACGAGCGGTTTCATTTCTCAGAATGACGTCTTGTGCGCTCTGAGTCACGCTGAGCTCTAAATATCACTTTGCAAGTATCTGTGTTTGACATCACTGAACAGTAAATGTACCTTGACGAAGATACAGCGAGTCTTCCTCTTCTTCTTCTTCTTCTTCTTCTTCTTCTTTCTCTTTCTCCTCCTATGTTCTTCTTGTTCTTCCTTCTCCCCCTCCTCTTTCTCATCCTTCTTCTTCTTCTTCTTCTTCTTCTTCTTCTTCTTCTTCTTCTTCTTGTTTTCCTTCTTGTTCTTCCTTCTCCCCCCTCTTCTTTCTCCTTCTCCTCCCTCCCCTTATTCTTCTCCATCCTTTTCTTCTCCTCCTCCCTCCTCTTCTTCATCTCCTTCTCTTCCTCCCCTTCTTCTTCTCCTCCTCTTGTTCTTCTCCTTCCCCTCCTCTATCCCCATCTTCTCCTCCCTCCTCTTCTTCATCTCCTTCTCCTCCTCCCTCTGCTTATTCTTCTTCTTCCTCTGCCCTCCCCTTGTTCTTCTTCTTCTTCCTCTTCCTCTTCTTCCTCATAATAATTCCTCTAATGAGTCTAAACTCAGATGTGTATTTTCCAGTCAGACTCAGTTGCTGCCTTTTTTATTTATTATTTTTTTAAGTGCTTCGGCTGTCGTTTCTTTTCTGACGTCCATTAAAAGCATCTCATGAGGCTCAGCTGATCCATAACGCTTCGGTCACGTACCGGCAGCGGGTCCATCGTGGGTCCAGACCTCCTTCTGCTCGTTCAGAGGAAGTCCTGACCCGAGCAGCTTGTTTACATCCCAGCGAGCGTCCAGGTAAACACAGACCCGTGTTTGTTGTGCCGTTGCTACGCTTTGGATTTCGGAAGCAACCCTTCACTCGTTGCTTTATTTCGTTGCCAGCTTTTGCTTTTTAATAAAAACAGATCTGTCCTCGCTTCCGTGTGCGACGCAACATCTCGTACACACATCGCTTCCATCAATTGTGTCGTCTGAAAAACATTGTGCGACAAAAATGCTCCCCAGGTGACGACTTCAAAAGGTCTCGTTTGGTTTGAAGGACAAAACCAAAAGGTGTGTCGACGCTGCCGTCTCCACCCGGGTCCTCAGCTGGAAATATGATATGATACAATATTTAAACAATAAGGTCCGAGGGGCGGCGCTGTGTCGTCAATAATGTACAGTTCCAGTGTGTTGCTATTCTGAGTGCACACTGATGCAGGACGCTCTGCTAAATGTACACAGAGTGTACACGATGATGATATTTAATCCAGTCTGTGTGTGTCTGTTTTGTGTGTGTGGGGTTTTAGAGTAGGGCGAGTTTAGTGTATATTATATAGTATTTAAGCAATAAGGCACGAAAGGCAGTACTGTATTGTTAATAATGTACAGTTCAAAGGTGTTGGGCTACTAAAATATATATATATATTTATATTTATTTATTTATATATAAATATATATATATATTTATTTATATATTTATTTATATATATATATATTTATTTATTTATACATATATTTATTTATATTTATTTATTTATTTATTTATATATATATATATATATATATATATATATATATATATATATATATATATATATATATATATATATATATATAAATATATATTTATTTATATATATATATATATATTTATGTATTTATTTATTGCAGGCTCAGACGCTCAACAATAATAAATTATATTTTTAAATATTTTCTTTACACCAATTGGGTGAAGTTGGGCGTTTTGCCCACAGCACACCTGAGGATCTCTCACTGCACACTGGTGTACACATGACGGTGGTTAAAAAACACTGATTTAATCAACAATATAATATTCAATTAATCCATTTAGATAATATATATAATCAAGAAAATTGCCTTTTCAAAGCGTAAAAGCAGTTTCTGCGTTCTGAAAAGTACAGCATTGTGTAAATGTGTAACTTGTGATGGAGCTGCAGGTGTGTTTGGTTCTCCAGCCGAGACGCCGGTGAGTCGTTGTGTAACAGGATACGACCGTTTCTGGAGTTGGCCGCCGTGTGAGGACACAAACTGCTTTTGCGGCTCGACTCTTTCGCCACCGCGTCCAGTCTGAAGCTGCAGGTCGCAGCTCTTTGAACACGTTTCAGAAACACGCTGTTCTTGCTTTCTGACCCGTCTTTGTGTTGCCTCGCTCGCTCCATTGTTTGCCCCCCCCCCACCCACTCACACCTTCTTCCTGCATTGAGCCCCCTGAGGATGCGTAACACACTTTTTTCGCCGTTTCTAGTTCATAATCCAGACGTGAGGCTGAATATGTCAGATTCCAGTGACTCACTCGAGGTTATTTAAAGCTGCAGGTTCGTTATCTCGGAGCGATCGCCCTCTCCTTCTTCATTTCATTACAAACACTCACATGAAACGCTATGATCTGATTTAAATTTGATTTAGATCTTTAGAAAGTGGAACCTTCAGTTGCACAAAAAGACCGTTAGCTGCACCATGTGCACACGCCGGCTTCCTGTTGTGAAACCTGGTCATGTGCACGGCTCATTGTGTCACGTCAGAAGAAGGGAAGTGGAGCTCGTCTGTAACCGCTACTGGCTGCTAAATGCTAATGCTAGCCTAGCTATGATGCTAACCATGTGGGAGGAGTGTCTCTCTTGTCTGGAGGTGGGATACCCGGACCAACGATGTTCATGTCATACGCCTTTTTCATCATTGACTCTGTACATTTTGAATATTGGAATGCTACGTGCGGTTAGCTTGATGCTACACGCGGTTAGCGCACCCTTTTAGAAAGATCAGGAACTACTGAATCTGCCAAAAACGACCAAATCGCCTGTCGGGCAAAGCAGCTTTCCAACCATTTTCATCCAGCCCAAAAAAAAAATCCCACCTTTTTTACACATCTACACATAATCTCACATGGGTTAATATTATATCACTTTAAATGGTTTAAATAACCCTTTTCTTTATGAAAAAATATAGCCATTTTAATCTTTTTTTGTTTTTGGACGCTAGACTCCAGAGCTTTACAGCATGACATGAAGTGTTGTGGTTAAATTATAGTTTAAATAACAATTTTACATGTTCACATTTGTGAATATATATATTTTAAGAGGTGACCATGATAATAATGATCAATGATGTCAATTTCCAACTCTTGTAAAACTGCCAATATTCCAAATACACATACCAAAGCGACGTCTCCGGATCACATGGACCCCCAACACGCGGGTCAAAGGTCACAGCGACCTCACGCAACATGTTTTCACAAGATAAGAACTGGTTCTTGCTTATTACGACACTTTTTACCCAAACGTCAGCTCGGATAAAATGATGAAATCACTTTGGGAAGATAAGGATGCAGCTTGACCTGTTGGAAGGAGCTCTCGTAACGAGTCATACGGCCGCCGCCTCCCTGGTTATTTCTTTGTCTTGCAGGAACTTAAAGCCATTAGTTGCAATTTTTCAGTTGAGGGCAACGACCACAGCGCCCACAGCTTCAGCGAGGCTTCTCGTTCGTCCACTTAAAAGTGTAAAATAACAGAAATGCAGCGCCGAGGACCAAAGCATAAATGGCCACAAGGCGCGGCAGGAAGTTCAGTTTCGAGAGGTTAACCGATCGGATCGATCAGACCCTTGTGGGCGGAGTCTGTGCCACTCCTTGTGGGCGGAGTCTGTCACTCCTTGTGGGCGGAGTCTGTGGCGGAGTGGAGTATTCAGTTTTTAGGATGCGAGCAGAGATTTGTGGCGTTTCGGTGCATTTGACAGCAGACATTGTTCCAATGTTAATATTCAAGTTACATTTATTACTTTTATTGTCACCACCGTAAGTTACACAACCACAATAACACACCATATATTTTATTCCCTCATTTCTTTATTGTGATAACGGCTTTGAGATATGACGGCAGACATTAAAAGCTTCATGTCAAACCAGCTGTGAATGTGAAAAGCGTTATGCAGCGCCTGTAAACCAGCACGCCAGCTGTTTGCTTCCCTTTTTAGATGCAGTGAAGAGAAAGAGCCTCTGAACACAGAGCGATGTAAACAACGGGCGTGGCATAATCTATGGCTCTTTTGTAACAACAATCTGTTTGCATATCGACTCTGAATGAAGGATAATGTTGCTCCATGTTTGCCGGGAGTGAAATATAATAACTTCCTAATGGAGCAGCTGTGACATGCAGTCGCATCCCATCAGCACCGCACACTGGTTATGATGGACTGGAGGTTATTTAATCCCCACTAAAGGTGGAAGTTTATAGTTTTTTTTGCTCTAATGCGTTTGGTAATCCGGACAGTGTTGTGTGTTCTCGTTGAGTACAACAACCATGACGGCTTAAAGTACACGATTCACTCGGCGGCGGCCTGAGGTATGTACACAACGTCTCTGCCGGGCATGTTTTATGTCATGCATCAACGTCCAGACACACACACACACACACACACACACACACACCTTTTATATTTAGATTACTTTGAGTGTGAGGGAACGAGTCGCGCCAAAGAGAGAGGTGACCTTTAGCGTGCGGAGTCGGGCTGACAAGTATTTGTTGATAATTACAAATTCCATTCTATTTAAAGTGTGTGTGCGTGTATATGTGTGTGTGTGTGTGTGTGTGTATATATGTGTGTGTGTGTGTGTGTGTGTGTGTGTGTGTGTGTGTGTGTGTGTGTGTGTGTGTATATGTGTGTGTGTGTGCCAGCTGATGTAGGTTTGTCTTTTATTCCACCAGCGTTTTATAAATCCCAGTTTACACTTTTCAAGTTTTTATTTAGTCCCTTTTTAAACAGAATATTTGGAGGTGAGATCGAGTCGGCTGGTCATGTGGTCACGGGTTCAAACCCCCCGCTTTGTAACGCATCCCTGAAGTGCTGAAGTGCCGCTGAGCAACACACACAACCTGCTGCAGGCGCACACAGTCATCCCTCACCCGAGCACCTTCATGTTTTTTCTTTTCAAGGTGCACATCCATGAGTCAGAGGAGGAGGAGCAGCTTCAACCCCGACTAGAACAACCAGAGCTGTTTTCTTAAAAGCCCTCGAGAGTGACACCTTGTTTGCCTCTTTTTTTGTGGATCCCCGTCGATATTCGGCGAGCAGACTCCGGCTCAGACGCCGCCTCCTCTCTCTCTTTCTCTTCCAGCTCCGAGGTTATTTCTGGATCTCTGCGCTCGCACCGTCCCGCTATCGGGGGCCCGGCGGCGGCGGCGGCTCGCTCTCGTGCTCGTCAGACTCGCGTCAAGTTGGCCTCAGAAATACCTCTGCAGTAGTTGTAATGTACACCGTGATGATGGCGGGGGGCGAGGAAGAGCCTATTCACATTACAACAGGAAGTCACGTGGCGCTCCTCTGTGGAATTTAGAGAAGTGTGTGTGTGTGTGTGTGTGTGTGTGTGTGTGTGTGTGTGTGTGTGTGTGGCTGAAAGAGACGCTCTTTGATTTTTGTGACAAAGCATAGGAACCTGTTGCAGTGCAGAGCCGGCTTCACCCTGATGCTGCTGACGCCTTTCACTTTGAACCCACTTCAGAGGAAGTGTGCTCCCACTACGAGCTCTCTTTGTGTGTTCTTTTGTGTGTTCTTCTGCATGAAGCGCAGACACATTGTTGTATTGTGTCTCATTCTTTGGCTGACGAGACCACAAGTATGAGCATGAACCATACGTGTGAACAAGATGTCTCAAAGAGCGCCACAAGTTATGGAAAATATACTTTTTTGTAGCGTTAGCTTGAAGCTACACACAATTAGTTTGATGCTATATGTGATAAAATCGATGATATACATGATTAGCTTGATGCTACACGTGATTAGCTTGATGCTACACTTAATCAGCTTCATGCTATACATGATTAGCTTGATGCTACACACGATTAGCTTGATGCTACACTTAATCAGCTTGATTAGGAGATTAGGAGGATTAGGAAGATTAGGACCTTCTGAATCTGCCAAAAAATGCCAAATCGCCCACAACTTTCCAACCATTTTTCATCTTTCATCTTTTTTTCATCAAAAACTCCCACTTCTTTTGTCTTTACATAATCTCACATGGGGTCCTGCATTACATCACTTTAAATGATTCAAATAGATTTTACTTTGTGCGAGTTAACCCAGCTTCAGTCTGCGTATGACCACCTTTTCATTTTCAAGAGTTGAAGTCACGAGGAGGCGCCCGCAGACACGCGGTCGGACCCGAAGGCCTCACACACTTTGCCTTGATGTTGACCTTTGTCCGGAGACCTGAGGCGACCTCCGTGGTGGACACTTGTCTGCAGGCCGCCTCTTTATCTGCTATCGCACAACAGAGCACTCAGCAAAATGAGGAAGTGTTTATCGCAGCAGCAGCAGTGTGTGTGTGTGTGTGTGTGTGTGTGTGTGAGTGTGTGTGTGAGTGTGTGTGTGGGTGCAGAGGACAAACCTGGTCACATTTTTGTTTTTCCAGCCTGTTTGCATACAATATTTGGAAATGACTGTTGAAGGTCGGTGGACAAAAGAGCCGGTTGTGCTCGTTCGTGTCGCTGCGCTGATCGTGTTCAAGGCCGTGAACGGAAAGCGTTGATCCCTGTGAGGAGATCGTGAGGAGATCGTGAAGAGTACTAGATGAGATGGTGCAGAGACCGTTAAGGCCCTGAAAGGCCCCGTGGCGGTGACTCAACCCACCAAATACCAGCGATGTCCACGCCTCTGACTTCTGGGATTAATTCTCTGTGGCGGGCGGCGAGGAAGGTGTGGAGGAAGGTTGCAGCACGTTTACTCGTCATTAATGAGAGCAGACGTGGATATGTGGGATAATAATCGTAGCAAAGAGACCGGCCGATCTCATATTTGCACGCAAATGCAGAAACGAAAATACAAAAATATCCTAATCATTTGAATGGTGTGCAAATAACTACAATAAATGACATTTTAATAAACGACACTGACTTCCGAACAGTTTGAGTGGTTCTTTAAAACGATTATATCGTATATAAGCCACTTCAGTTATTTATTTTAGGAGCTGTGGCCGTGATGCACGCTAACTCTGCGTTTTAAAATAAACCAGCAACTAGCGTGAGAAAGATCCACCCTGACATTTGATCAGCATTTCAAATAGAGAAGTCAATCCAGCAAATAAAGCTGCAGAGAGGCTGAACAAGTCAAAACAAGTCCAAACCGACTGAGAAGTGCTTTCAAGGCAAGAAGCTTCAACTCGGTGGACTCCTGAGACTTTGTTGATGAACTCTTCTGCTCCCGCTCGCCTCAACGCGCTGAGCTTTTTGGATAATCTTTAAGTGAATATTTCACCGGCCGTTTGCACGTTAACGCCGCTCAGCGGACGGTGATCTGCTGACCTTCATATCTAACTGCCGGCTTAATGATTAACTCGCCCGGCCGGGTGGATGCAGGCAGCTTTCCACCGCCGAGTGTTTGGCGAATGATAAAGATGTTGTTGTTTTAGTCCTCCAGAGGGTTGTTGTGGGTTTATCTGGCGGCCGTTTGGTGTTCATTTCTGCTATATTGAGGTTTATTGCTAGTATATTGGTGTTTATTGATCGTATATTGGTGTTTATTGCTGGTATATTGGTGTTTATTGGTGTTTATTGCTAGTATATTGGTGTTTATTGGTGTTTATTGCTAGTATATTAGTGTTTATTGCTAGTATATTGCTGTTTATTGATCGTTGCAGTCTGACGATGCTGTTAAGTAGTGTGGTAATTATACAAAAGGGATATTCATATTTATTTTTTGCAGCCAGACTTAAAATAAATGTTGTGCACTCTAATGTTGATCTCCCTCTGTGCCTCACCCGTGTTTACACACTTGTTTTCCTTCAATCACAGCGGCTCAGAATAAAACCTCTTTGGCTTCACAGACGACTCGCAGTGGAAAAAGCTTCAACGTGAAAGCAGAAGGAGCAATATCATCTCCAAGGGGTCATTTTCATTTAGTTGTGGGTGCAGGACCTTCATGACTCAAAGAGGCACACCTGTGATCCTGGTAAAGAGGGGCGCGGTGCTCTCGGCCTCCTGATGGCGGACCAGCATGCAACAGCGCGTCTGCAGCATGAAGAGCTCTGAGCCCGAAACGTCTGTGAACGAGTGAAAGTCTCTGAAAACTTGTGGTGGGAAGAGCCGTCTGGATGGTGTCGTGCACGTCGGCGCCGTGTCTGTTTTTGTGGTTTCGATGTTTCGAGAACGCCATGGCCGCCACGCCGCCTGTGTGTGCGTTAGCGGTCTGTCGGGGAGCTTTTTGACCCGACCGGAGCAGCCAGGCTCCCGTCTGGCTTCTGCACTGATCTGGTTTCTTTGACATCGTGTAAATGAGAAGCCTGGTTTGGGTTTGAGGGGATCAGAGGAACCTGATTTTCCCTCCAGAGAGAGTTGGTTCATTGGCTTCATCTTACTGCAAACCCCCCGGCGGGTTTTCAGACTACTTAAAACCTATAGAGGTCTTAAACCCGGGAATGAGTCGGCGTTTCTGCACTTCCTGTTCAGTGGTCTGGAAGTCGATGCGTTTCTTAAATGTGTTTTTTGTGTGTAAATGTTTAAAATCAGGTCGTTTAACACAAGACGAACGCCCCTCTGCTGAGTTTAGAAGCTTCTGGGTGTCTAAAAGAGTCTAAAGGAGACGATTTAGCATCCTTTAGCTTAGCAGAGGAGACGTGAAGTCATGTGACCTGGAGGAGCTGTTTTATAGCCGCTAACGTTAGCATTTACACTTAAAACACTCAAAAAAGTGGTTTTCCTATGTGAAGATCATCTTTCTGACCAAAGTGTGTGTCATGAACGTTTCTGTGCCACAGAGATTATTTTATTTTGAATAAACATATTTTTCGTGGAGGGAAGCATGTCGACACTAACTTCCCATTAAAATAAAATAAATCCTCTCTGCAGCTCTATTAAAGTAAAGTCCCAAATACTTTACCGCCTGGCCACGCCTTTGTGAAACTGCCACGTTAACTTGATATATTATTATATTTGATATATAATACTAATACAATAGAGGTTCCTTGCACATCCTGGTCTTCGGTGCTACTTCCCTCTCTTTCTTTGTGTCCACTAAACTCTTGTTTTTTTTGTAACTCCTCGTGAAGTTCCTGCAAGGCGAGTTCCTCACAGCTGTTGACAGAATGGTTTTGTTTCCTCCTCAGGTTTTGGCGCTCCCCTCTACTTCCTGTTCCCCCTGCCGCTCCCCCATTGGCTGCTGTTCCCCCAGAGGGCGGAGCTAAGTATGGGGTAAGAGCGCTGAGAGGAGACACAAGACGACGCGCAGCTGAGGAGGCCGTCTAACCTGTACAGGTACGTGTGTGTGTGTGTGTGTGTGTGTGTGTGTGTGTGTGTGTGTGTGTGTGTGTGTGTGTGTGTGTGTGTGTGTGTGTGTGTGTGTGTGTGTGTGTGTGTGTGTGTGTGTGTGCGCTCGAACCACCG